>NW_027185425.1:9134410-9704410 GCF_022577435.1 Embiotoca jacksoni
GTGGCTGTCCAGTTGAGACCTTCCACGCCTTCATTGAGCCTTCAGTGGGGCTACAGATACAGTCAAGTCAAAGTCAAGTCTACTTTCTTGTGGCCATGGGGCCCTACTTCCTGCGCCGCACTGCTGTCTTGATCTTGCGCCCAGCGATTGCTTGCTGTCCCGCCGGCGAGGCGGTGAAGGATTTAGCTGACCTGGAAAAGCAAAACAGACACAGTCTCCATTAAAGCAACACAACAAACACCAACATCAGTAACTGCTATCGAACACCTGGTGAATTGATTATTAGTTCACTGATTATTATTAGGATATGTTCATGTTTAGCACCATACAGTTGTTGAAGGATTGTCAAAGACGAATCTCAATGAACTAATACATTTCTTATTATGCACACCAAAATGAGTCTTTTTGAGGAAAACTCAAAATACAATAATCAGTTGGGAAAATGAATCATGTAGTTAAAGCAGTGTAGCTAGTCAACGCATCATGAGAATAAATTGATAGTCAATTATTGTTCAAATATTTTTCGTTTTCTCTTCAGTAAAGAGCAGCTACATGAATCTTGAAAGGAAATAGAGAATTACTTATTCTTTAGAGCATTTGAAATCAGAACATATATTGCAAATGTTCTCAAATGTCCAATCCCACTATTTGTTATTCCACATCAGGTCTTCATTTTGACTTGGACTGACGATGTTAAAACATACATGTTTCGATGTACACGTTCAGAAAATACTGCATGCCTGGAAAAGGAAGGAGGAAATGCAACTTGCCCAATATTAAATGTGGGGGGTTGTGCGAAGTTGAATCCACCTCCAGGTGCTCCTGGCTGAGGTGCGACGGAGGGGCTGGCAGCGGGGGCAGGAGATGCTGCTGATCCTGCTCCAAAGGTAAACACACCCGAGGCGTTGTTCGTGGCGCCGAACGAACTGGCTCCTCCGAACTGAAAGCCTCCACCTGATTAAAAAAAAAAAAAAAAAAAAAAAGGAGTCAAATTTAAATGTCTGAATAAGGCCACGATAAATAGAACGTCTTACTGAAAGGGTCAGGAAGCACAGGGCTCTGAGGACAGCCGGAAAACAACACAGATGGTTACAGCCACTCACCTGGTGCAGAATTAGCAGCCGCCCCAAATACAGGTGTGGAGTTGGTCTGCTGTCCAAAGACAGGGGCTGCGTTGGGTTTGGCCCCGAAGGCCGGGGTCTGGGAGGGTGCGGCTGTGAAAGGGGATCCAAAGGATGACCCGAACGAAGGAGTCACAAACGGGCAGGGAACTACAGATGACGCTGTTAGTGGAAAAAAAGGATGGGGGGAAAAAAATAAAATAAATACATGTACAGGTATCTCGTATAAATGTTTCATAATTGTTGTTAAAGCCCAAATATGCGCGTTCTATCAGTAAATCCAAAACAAAAAGGATGACAATGAGCTGCCAGAGCAAATACAGACCTGACGAAGAGGCAGAGGAGGGTGCTGCTGCTCCAAATCCGAAGGAGGGAGCAGCGGCAGCAGCAGGAGGAGGAGGAGGAAGAGCAGCGATGGCAGGAGCACCAAAGATGAAGGGCTGAGCTGGCGCTGGGACCGGAGCCGAGTTCAGAGGGGCAGCTGATGGGGCAGGCGCCTGACCGTCCTGACTCTGGCCAAACATAAAGGCTTTAGCTGGAGGAGCGTCACTGGAGGTTGCGGCAGGCTGACCGAACATGAAAATGCTGGGAGCAGCAGAGGGAGCCGGAGCCGCCGTGGTGGTGCTGCTGCTGCTGCTGCTGCTGCTGGTGGTGGTGCCGCTGCTGGTGGTGCCAAACAGACTGGGAGTCGGGGTGGAGGACGATGAGGTGGTAGAGTTGGTGGTGTTGCTGGGATTACCAGTCATAAAATTAAACGCTGGTTTTGGTGCAGCAGCAGGATCTGTTCAAGAGGAGACCATGTTTCTTAATGTGAGTAATACATCGCAGTGGAAAAGCTGTTCTGCTGAATTTTTTTTTTTTTTAAATAACAGAAGTTATTCTTGTCGTTCTGGCCACAGATTTTGCAAATCTGGCTGTTTTTGTTAACTTCAACCCACCATATTTACTTTAGTTGGGTAAAGGCACAGATTAAGTGAGACAGAAAACAGATTTTTTTTTAGTGAGGTCAATTATCAATTTAAAAATCCTGGATTTATGGACAGTGTTTAGTGTGTCTTCTCCTCTGTGCTGTCACTATGTTCTGAGATCAGACCAATAAACTAAGCCACTAAAATGTTTACGTACAGAAACTAAAAACGAGAACAGCCAGAACCACGTTGAAAGAGGGTTTTTTTTTTGGGGGGGGGTTATTCACTTCCTTATTGACAGACTGATACCACTGGATCCGTTCTTGTTTGTGTGGTAAATATTAAGCTACAGCCAACAACTAGATAGAAAAGCATACATTATCTCACCTGTACAAAACTGAAGAGTATAAATAAAATCTTGTGATTCTGGCAACCTCACACCGACAAGAAGAAGAATTCTTAACAAAAAGCTTTTTACCCAAAGTGTTGGACAATTACTTCAACAAATTGCTCAACAGAACAACCTTTACAACAAATCAAATCTTTAAATATTTACAAAACGCGGCATACCTGAAGCAGTTTGTCCAAAAGTGAAGTTGGGCTTTGGAGCCTCTGAAGAAGAAGTTTCGCTCTTGTCTGCTGGCTTGACAAAAGTGAAAGCCGCTGCAGGTTGCTCTGTTGGAGCACTGGGCTTGCTGAAGGAAAACCCCCCTGAAGCGGCCGGTGCTGAATCGACATCCTTACTAGCAGCGCCGAAGAGGAAGGACGGAGCCGAGGAGGCAGCCGCTTCCTTCTTTTCCTCTGGCTTCCCGAAGGTGAACGTGGGAGCCGCTGCCTCCTTGTCTGCCTGTAAGGATCCAAACGTAGACCTCGCTGGTGGCGTGTTGGTCGCCAAACTTGGTTCGCCCAATCTCCCAAATACAGACCTTGCTGTAGTAGTTGTGGTGGTGGTTGAGTTGGTGTTCGCTGATGTGGTGTCATTTGATGGTGCCTCACTTTCACTCTTTTCTTGAGAGGGGGGAGCAGGAGTGAAATTAATGGAGGATGAAGAGGTCGTGGTGCTGTCTGACGTTTTCTCTTCGGGTTTTGACAGTCCAAAGGTGAAGCCCCCCTTAGAGGAGTTACTTTCTGTGCTAGATGATCCTGTTCCAAACGCTATCCCACCGCTGACTCCAAACTTAAACCCAGAACCTGCAGCAGAATGGTCAGGCTTTTTGTCATCACTAGAGGCAGTCCCAAATTTAAAGCCCTCAGATGAGCTGCCGAATTTGAACCCTGAGGAGGCAGTAGTGTCTTTAGCAGTGGTTTCTGATGAGGAGTTTCCAAATGGTACTCCAAATTTGAATCCACCTGATGAAGAAGACGACGAGGACGACTCCGAGCCACCAAACTTGAAACCTCCAGATTCCGATCCAGAAGTGCTGTCTGATGTGCCAAACTTAAAACCTCCAGAATTAGAGGTAGAAGAGCCGAAAGTAGAGGAACCTGAAGTTCCACCAGCTGAGGAACTGAAAGAAGAACCAAATGCTGAGGAGAAACAAGAGATATATATATATAAAAAAAAAAAAAAAAAAAAAAAAAACGACACAGGATTAGGTGCAGGTTGTGTATAAAACGGTCAGGTATAATGCAATCAAATAGGTGGCATCAATATATTGTGCTTATGCGTAGAAGTAAAGGACATGAATATCTATTAAAAAAAGATGTATCACACACACTTGTTCTGTGATGGCTCATATATATATATATATATATATATATATATATATATAAGAAAACATTCGCCTGTTTAAGTCATTTAATATTTACATGTTGTTGCAAAATCCGAAAAGGTGACTGCTTTTTTTTTTTTTTTACCCTTGGGCTCCACGTTAGCTCCAGGTTTGGCTGCCTGACAGGCGACACACCGCACATCCGCAGCCTTATTCTGTAGGAGACAGACGTCACAATCCCAGCCGCCCTCAGGCTTCTTGAACACTGGAGCACTGACGGCTGACGAAGAGGGTCCTGCTGAGGCTCCTGTGGAGTGGATGAAGAAAGAATTATAACTACCAACACTAACCATTTCTGTTGGAGATAACATTTAGTCAGTGACAGTGGAATTACATGGATGGCTGAAAAAGATAACTGGTACAACTAGAGGCAATTTGTGAGGAAGTAAATGTGAATATTGCCGTGGTCGTGCTCTCATTACCTGGTTTAGCACTCATGCAGGCCACACACTTAGTGTCCTCTGCCTTGTTCTCTACCAAACACGTATCACATTCCCATGCACCCTCAGGTTTTTTGAATTTGTCTCCAAATCCACTGAACCCTGTATAAATGGGGGCTGCTGGGGCAGATACAGTCTTAATAGCTGAGAAGGCAGAAGGAAGTGTCAGTGAGGGTTTGAGCCCCGTCCCGGGTTTGGCCGTTTCACAGGCCACGCACTTTACTGCGTCAGGTTTATTGAGCACAAGACACGTATCGCAGTCCCAGGTTCCTGCAGGTTTGGAGAACATTGTGCCAAAACCTGCCGTGGTTGTAGTGGTGGAGGTGTTGTTGGTGCTGTTGCTCTCCAGCCCAACAGAGGTGGCAGATGACTGCTTACTGTCCACGGATTTGGATGAGGAGTTGGGTTGTGGCGCCGAACAGCAAACACACTTTGTTTCAGATGGTTTGTTCGCAACCAAACAGACTTCACACGTCCAGTCTGGGGAGGCTTTGAGCAAACCAAACCCGATTGAAGAAGGGAGGGGTGAGGACGTTGTCGAGGTGGAGATGGATTGGGTGGACGTCTGCTGGGGAGCGGCGTCGGGTCTCGGGGAAATCTGAGCAACGGGAGAAGCAAAGCCTGAGAGAGAACAGACAAAGAATTAAATCAATGAATTTCCAGATTTAATTTGTAAGAATGTGTGACAGTGCACAAAAAGATCACAATGAGTCTAACCAGGTGCCTTGAGAAGATCCAGGACACTGCCCTGCTTCAGGACCTTGGCTGGTTTGAAAGGTCCATCAAAATCTTCTGTGCTTTTGCTAGTTGCAGGTTTCACTGTTTTTACACGTTAAAAACACAAAATATTATTAAGTTTCTGAGTGACCACAAGACATCAGTAACATAACTCAAAGAAAACTCTCTTACCTGCTGCAGCTATGGGTGTGGCCAGCTTTCCATTTGACATGGAGGGACCCAATTTTGCCACAGGTGCACTGAAAGTAAATCCAGCCTACAAACAAGGAAAGTACTTATTATCTATGTAGCTATTGTAAAGACAGTCTGAGAAATTGCCGATGGTGTAATTGCAGTAAGAAAAAAATACTTACAGAAGGGGAAAATGAAGGTGGGCTAGCAGCAGTGGCTTTGACAATAGGGGAGGAAAACGTAAAAGGTACACAGGGGGGTGTGGCGGCCTTTGGTGGATCCTGCAAGAAGAAAAATTAGCAACAATCTGTTTATCGTTGGACTTGTAGACCGATTATAGTACAATAGATGAAGGTTTTAAGACAGACCTTATTTGTAATAGTTTCTTTAGCAGGAGTAACAGCAGGTATCTTGGGGGTGGAGGTACTGGAAGTGGTGACTGGCGGCAGGGGAGAAGAGAAGCTGAAGGTGGGCAAGGCAGAAGTGCTGATGGGAAGTGAGATGGTTGGGAGGTTCGGCATCTCGGCCACCTTAAGTCAGAAAGACACCCGTATGCATCACATTACACCGGTTTGTTCTGTTAGTTTTATGGATGAACAACTAATAATAGATTTGTGGTGCCATAAAAGCTCTTACCTCATCATCTCCCGGGCGTTTTGAGGAGGGTCGTGTACTGGTCCTCTCTCTCTTCATCTTTCCCCCTCCAGAGCTCACGCTGCTGGCTACAGGTGTGCTAGACAGGGGACAGGCTGGGCCCCTCGAACCCATTGTGCTACAACAAAGGTAAAACAAGTGTACTAAGTAAAACAAACATAAACAACACAAGGATAAGGATAAGGATAAGGATAAGGATGTTTATTGTCATCGTAAAAAGATACAACGAAATTAAGTTGGCAACTCATCAGTCAGTTCAGCAGCAGAACAAATATATATAAAACACAGGCATCAACGGCTTTAAAGTGACAAGTGCTTAGTTAAGGTCAAGGACAAGGAAAGCAATCTGGCATCCAAATAAAAGAACAGTGTTAGACAAGGGATGTTGGGATTCATTTATATTGTCTTGCTTTGAAGACTGCCAAACAAGGAATAAATATGAAACCAGTAACAGAACAGTAATGACACATCGAGTTTATTGGTTCACTAAAGATGAAATCAACTTGTTTTACCTTTGAGAGGGACCTGGGGTTGGTTCAGGTAGTTGCGGTGATTGTCTTGTTGGCTATGGGAATAACACAAAAACAAAATTAATGTCAAGTATGTATTGGGCAACTTTCAGCTGTAATATATAAGGAAGAATCGTGTTGTGCTGTAAAGTGGGCAACTAACGGTCTCTCTTGTGGTCCAGTCCAGAGTTCGGGTCACTCCTCCAGGGGTCAGAGTAGGCCTGAAGGTCACAGAGCGATTTCCTGACAAAGATGTTGCAGTAGGAACCACAAGTTTCTGCACCGGTGGGAGAGTTGGCTCCATCTGATTTTAAGAAATATAGAAAAAAATAATTTAAGAATGAAGAAGATAGATTCATAGAACATGCACCACCATGCCAGAGAACTCAGAGGGTGAACAAATGCAATTTAAAACCAGTCATGTCATTGCATTTAAGTATTTAAAAATTGCTTCAAATAATCAAAATCCTGAAACTGTGACCTGTAATGTGAACAATAACATCTCTAGAGATGTGCAGAAGTGATCTGAAATTCATCTCCATCTAGCAATATGATTATAATAAAACTAACAATAAATACATCAACTATATTCTCATATTTTGGACTACAGCAAGACCAATATATCAGCATCAATATCATGTATCTGTTGGTAGATAAACAGTTAAAGACTGTGGTGCGGAAATGACAAACTAGGTTGGATTCCATTCAATTATTTGTCTACAATCAGAAGACTGACAACTGATAACCCAACTGTAAAATAAAGGCTCTGCATCGAGATTGTTTATGTTTAAAAGATACTATTAGCTTAATTAGCACAACCCCAAAAAAACCTGGTTATGGTTGAGCAACGCTTTTATTGACACCAAGTTAATAAATCAGTCACGAAAGCCACACTGTGATAGCGAGATTTTTGTCTTTGCCCTAAGAGGGTCAATACGACGCTGTTTTATCGTTTACAAAGCAGCTGTCACAGCTGGGAGAGCATGACGGTTATTACGGAGGACAGGTCCAGTCCAGAGCTGGCGCGCGCACGCGCACACACACACACACACACACACAGACAGACAGACACAGACACAGACACACAGCTTTGAACAGCTGAAGAGAACTCCGGTAATGAGCGTAAAGGAGGGCAGTGGGCAGTGGGACAGGAAACGACAGGAAGACAAACGGCAACAAGTGCTGCTGGGTTTGTACAATAACATCTCTGTTCACACCACTAAGCGCACAGACAGTGTGGACACAAGTGAACTTTAGTTGTTGAGCTGCATACATAAGCCTGAAACCATATGGGGACACGAAATATTGTTCGAACAAAAATCAGAAAAACAACGCTAGACATGGATAGCTGTTTGTCATTTCTGATGCACCAGACATGAAGGAATACTAATCGCCGAAATCTTGAAATCTGCACTTACCCGCTTCTTTTTTGCCTGAAGATGTGACACGTGTAGATTTATGCCATCCATTGACTGCAAAGAGAGCTCATGTAAGAGACCGTTTTCAGCTCAATGTGGTATCAGCAGTTCAAGAATTCAACATTTTAACAGATCACTCATTTGCAATATTAACAAGCTTCTGTCATGTTTTCTGTGTTTATCATCACACCGTGTATTGTACGCTCCAAAGTGTCACTGCAAACAGATTCTTACAATATATGATGTACATCAAAAACACTTACTGGTGACAGGGGGGATGAGGCAGCTGCTGGGATTCTCTTGGCATCCTGTTGATGAAGACAAATCAAAATGCAGCTATTTTAGAGAAACATATTTCAGCAAGAACATCCGTCATGACATCAAGTTTACGATTATACATTCACTGCCAAACACATCAAATGGCGAACCAACCTTTGAGATTAAGTTTTAACACAGGAGATGATGGCGTATAGATAGATGTATAGCTAGATAGATAGTTACTTTATTAATCCCGCGAGGGGACATTTTTTTTTTCGCTACAGCAGCATTTATAGATACAGGTGAAGCAATACAAAATAACAGTAAAAATTATTAAATATAAAAATGCACAATGTATACAATAAAAATAGAATAATATTAAATTAAACTAACTAAACAGTCGTGCAAAGATTTAAACAAACAAACAAACAAACAAACAACCAACAGTGTTATAGTTGTGACTGGTGTATGTGTGTACTCACAGCCAGCGGGCTCGACATGCGCTCCAGTGACTGCAGGATGCGCCTGGCTGTGGCGCTGGTCACCCCACAGGGCTGAACACCAGCCGGCTTGGCCTTGATCTGTCTCCTCACCGGGGCCTACATGTCAGATGAACCAATTTAGTCGAATGAAATCAATAACATTCAAACGCCGCTGACGCTATGATGTCAGTGTCAGAAACCAACTGCTTTACTAATAAACCTTCACAGCAAAGACCATAAATTCATCGGTGTTGTTAATACAACTAATGTGTTTGACCAACTCTGCCCAGTCACCATGCGATTACGTTTTTTTTTTTTTTTTTTTAAATCATAAAGTTAACATGGTTCAGCTCTCAGTACACAGGTCACTGTTTCTATCTGTAAAACAGCTCACCTGGTAGGGAGTTCCAGGACGGGAGCGGGAGCTCCTGACTGCAGCCGCCCCGCCGTACACCGTCTTCCCGGGGTAGAAAGGTGAATCTCCGAGCTGGCTGGAGTTCATCACTGTGCTGTTTAATGTTGACTAGAAGAGAGAGTTATATTACATTATATTAGCCCCGAGTTAATTTTATGTTCAGTATACTATTACAAATTAATTACATTCTCAAATATGAACCCGGTCATTTCTTTTTCACGATTTTTTTTGCAACGCGTAAAATAAGATAAAATAGCTGGAACAAATGCACGAGTTAAAGTGCAAATTTGGCAGACAGCATCTTTAATAATGAATAATATTCAAATGTCTTTACCCATAAAAAGCTAAAGGCTTTTGCAAACAAAGTCCTGTCACATATTGTCTGTAGAAAATGTAAATAAAACCATCCAATGTGGATTCGACGGTAAAATATTCGCTCAAAAGTCAACGCATTCCTACACACATCTGACATGATCAGACTTGTGTTAGGTGTCACCTGAAGTTCCCTCAATATCCCTTTAGTCTTGCATTGTTTAAATCCAAGTCAAACCGCATACAATAGAAAACTGGACTGACTTGTGTCTGGTGTGCTGCCTTGCAACTGAAAATAAATGTACAACACGTTGGTCACACGAGTGAGTCTGAATGAATTTAAGATGCCGTCTCCCTTTGAGAAGTGCGACAATAACACTTTTCTATATTATGCATGTAAGAAATAATGCAACACTGTAAATGATCAAATTTGAGGCTCGAGCTATCAACATTTAACTACATCTAAAAGCATGAGTGAGTGCATCTGCAGTACGCGTGACGTGGACATTCCAAAACGTACATTTAAGCACATATTTAAATGGTTCATGATGAAACACTAAGAGGCCAAAATCCCAAGCGTTGCAGCGCAAGATCTGTTCTCTTAGCAAGCTTTTCACCGGCGCTACATGCTGACTGAGCATCTTGATGGACGGGGCAGATACTCACATTGGAGGAGGTTCCAAAGACAGACAGGTTGAAAGCAGGCTTTTTCAGACTGGACTGGGAGGGCTGAGGCCCAGAGTGGGTTCTGTCCGTCTCTGGGGACCAAAGCTGAGGAAGCGATGCCGTTTTGGAAGTGGGAACATCTGAAAAAGAGGAGACGTTGAAACCATCTCGGACTGTTCTAAGAGAGCATCGGTGTATTTATCTAGTGTTGTGGCCGAGACTTCTCGGTCTTAGACAAACCGTACACATAGTGTTGGATGAGAATACCATCTCAAGATTTTTACAAATGTGACGCGTTCCATCAAAATGAGTCAGAAGTCGCGGAGGTCCATTCTCGTATAAACACGTGTTGTTTTTTTTTTCATGAAAAATACAATTTTGGCAGTTTGGGGTTTTTATGTGCTTCTGAACGAATCAAGTCTCAGCTTTAAAACGATAGCATCATTCATTTCAAATTCAAATGATGAGTCCAGTTTTGAAGCTCTTAAACGTTATGTGAGGACGGAAAGTTTCCCCCCCAAACACCTGTTCATCGGAGGATGAACGAAAGCAACGTTTGACAGCTGTGGTTGACGGAGGAGGATCGCCAGCTCGGATCAATGAGTTCCCGTGAGGGAGACGTCGCACGGCTTTGAAATTCAATTCCCGTCGGACGTGCTACATGTAATGGGGATTGGACCGAGCTAATGTCGGAATATCTCGCTGCGCCTGGAGGTTGACAGCGGAGCCGGGTCTGACAGCGGCCCGACCTCCTTAAATGACTCAAATCATTAAGCGCAAATCATGACGGTGAAATTTAGTCGGAGGATGGCGAGGAGGAAGATATTCCACTCATGACGGACCCGATAACAGCCCACGATGTGTCGGATTATTGTTACATAAATGAGGATAATGTCAAAGAGGCAGCCCGGGAATACAGGTGCAGCTGTAAACTCTACAACGGCGGCGCTTCTTTCAAGCCGGAAGAGACGGAAGATGGGATCAAATGAAAGAAATGACAAATGGGGAGTGTTGGCGACAAAAAAAATAAATCTTTTTCTCCCTGTTTGTTTTCTGCTTTTATCATCACTACAGAGGGTTAAGAGGCTAATATATTGTGTAAATATACCGAGTCTAAGTGTAGGCCAGCGACTGTCACACAGGTGTGCCTGTGTCTGAGGTGTGTTTGACACACAGGTATGTAAGTCAGGTGTGTGTGTGTATGTGTGTGTGTGTGTGTGCGTGCGTGTATGATGTTTAATAACATAATGAGGAATCTCTGTGCAGTGATTCATTCACTAAAAGGCTCTTACCAAACATCATCCAGCCGGCAATTATTTTGTCACCACAATGTAATTTTGAGTATAGTTTTGAAATAGCCTATACAAGCGTAATTTCTAGGAGACAGTGTAGCTATGATAAGACACAAAAAGTGACATGATTTTAAATATAGCCAAATAAATAGGCTAACATACGGTAAAAGTATAGGCTGTAAGATCTTTTGATATCACAGTGAATATAGTTTTGCGGGTTTTTTTTTTTAATAGGGATTGTATTGATGTAGAAATGATCAGGCCTCTTTTTACAATGATTTAACATGATTTCCTAACCTAAAATCTTTGCGATTACTTGAATTTTCATTCTATGCCATTTCACTTTGTAGATGAAAAAACATCTGGTTCTCGTTGGGTATGTATCTTTTAAATCATACTTCATATTATATTGTATATATTATGTACATTATAAATTACATTATATTCCATATGTTTTGGATTCTTGTTTGTGGGCTTCTCGGTCTATCTGCAATGCAGCGTTTGTGCAGGCTTCATACACATATGTGGATTATCACTTTTAATCAAAGAATACGGTTTCCTTTTGACTTGAGTCTGAATAAATTCATTTTAACTCGTGTGAAAAATGGCTGAAACATTATATTTAATACCCCTTTTCTCAAAAATGACATTTGATAACAGGCAAACTTTGAAAGCATATATTTCAGAATATTTGGTGTAGAAAGACAATCTTGGTATCGTTATGAAGCTGAGACTTTCCTCTTTACGGACATATAATTCAAAATGTGTTTCGGGGTCCAAGTGACTCAAAATGATGGAGCAGGTCACAAATATACAGCAGCTTCTTTCGGTTCAGTGGCTGATCTGTCTGTGTGCTGCTATTCAGGCCCAGACAATGCAAAGAAATCCTTGTCAAAGCAGATTATCACACAGTAAATGTGTGTTTTCTATCACTTCATGTATTTAAATCAGGCGTATAATGAGTCATCGTGGGGTGGTCAAGACCGCAGGTTCTCATTTCAACCAATCACATCTGCAGGTGATATCCCCTCGACCTGAAGCTTAGCCGCGGTGCGGGTGTTTGGAAAACTTGCAGACTTTTCATTTTTCATGGTAGAGGGCGCCTCTCTGGACTCATGGATAATCTACTTTAGTAACTGCACATTCAAACAGCAAAACAATCTTATGCACCATGTTTGCTCTAACTGAAAAGAAAAGAAAAAGCCAGATGGAAGGGAAAGAATCTCTAAAACATAAGAGTCAATATTTGTTCTAAACAGCGCTGGTTTATAATAAAATCTGTGTTCAGATACTTTTCCTCATCTCATATTCGGCCTACTGGATGTGCGTGAATATGTGCGGATGCTTGGGTAAAGATTAGGGGTGGGCGATATGGCCCTAAAATAATATCACGACATATCTGGGTATTTTTGCAATAACTAGATTTTTGTAATATATTTTTGGTATATTGTAATTACATACAATTTCAACAAAAGCGTTACAGATTTATGTCAGCATAAACATAGCCTTATACCTTAAAATACTCATTAAAAACTAAACAAAAATGATCTCTTAGTTCTTTAGTTCGTAAACAACAGGGACTGAAAGTGAGAGTTCAGATCCTGTGTGGCGGGCTGAGGAGCACTTTGGAGGTGAAGTGGAGCAGGAGAGCTGCTGCTCAGTCAGGACGACTACCAAGATCACTTGCACAGCTTATAATTACTTCCTGAAAAATTATACCGGTATTACCGTGAGCGGTGTAATAAGGGATACCCCGAGTACAGATGTTCAATAATGTTATACTCACTACTTGGTTTGATCCAACGAGTAACTTTAAATAGTAACGTAATCAGTACCTTCAACAGAAGCTGGATATTGTGAGTGCAGAGACCATTTTGTCGGCGTAACATTGATGCAAAGATCTTAAACTGAAAACATTCCTTGGTCAACTGAGAAGATTTTCATTTCATTTCAATTAACTCTCGACACCGTGGAGGGCGATTGTACCTTTAAAAACATCCAAATACATGAATCTCTGGCCAACAACAAGTGCTTCTGCTCAAATGCTCTGCCCTTACCCTTTTCAGACGCGCGGGAGGAGAATCCGCTTGTGGTGGAGATGTTATCATCTTCATGCTGTGAGAGGTTATCCTTGATTTCTTTGACCAAGGAGAAACCCGTGGAAAAAGGTCCAGGGGCTGAGGAGGTGGAAGGCTGGCAGAAGAGGCTGCTGGAGGCCCCCAGGGTCGGGGAGGAGGGATCCAGCGGGGTAAAGTGGAGGTGGGAGCGACTCAGAGGAGGTCGAGAGAGCACGTACTCCTGAAAGTTCAGCGATGCACGGCTGGTTGAGGGCTCTGTACAAGAAGGAAAGAAGTCGTCGGTGAGTTTTATTAACATTAAAAAAAAAAAAAAAAAAAAAAAAAAAAAAAAAAATCTGTTTACACTTAATTGTCATGCAAAGGATATAAAACGCCCCAGCTGACCTTTTGGATGACCAAGGAAACTGAATGGGTCCTCACCTGTGTTACTCGTGCTTGGCTCCGGGGTGTCGCGTCCATCGAGAGGAGGAGGTCCCTCTTCGCTGCCGTTCGGAGAACGAGGAGTTGGCGTCTTGCAGTTCTCGTCTGTCCCCTGCACAGCCTCTGTCCCTCCGGGAGAATCTCCATTCTTAAAGTATTTCTGGAGCCAGGAAGGAACGATGCTCTTTACTGTGTCTGTCACTCGACTGATGAGGCCTGACTGCTGCTGATAAAAACATGAGAAAGGGAGAGGAAGCCATCAACGGGGGAATGAAATGAGTGAGATGGGCGTGTACAGACAAAAAAAAAAGAAAAAAAAAAGACATTGTTTGTAGCGTTCCTGGAGAAATAACGGTTGAGGATTGGCACTGGATAACATTTAACGTATGTAAAACAAAGCTGCATGTAAAAAGTTTTGCTAGCCGAATCGCATGTATTTATGTTTTGATGTCTTACATCGAAAAATACAAATAAAACACTGATGCTCGTCTTTGTGTTTTTAAAAACAATGAATTTGTGGCAAAAATCAACTCCACATAATTTCTGTTTGAGAATCATATTAACAGTTGGGCTCCTGCTATTAGCAAAACACACCAATCAACACTGCATAATGTTATTCAAAACTGCTGCACAGCCCTACTTGTAATGAGAGTCTATTCGTCTTCCCCAGTGCAAAACAAAACATGAGCTCAGTCTGACGGAAACTGGGTCAGGCACCGTGCATGCTTCTCTGAAACATTGAGCAAGTGATTCTGGTCTGCACTATACTGACTGAGGTGTAACGTTGGATGATTTCCAATCAATAAGGATGAGTCTCCGCTCCTACACCATGCTCAGAAAGTCACTGCAGGTCCAGGATTTAAATATCTAGAGAGCTCTTTTCTGCAAAATCTGTAAACCGAAGAAACTTAATAGAAAAATGTATTCAACGTGTAGAGCACTTTCTCGGTCTTAGCCGGCTGACTGCAATATACGGAAGATCTCTTTCCTTTATGATATCCCCGGTGAAATGAACCTATTTAGAGTTGCAGCAGGGGAGTCGGGGAAAATGAAAACACAAGAAGTAAAATCTATTTCATGAATCCAATGGCCAATTAAAGGGAGGGATGTATTTGAGAGCGGTGTCGAAACTATGCATAATATTTGAAAGGTACAATGCAGCAATTTGCTTATATAATTTCTTCAGCATTTCATCTGGTTCTGTAACTCTACCTGGATGTCTTCAGATTAAGGTCATGCTTTCCCATGTTGCGATTACAAAGCAGATGGGGAAGAGAAAAGTTGAAGAGAAGCCGTAGTCAGCGGATGCATCTCTTCATGGAGTCACTGTGTACCCCGGGGTCTCTATAAACACCCGATAAGAGCCATATGTGTCTCTTGCTTCCTGCTTATCTATAATATACACCTGTGGACCACGCTGTACTTTACCCTGTGTGCAAATACACACAACTTTAACTCATCAAGAGTGAGTGCAATAACCACCATAGTGCTGGTTTACTTCGTATTATAGAGCCTATTGTCATACGGATTTAAGAGTGTTTCTGTTGCAGATAAAGCCATGTGGTCAAGAGACCCAGAGAGTTGTATGAACAACTGTGACCTCTCTCTTGTGAAGTTATCTTGTTACGACTGTAAAACATAGTGGTTTTTGATGAAATATGCTCACAGATCAATGCATTTAGCATTTAAGTAAGAAGACGTATGCAATATATGTAGGGAAGACTTTGAAGTAATTTGTCCAAAAAAAGCTAATTCATAATAGAAAAAGTTGTGTCCAAGACAGAAGACAATGTTCCCAATATGGATGTTGCTGCTGCAAAGAAGCTACAGCTTTTTAAATTTCAACGCATCGAACACATCAGTTTCATGGCGGACACCTATTTTAGTGTTACTAATTCAGTATCTGACCAAATGTGAAATACGGTCTCCCCTTCTGTTTCTGAGTTATAGCTTTGCATAATGGACGGAAAAGTCACAGGAAGTTGGCCTTTTGAATATAAAATGCCATTGCTCTATCATTTTATCTTATTGGCTATTTGTGTGAAATTTGGTCATGATTACCATATGAATTCTTGAATTATGGGCACAAATGTGTTGTGTGCGATCATATTGACCTTTTGGCTATCAATATCAGTTCATCCGAATGAGCCAAATTTGAAGCAATTCCCTCAAGACGTTCCTCAGATATCCCGTTCACGAAAAAAAGAATGTGCGTACAACCTTAAAACACGGCTGTGGCCTACACGGAGGAGGTCTCTTGGTGCTTTAATTTTTGATAAATAATCATCAGCAATGGATATAATGGCTAAATGTGTAAAAGCCAATAATAATAGAACTGTCTAAGAAGTTAAGACAATGACATCGCTTTACTGTATGCAGACGTTAAACCCAGGAAAAGACATACATGCCATATCTTGATATTAAGATATCCAAAATCTCAAAGTGTCATTTCACGACATTGATGTATTGCCCAGGCCGAACCCTAGCATCTGTTAAAACAATTGCAACGGCTCAATTATTACATTTATGTGATGTGAATATGTCCAGTAATTTCTGAAAAGAAAAACCACAACTGTTGCGACTTTGCAATCACAACACAGAACTTCTGAGGTGACTCAAGATTGCATTAACGCAATCACTGCGTAGCCAATCAAGCTCCTTCTGCTTTTCAGCCATCAGTATTGTGTAAATCAAGCCACTGAAGAAAAGCTAAACCTATCTTTTAAACAACTGCCCACAAGATTTGGATAATTATTGTTTGTATCAGTTTTGATCCAAACAACCATTACAAGTTTTGATGATTACACAGTATTTCAGAGCCGATGCTCTGTGATGTTGCTTAATTGTATTTTTATATACTGAGACTTATGATGGTTTTACCTCATTTCCATCAATGAAAGTAGATGAAGACTGTCACACAGAGGACGCAATCATGCCAAAACAAACAATTACAATAAATGACTTTTATCTTGAAACGTTTGGTTTGTGTATGTCTGGCTCAATTGCATACGGAAAGAAAATGGCGGTGACTTTTCTGCAATGGTTGTGGATCACTAAGATCAGCCATGAGCAATGGATATCCACCCAAAACAGGGATTTCTGGAGGGCTTAGGTGCTGTTGTAGCAGTGGGTGGATGTGGGCAGTTATTTTACTAAAAACATGACAATATTAATTTAAAATAATAACCACCAAACATTGGTAAAGCTTACCTATAGTGGCTTGGGTTGTTCCCCTGTGGTCTTTTTTTTTTCTTCTTCTTTCTAGTTTGACCACTTAGCTTACCGGGTGTTCATCATCTGCCCCACCTTTTCCAAATTTTGGAAGATTTTACATAGTAATAATAACGCTATTATTAATCACGTGAAACTGCATCGTTTTAAGTGGGGGAAAAAACGTAAACTTTTCTTGGGGTAAGAGTTGTAATTGTGAGGGAAAACCTTGCAAAGTATCGGGCCCGCTATAACGAGTCGATTGAATTGATTACCTTTTCTTTTTTTTCTGGTCACACTGATCACCTTGTGTGTGTACCTATCAATAAACAGACTGCTATCAGACTGGCATCATTTTTGAACTAAGCTTCCCAGTTTATTACCTCGAGTCAGACAACAAACTGGTCCGCTGATATTTATTATTATTACTATTATTACTATTATTATTATTATTACCCCACCGATGGTTTTACCAGAATATTCTACACGGTGACTAAATCAGTCAAAGGACACGCAGAGTATCAAAACACAGTCTTGTCCACCGGTAACGTTACAGGACGGGTTTCGAGCCGACAACACCGGCGGTCAGTGAATCCTCAAGTCAACCATGTGGGTTCAAAATCAAGTCGACGCTTCCTGCGCAATTCAACTGGCTGAGATTTGGCTAACAGCTAAAGTGTCTCCCTGGCAGGCCGGCGACACAACCTTAAAAAAAAAAAAAAGCACCTCGATTGAAGACGGACACGCGTTGCCGCAGACGGGTGTGAATTAGGACCACGTCGCTCCTACCTGCGGCGGTGAGTCGCCTCCAGAAGTTTAAAAGAAGCAGAAGACAACAATGCGGGTTTTTTTTTTTTTGCTCGCCGATGCTAAGCTCGTAAGGAGCTAAGTCGGGCTAACACTTTGGACTTCTTACTTCCTTGCTTCGCCGGCAGCTTGAGAATTTGCGAGCTGGTTATCGCCGGCTCGCCCACGTGTACTCCCGACAAATACCGGCGAACGAGTCGAAACCACACGTCGGTGCGATCTGCCCTGTCCAATCGAGCCCGCCCGCTTTTTTTTTTTTTTTAGCCCATTTAGCATTTCCTTGAGCGTGCTAAGCAGCGCGTGGAGGCCACGAGCGCTAACAGCAAGGCCGGAAAAAAAAAAATGTCTCCAACAAAACAACAACACGAGCCGAGAGACGAGCAGCGGTGCGATCGTCGTTACGCCCACGACGCGGGGCTTTTAACGCGTAAACTTCCACTCGGTTTACCTGTTTGCTCTTGGCGTAAGGTTTCGAGGCGATATGATATCTTCTGCTTCTGATTTTCCCTCCACCCGTGGCCGCCATGGCTCTTTCGTCTGAGTGTCTGTCGGTGTTTCGGGCGCCGGATAGCTGTCATCCAGCACAGCGGCCACTCACAGAGGCACTATGGGAAATGTAGTAGCTGAACCTAACAAAGGAGGTCGGGCTCGACAGGGCTTTTACCACATGGCAATGACAAGGGAGTATTTGGTGTCAAATGGATGAAAATTATTCCATGGTTATTTTATTTTATTTATTTATTTTTTTTAATACTTCTACTCCTTATATAGCTTAATAATCAACAAAACGCATGATCTAGTTTTTTTTTTTTTTTAGAGCCCATGAATGAAGATATAGCTAAATCTATGGATTATTGTGGTATTCCTTTTTAATGAATGTCAACGCTTAATCATTATCTCTGTGCACTACCAAAGAATTTGAATTTGTTGTACCTGTGGAACTACTGTAGTTTGTGTGGTTTTACAGTGTATCGTAAAGTATGCCTTATTACACAATAAGAAAGCAAAATCATACAATGAATGTTTTATTTTGTAATGTCCCCATCACAAAACTGGTTGTAATAACAAATACATACCAGAAGAAAAGATCTCTGGGATTTTTTTTTCTTCTTTCCGTCGTACTGTCAATGTCACAGTAGGACGAGGAGAATAATAGACCATCTTAAAGACTGGACATAAAAAAAACGAATTTATTACATGTGGTCATGTGAATACGTTTACAAAAACAAGCACACCCACCCTTATAAAGCATACATCAGTAACACCACATCGTGCACTGGAGGTTACAACAAACACATTTGAACCATTTTGTTAAATACACCGATCTGCACTTCAAACATTGTAGATGTTCAAAAGACTGGAATCATTGAGGGAGGTTAGAGCTAAAGAAACAAATAACAGTATTAATGATATTAATTAATATAGTATTAACTATTAATATAAATAGTCTTATGTGAACCGGTCACAGACTGTTATTATAATCACATCTAATTAAATTGGATCAATAAAAATTGAAAAGCCATTGAAAAGGATCATTTCACACAAGTGATTATCATCTGCTACTGAATGTCACAATAGTGTTATTGTATTAAATGTCACAGTATTTTCTTTCCTGCACAACAAACACTCCATTAATTACAAAAATGGCAAAAAAATTATACATCTCAACAGTTTAAAAAAATAAAGTGTAAGAGTAACATGTACAGGTCACAGTGGTTTGGTTTCCTTGTTCTTCTTTTGAAATAGACAAAATCTATATTCCCTGACATTGCTATTTCATTTGAATACCATACCTCTTGTAGAAAAGTGTAAAATGTGGTTTGGCAATACTATATAAACACAAATATATTAAATCAACACAACAGTATTTGTGATTTTTAGTTGTTCTTGTAAAGCTCAGTACAGAGACATATTCAAAAACATAACAGTCAAAGAAGTTACATTCAAAAAGTCTGTAGCATGTGTACTGGGTGGATGTGAGCTGGCTTGTACACCTCGGACTCGACATACTTACCTGTTCAACAGTGCAAAGACTCCAGACAACATTCATACGACTGTTAAATACGTTGGGCGTCAAGCGATGCTTAGGCTAGCATGCTAGTTTTTAAAGTCCAAATAGAGCAGTCTTTTCCTTCCTTTCCCAAAATCCAGTGAATATTACTTTGTTACATACATAATATTATATACTCGGGTTAAGTACAAAAAAAGACCTGCTCGTGCCTTCGATTCTACATAGAATCAAAAACCTGGTCTGCAGTTCTATGAAGCTTTTCAGCTCATTGTTGTGTTTTGCCTCGGACTCCCACACCTACAATAATTGAAAATAGTATATCGAGTCTTGTTGATGTGACATTTAAAATCTGCGTTTTGCATTCTGGGATTCATTAAACCGCTGATGCCACTTTAACTATTCAGTAAACTCATGTCAAAACTGCATTACTCTTGTAGAATGTATCTACTCATCGCCACATGGAGATGAATACTCAGAGTCAGTGTTGTTCAATGCCTCTTTTCTCCATGGCCATTCACAAATCTGTTCTTCCCAGAGGCTCTCCTCCGTTTTGTAGGTTGTAAACTTCTCATAGAATCCCTCGGAGCTATGGAGCAAAAAGACATAATCGTGCTAAACATTTATGACGGAGTTAAGTGGAAAGTTGTCACCGGTCTGCTTGTTACAAGACTGACCTGCAACGCCATCTGGGATGAAACCGCACGAGTCGACAATGCTGCTGTCATTAAAGTCCTCAGTCTGCACAGAAACGCTCTGTCAACAGAAGGAAGCTCAGAGTGAACGGCATTTCTGACAAACACAAATAAGATGCACAACATCAATGAGTAAGTTAACATCCAGCGAAAAAGAGCTGTTTCTCTGACTGGTTGCAAACTTCAAGACAATTTGACAGGTCAAGGTAGAAAAAGCACGCGCACACACACCCACGTATAAATAAAAACATTTACGATGAATTCAATTTAGCTGCTTCACTTTCAGGTTCTTAGTGTTGTGTATGCTGGCTGTAATGGATTACTTATGCATGAAGAGAATGGACCAATGGTTAATGTTATCAGTAACAACAACTGGTAAGCAAAAACATTTAAAATATGATTAATTGATTGTGTAAATTAATATTAATATTGTAAATGAATACTTAAAATATCATTGTCATATTCACTCAAGAGCTAAAGCAACAGCTCACCTTCATTTTACTTTGCTCATACCAGACCATCCCATATAAACACACGAGTGTGATGAGTGCCTGGAGAAGATGAAAAGAACATGAGTGTTAGACACTGTGCTTCTTTGCAAAGGAAATACAATACGTGACAAGAAAAACTCTTGCACAATGTAAGTGTATATTTGCATAACATTAGAAGCAAAAAGCAGGAGTAAAGTGGTAACATTTAACATTATTACCATAATATCCAACCATTTTGCATATTGTACTCATCACAGAGAATCCCAACTGTTATCATACTAGAGGTACATAATAATGATGTATCTCTTGTGTAGTGTATAAAATAAAACGTGTTTTTAAATAGTGCAAATAAACACTCACACTCTCTCACACACACTCTCTCTCACACACACTCTCTCTCACACACACACACACACACACACACACACACACACACACTTGTCTTTTCTTACTAGACAGAGCAGCCACAGGAGTACGTAGCGAATTTGTGTCTTGGAAAACAAGTCGTGGCTAAATTTCACACAAGCAAGAGCCTCCAAGAAAGCGATGGCTCTGATGGGAAATAAAAAAGAACAAGTGGATAAGTAGTGAGTTTGATTTGAACATTTCAAAAAAAGGTGCTGCTTTTAACACTAGCCCCCTCTCTTGGTGATGCCTTTTCACTGCAGTGCTTCTCTGTCACTTGTAGCATGTGAGTCCAAATGCATGTTGTCAATCTTATTTGCCTCCACCAATTCAAACCCGTAATCAATATTCACTCTCTATACTCCAGAGAGAAACTCTTTTTCAGTTTTAAAGGTTACACTGCAGGGGTAAACCTGGGACAAGCGGTCTCATTGGTAAGTATGTCATGCTGACAGAGGGCGCTCATCTCGTCGCTATAGCAACTGGAGCAGACTGAGGGCATCAGCAGCTTTGTGTCTGAGATGAGGTCAATAAGTACATAATGTCCTGAATTTCAATTGACTAGAAACTATACTTATATACTTATACTTATAAAAATACATCTAAATAAGGCTACTCTGAAACTAAATGTTAAAGTTTAAATGAAAATGAAGACTAAACAAGGCTGATAAGATTGTATAAGCTTATGGCCAGTGGGATGAGGCCTGCTATGAGTCTGGCTAAGCTGGTGCCACTGATGGGACATTTCTATTTACTGTTCAGTTGAAAGAGTGGAAGAACTTTGATTGGTGGTCGATTCCCATTGCCTGCTAATACATTTAAACTATGAACAGGAAGAAGTGAGCAACACGTGATACTATTGATTCATGGCAGAGTCCTCAAGTTGCGTTCTGATTCGTTTGATTGAAAGCAGAGATATCCAACCAGCGTGGACACTGCCCCTTCACTGTGATATACGCAGACAAGATCAAAGAGAGCCTGTCAGACACTGGCCAAAGTTCAGAATCAGTTTGCTTAACAGACTACTGATGCCACTGCTACAATCACAGTGTTGTAATTTAACTGACAGGCAGATTTAAATTTTACCCAAAACATGATAAGTGCAATGAAAAAAAAAAAAAAAAAAAAAAAAAAATTGCTTCCAGACAAACAAAACGGAAGAAGTGACAGGGTAAAAAGTACTTACCCAAACACCCAACACTGTGTGCCGACTCGTTTACACTGAGTGTCTGTCAGGTAGGCGTAGTACTGCCTAAAAGAGGTTTAGGAAGGTCAAAAATTTTAACTTTGCACTCAAGAACAAAGCAAGCACTAACGTTTTCTACACAGACTTAAACGTTAAAAACGTTGAAACAGCGGCCACTTTTTAAACCAAAGGACTAATTCTTATGATTTTGCTCAGTTTTTTATGATTGTTGAGATAAAAAAAAATACTCGATTTTGCAACAGGAAGTCGAGGAAAAAAAAAAAGTGTTTTTGTTTAAACAACAATCTGATAAAGAAAGCGTTAGATGCAATTACTTCCTATGACAATAATCAGAGTGCACATCTCAGAAAATGCTGGAAATATTTTAGTTCTCAACTTTGTTGTGAACTTAAGGAATCTTGGGCTCAAAACTGACTGCAAATGAGGAGTTATTTTGGTTGATGAAGCAAGTTGTGTTTGGAAAGACTTAGTTTGTACAATAATGCCTTCAGCCGAGCTTCTATTAAGTACCATAAATGTGGAGAAATAGAGAGAAAATCCCGCTAATAATGTGGACCCTTGTTGAATTTGCTATAATTATTGCAATTGAAAGGTCACCATTTCCGAGAGGGACTGATTTGTGTGGTCAGGATTTAATACTACTTTTAAGAAAAGGTAGTATCTTTAGGTAGTACTCATATTTTCAAATTGAATTTATAATAATTACTGCTGCTCATAAGCTGAGCGTAAAGACTCAGTTTGAAGTGTGAACATACCGCACAGTGGGTGCAGTGATGATTCCGACAAGGAGGATACGACACCAGCTGAGAGGGTGAGACACCTGGAAGATGAAGATGTGCTTGAGGAAGAATGTGTTCAACTCAGTCAGCTGTGAATTTAAAAGGATAAAAGACAGGCAGGATTTAAGTGGTTGCATCATGGATGAGTTATGCAAGACAGCATACATAACAGAGAGGCCTTTCATGAACATGTGACTTTACGAACTAAAAAGATAATCAACAGATAAATCAATAATGAACATGTTCATTAGAAATATCAGCAACTCTGTCTTACAGCTGTGTCAACAGTCAAAGCTTACATTACCTGCCATAGGATCATAAAGAGGTAGATGCCTGCCAGCCTCTGGAAGGAGGACTTTGGGTCAAACCATCGCACATAAGTCCAGCTGACTGGAGTGAACTGGAGCACAGCTCGCTTTATCTTCCCCGTGGTGGTGTGGATTTCCCTGAACAGAAACAGTGGTGCAATGTTAGGGATACTGTCAAAAAAACAAAGTATTGCTTCAAACATTAACAAGATTCTACTGTTGCATTGCAATTGAGTTATTATTCACGTAATCATTTCCACCTGTGCTTTTCTGCTTTGACGAGTCAAAAAGTCTACTGTAGAAAAGATCTTTGAATGTGATTCATTTGGGAATGATAAAGAAACATGAGTGCTATCATTATTCATATTAAAGAGATGTATTCTGACTTGGACCGACCTCTGACGGAAGAAACTAGAAGGGCACTTGGAAAGCGTGGACTTCCACCAAGGCCCATTGTCCATCCACTCTTCTGTGACATACAAATATGCAACTGCATAACTGTGCAGGTTTTATGGACTTATAGATGAAAAAATACTTTATATACTTCAAATATGTTTATGAAAACAACAAAAAAAAACACTTTATTATCTTCTCTGTATGTATAACTATCAAATGTTTAAACTGGATTAAAATAATTTATCCAAATTGAAGTACTGCCATCTACTGGATTTTAAGGTTTATTGCATTTTTGGCAAGATAAGTTCTCACAATATGAATGAAAATGAAAAATAAATTGTGGATCCGCCCTGTGACTTGGATCCACTTCAAAATGTAATGGGTTCTTTCTCGGCCTGCGCTTCACCTTTCTACCAAGTCCCATTAAAAATCATGCAGACCGTTTTTCTGTAATCCTGCTGGAGAACAGAAAAACAAACTGCACTGAAAACATAACCTCCTTGGCGAAGGTAAAGATGTATAAATTCTTAATACTTATCAAGCAAACACAACAACCAAACCCAAAATATGAAGTCCATCTTATTCTCAAATTCACAGCCAACAAAGCAGGAGAAGTCTTTTGTATATAAAACTGACAGTTTGGGTAATATTTTTTTATTTGTTGTGCACAATAGAAACTATTATCAGAATTGTTATTGGTTTATAAAGGTTTTGGGGTCATTTCAGAAATAGTTTTGGAACCCTGGAAATCTGATTTTATCGTTTGACATTCATAAAGTTAAAATGTAAGATTAAAAAAAATACGTTGGCCACTCTTACCACTTATAGCATTATACCTAGATTGTTTAGGCTGTTCGGCTTCTAATGTTACTGTGAATACCATGTGTATACTGTAAGAAAAAAAAGAAGAAGAGAAGAAGACACTGACTTGATGCTCGCCCAGTGGTACGTCCTCATCTCCAGAAAGCGGCAGGCGGTCATTCCCAGCCAGATGCCTCCCCCATTACACAACAATATGTCCAGAATCACCTGATCCCACCAGCACTCTGCAAAGTTTGGCAGAAGGTGCATGAAGAACAGCTGTGAAAAAATGAATGCAGAAAGAGAGTCAAAATAACATTTATTTATATCTTAAGAGATTGAAAATAAACAGTGGATAAAAACAATTGTCTTTATGATTAAGGGACTTCATTTCTATATATTAAATGGTTGAAGCACTTTGTTTGGTCACAAGTTATGTGACACAAGTTGATTCTGTCATGAGTAAATCTGGTATTAGGAAAAATCCTATCATCGAATTCCTCCAGTCGACAATTGTCAGCAGTCAAGGCAACAGCTCTTGTTATGTTCAAAAACTACTGCTCATACTGCTGTTTTGTTGTTATGAGGATTTCCCATATAAAGAATCTCTTGCCTGAGCACACATCTGAAGCAACGTTGTTATCCTACATGAGCTGGAGCACTACAAATGACAAATAATTACTTTTTTGCAAGACCTTGCAGACCTACAGTTGGTTAAATATACGGCACGTTCATGTCCTCAAATTTTAATGCAGGCAGATTAAGCCTGATGCCATCTTGCTCACATGAGCACAACATGCATGCTACCTCAGTGAGCTCCCAGGTGATGCTGATGGTCCAGCACAGGCCGTAGCTGCGGATTAGCAGAGCCTTCATGGCCCACCCTGCAAGGTGGGCGAATGCAAAGATGTCAAAGTGGCTCCAGACCCGCTCCCATGTTATCACTGTACAGTTGACAGCATATTCCTGTAGGATGGAAAACAAAGGTAACAATTGCAACCAACCAAAAAGACTTTAATCCTAAAACCATTCTTAAAACAGAAATGTTCACAATAAAATTATCTTTTTATGAGAGATCTGTTACTGCCGTCCCAATAAATGTTTTATGTTTCTAGAAACAGGATACTGTAGATCTAACAGAGAAGCCTTTTCAGTCTCCTTTCCTCATTCTGATGTTCTATCATATGATGTGTGGTGTGAACATGCTCTGATGGTTCACATGCAAGCAAAATATTCATAGTTTAAAACTGTCCTCACCATGATATCAGCTTCCCGTTTGGCATAACGCAGATTTGGGTCCAACCAGTACATGAGAGTCTTCACTTGGTCCAAGTTAAGGAAGATGAGGAAGGCAAGAAACAGGAAGTAGAGCACACTGAGACCTACCAGAGACCAGACAAAGTTAGTGAGTGAGGATAAAAACAAATGAAAACCGTATCAAAGCAGAAAAGCTAAGCTACTCTGAATACTCACCAAACACCATTCGCCAAATTGCAGGATGTGGCCTTGTGAAGGGTCCTGATAGAGAATGCATCATATGTGAACTTTATTGTATTTGCACTATTTGAAGAAAAGCAGGGGTGGAACTACTGTTTATTTTCCTTAAAATCAAATTCCTCTCTCAATTATTTTTTTTCAAGTAATTGTGTAGTTGTTTGATCTTTGAAATGTCAAAATGGTGAAAAATGTCAACCACTGCTACCCAAAGCCCAAAATGCAGTTTAAATTGTCTCGTTTTTTCCCAACTAACAGTCCACAACCAAAAAAATATTCAGTTCACTATCGCGTAAGAACCAGAAAATATTCACATTTAAGGAGCTGGAATTTTTGCATTTTTTTTCCACTTAAAAAGGACTTAAAATGATTAATCTATTATCAATATCAATATATTTTATTTTCCCCTGATCAATCAATCAATCAATTAATAGACTACGAGTTGCAGTTCTATAGCAGGGACACCTGGGGAAATTTGACAGAAAAAGTCAGAGCTAAAATGGGAGCCGCAACAAACAATTATTTTATCATATGTTAATTATTGTCCTGATAAAGTGAATCATTTTTAGAAATATTTACAATTTCTAATCAAGATAAAGCAAAAACAAACCACGGCACCGATAAAATGCGCAACCCTGAAACAAAAATCGCAATATCTGCTGGACAGACAAAATGTTCCTGGTATTAGATTAGCCATTAGATTGTTTTCTGAAGTATGTCATGTAAAAGTGGTGGAAAAAGTTAATGGAACATAGAATAAAAACAGCAAAGAACAGATAAGTGAATCAGACTGAACACATTGGATCAACCAAAAGTCAAACATCTCCCAAATTGTATTTACTATCACATATGATAAGGAAAAGCTAATAGTTTGTATCTGGAGGTTGAAAAATGACTTCAAATATTAGTTAGCCTAATTATCAAATTAATCAGCTGATATTTTTTCATACCAATTGGCTGCCTGTTACAGAAACCACACTGGGACTTGATGTCATCCCATTGAATAATGGAGCCAGTGTTGATGCAGCTTACCATTAGGAAAGGCCAGCACACTGATGATCAAGAAGAAGGAGACAACCACCAACAGACCGACGCGGAGGTTGTTGTCTGAGTGTTCATCATTTCTGTCAGGAAACGCAAGGAAAGGCTGACAAACCAAGCTTTTAGACTGATATTAAATAGCACAACACGTTTCTCGCTGTTACTCACCTGGTGAACGCAAAGTACATCAGGCTGAGCACAGTAACTGTCAGCAGTGTGATCGTGTGTGGCTTATAGAAGTAGTCAATACAGATATCCTCCACTTGTTGCTCGTTTATCATTCGGAAATGTAACTTGTAGTTGGCGTCTTCCCTGCGCGGTGTCCGGGGACCAGCGGCGGCTGCCATGTCGCTGCCGTGGGCTAATTTAAAAATGTCACTGGTGAAATTTTAAAAGCGAAAACTTTACGCTGTAAAATAGGGCGACAGGATGACGTAAACCGGAACAAATGAAGACGGACTGAACCACGGTGATTCAGGGGGTGTTTGTGTGCGAACATGAGCGTTGTAGTATCCACCAAAACGAAAAGGATACACTGTGAGTATAATATTTTAACCATTATCATCATATAATATATATATATTTTTAATTTCAACGTTTATTAAGTGATGTATCCACGTAGGTATATTAAAGGGATCGGTTATACGCAGAACTACACAGTTGTGGGACATCCCACGCTGTGACGTTGCAGCAGAGTTAACGTGCACGTGGAAGTGAATTGACATTGCGCGACTCTTTGGTTGAAGGTGGCTCTGAGCTGAGCTAAAAAGAAATTGTTTTGATTCACAAATTGTAAGTAAAACGTAAATTGACATAAGTTATTCGTTGGCTTTGGTTCTGCCAGCTTGGAAGCATTTTTTTGCGATGTATCTGGGTCAACCTCGCCTCCTGTAGGGCAACGATTTAAGATTAATTAGCTCAGCCAGCTAACAAATGAAAAGGTAGATTATTGTGGACGTCTCCGAGGCTCATGGACAGCTGAATTAGCCATCAGAAGTCTAAAACAATCCTTTTGAAAAACCAGTATAATGCTAAATCATCTTACTATACTCTTAACACACACTGTGTACTACTTCAGCATGTACATTGTCTCATTAACTGAGTCTCTATTGTACATCATGTAACAGCTAAATTAATCATTACCTCATATATAAGAATTATTTGCATTTGCATAATCAATATATTTACAATCTGACTTGTATATTGATAGTTTAAGCTTGGAAAGTACATCTGTAATTATAACCACCTCAAATGTGTTCTTGGCACTGTGTGTACTACATATTGAGAGTGACATGCTTGACCCAAAAGGTTGAGTCTGATTATCTGAGGTATAGATAGATAGATAGATAGATAGATAGATAGATAGTTACTTTATTAATCCCACAAGGGGACATTTTTTTCGCTACAGCAGCATTATAGGTACATGAAGCTATTCAGTAAGTGTTCGTGAAGCTCTCTCCATAGAGCTGGTCCAGGCTGTGCATTATAATATTCAACCTTCTTTGTTTGATGGTTCTGTACTTTCTCAATATGCCCCTTTCAGATGGAAAAGGCTCCGCTTGGCTAGAGATAAACCAGAGTAATTCCTGTGTTGAATAGTATGCCTCTCAAACATGTCGTGTTCATTTCTTACAGGATGACCATGGCCACTACCTGTGCACAGCTGTGTCTGAGATGCAGAAGTCCTCTTTGCTCCAAGATATTGGCAGGCACCTGGCAGTATTGCACTCAAGTTCGACATTGCATTTCAGTGACAAGGGCACCAACCAAAATCAGTAATGGATTATTCATCAGGGAGAATCACACAACTACTCAGACAAGACCGAGGTGGAAACAGCAGATGTGCTACTACAATGACTTGACTGCTAAATATCTGACCACTGAGGCGAAGGAAGACAAGTATACTGAAGATTTGTCAAGAATTGATGTTGTTGCGTACGAGAGCCCTGTGTTGCCAACCAGAGATGCTGTGCCAGTGACTGAAAAGCAGCCATCATTAGGTACATTTTAGTTTGCCTTTATTGACCATATAAATATATTTTATCACCATCATCATTTATGATAAGATTTCAAATGTATTGTTTTTTGTCTTATGGGTGTTGGAATTAGCTAAATCTGTATTTTCTTCATGAAGCAGATTTGGATGCTGCTGCGGAATTTTCAGCATTAGAGGAGATAAGCGAAGAGGCGGCTGCCAGTATATCCATCTCTTCTGCTGTGCCTCCAGCCTCCACCTCTCTTAGAGACTACGTTGACAAGTCTGAGACACTTAGCAAGCTGGTGCAACTAGGTAATCAAATTGTAAACAAATTGTTGTGGGAAAATTGTTGAGAACATTTTATTTATGACTAGACAGACAGACTTTATTGATCGCAAAAGGGAAATGTTTGTGTTACAGCAGAAGTAAAAGTAGATTTGCAGCTCTGCAGAGGAAAACTGATTATTGACTGAAGATATGTACAATATACTGCACTTCAAAAACAGCAATAGTAATAATAAGAAAATGTTTGCACAAACTTGCCGTGAATAATTTAGGGATATATTTAACTAACCAGATTATAAGCATCGTTAAAACTATTGTACAATAGTAAAGGCAATGGTCTTCAAATTGTGAACTTACCCCCAAACCTTTTTCCTTGATCATCCAACCTCCTCATGTCATTGTAGGGGTGAATCTGTGGAAGCTGGAACAAAGGCCCAATGTTGGCTCCATGCTGCTGAGACTCGACTTCAACACAGATGTGGCCCCACGGCTGCTTTTTCTGAAAGACATCGGGGTGGAGGACACTTGCTTTGGCTATATTATTACACACAACCCCTTCATTCTCACAGAGAGTTTGGAAAACCTGAAGGCCAGGTAACATGAAGGAAGTTCAAATACATTATCTTTATTCCAAAAGAAATGAATCTGATTAGATCAAATCACACAAAACAACTTAAGTGTATATGTTACTTCTCTACAGTCACATTGGCTAAGAGACTGTCTTAATATTGTTCTCTCCTGCTGTTTGTGAAGGGTAAACTATCTCAAGTTGAAGAAGTTCACCTCTGAGACTGTTGCATCGATGGTGTCCAGAGCTCCTTATCTGCTCAACTTCAGTGTGAAGAGGCTGGACAACAGACTGGGCTTTTATCAGCAGCAGCTCAACCTGAGTGCTTCTAATGTACGCAATTGTTGTAGGAAATCTCACTGAGAAGCAAAAATTAACATTTCTCACAGCTTGTTGTGATATTTTTCAAATAAAAGAAATTGCCACGTTGTTGGTGGATATGGAAATGTAACTAATAGCTAATTTTGTCTCTCTTTTCAGACAAGGAACATCATAGCTCGTCTTCCCAGATTACTGTGTGGCAGTTTGGAGCCGGTTAAAGAAAATTTGAAGGCACTGAATGACAGGAGACATTTTTGAAAGTACAGTTTGAGTAATCTTGAGCTGATGTGTTAAATCTATTTTGTAAATGTGTTCCACAGGTGTGTGAAATAGAGTTTGGCTTCAAGGAGAATGAGATCCAACACATAGTTATTGCTGTCCCTAAAGTGCTGACTGCCAATAAAAGGAAGCTGACCCAGATATTTGACTTCCTCCACAACACCATGAAGGTGCCCCACCACCTGATCACCAAGTTCCCACAGGTACATAAATGTCGCTCTTTTTACCACTGTCGGGTCAATGTGTTTTGTCCAAATTTAGAATTATAACTCCACTATATGATATATCTTCTCACAGGTCCTCAATACCAAGTACTTGCGTCTCAGAGAGCGCCACCTGTTCCTTGAGTACCTTGGAAAAGCTCATTATGACCCGACTCTGCCCAACTACATCTCCCTGGACCGCCTAGTGTCTTTGCCGGATGAGACTTTTTGCACCGAGCTGGCTTCGGCCACAGTGGAAGATTTGTATTTGTTCCAAAAGACACGTTGATTCTTCATGAGGGAACATTAAAAAGGACTTTGAAACACAAGTGGTCAAGTGCACAGAATAAATGCCATAATGTCAGATACATGCAGATGTGAAATTCTAAACACAGAGCATCAGCAGAGCTTGAAATAAAATGTGAACGCTATGTTTAATAAATGTACATGATGTATGTCAGATCTTCTGCTTGAATTACTGCCCCTATTTACCACGACTGTTTATCTGAAGGGCCCAGAAACGTGATGCAATTTATGTTCACTGATTTCTGGAAACATTTGCCACATTAGATTATCCAAGAGTGTATAATAACATTACTCGGTCCACAGCATGTTTACTTTTGCTTTCAATGCTTCGCCTTCGTTTTGCTGTGATCACTTCTACTCAAGTAGTTTTAATTCATATAAATGTTGACTATTTTACTTTTAATTTACATTGCGGCAGTACTGCTTTTACTTTTTAAGATAGTTTATACCACAACTGCACTTTCTCGTGGACTATCGTTGTAATGTCTCTGTCTTCATGTTAACATTACAGATTTGACTAGAGATTAAAGAAAGCTGATTCGCTATTTGTTTTGAACTTGCTGATTGATTGATCGGAAAATCTTTCGAGGGCGTTACGTCGTTTTAACGCAAATAAAATTGCCCAATGACTCCCAAATAACCCGGAAACGCTCCCTACCCACAACACACCGCGGTCGTTCACTAAGTGGTAAACATGGCGGCGAGGGCACCGGGTAAGTCCGCATCGCTCCGAGATTCATATTTTCAATTTACCTCGCTAAAGCTCGCGTCGTACTGCTTCTGCGTTACCCAGATTGTATCGTAACACGTGAAATTGTCCTGCGATCACGTTGTCCGGCGGAATATGTCTTCTGGTGCGTTTGACTTGCGTGTGTCCTCTAGTGTCCCCTTGCTAACTGATGCTAACGGGTGCCGGTCAGCTCGCGTTAGCTCAGTGTTAGCCTCTCGTGCTAATCACATTAAAATGATGTTTGTCAAACAACCAGACACTTTCTTTACAGTCTGCTCTTTCATGAAGCGTTTCTGCGTGTTTTGATTGACGCGCTCAGCTTTCATCGGATTTTCTCGGTCGTCTAATAATGTTAACTGTGTGACGTCAGTTCGACAGGTCATAATGTTTTTCATACAAGGTGAAATGTTTTGACATATCTATATAAAACTACACATCGCCTGTTACCTAACGCAATCACACTGACATACATTTTATAACATTTTACATCATGTTTTGTAATCTGACAGCTTTACTGTGGCTATTTAAATTCAATAGGGCCAGATAGGAGTATCAGTGGGGGGCTCGAGGGCCACAAAGGATATATTTTTTTCAATTAGTGGCTATAAATGACTTTTCATTTCAATTTTATTAGATGTATTAATACAAGAAATAAACTAATCATATGCATCCTTGTTATGGTGTCGGTTTAAGACGGCGGAATACAAAATGAACATGGTAAAACTGTACGGGCCTGTTTACGATACAATGGAAACAGATCCAAGCAGACATGAGGTGTTCATAGCAGGTCCATATCCATATTTGTGAAGGTAAAATCAGTGAAACATTATCAAGAGTGATTTGTAATTAAACAGATCTCGAATGTTTCCCATCTTCACGAAGACACAACCAGGTCATTTACCACAATAGCACTGTCATACATCAGATTTCTGTCATTTTAAGCCTGTTTGAATAAGCCTTGATTTTGCCATTTCAACATAGGTTCATAAGTAGTGAGTGCAACCTTGAGTCATCACGCAACTTCTCGGTGGTCATGGAACAACGTGCCCATGTTTATATGGCATTCATATGAGAACAGCTTGAGTCACATGTGTAAATGGATGAAAAGATCCTAGCAGATCCTTTACTTCCCCTCTCTGAAAGGGGGCCAAAGTTTGACTTGGCGTTTTTCTCCACGCAATATTTCACCACAGTGATATGTTTGTAATCCCATTGCCGTTTGATAAGAGCACGTACACATCTCAGTCCCAAAGTCCTTACATACAAAGATCGGCTCTGAATCAAGAGGCCACTCTACTGTTTGCTTTCATCCTTACCTATGTTCAAAGGAGCTCAGAGACTTGGACCTTTAGTTTGACCACTCACCTGCCAGCCAGCTTCTTGCAGGTGCATGAAAAAAAACAACCTCAAATGGAATAATGTATTCCCTCCTATATCTGATGATGCCTTTAACATGTGCTCTCCCCTAAAATCGAGTCTGTACTGCCTGACTGATCCTTTATGTGTACGTCTTTCATTTTATGTTCACAGTTGCGACAGGCAGGCTCCTACTGGGCTTCCGTAAATGGTATTACGGCATGTGTGGCTTCAACAAGTTTGGTAAGGCCAAAGAATAATGAATTTAGTCATGACAATCAGATTTCAACACACAATAATGCTGACGTTACAGTTTGTCAAGGCCACAAATGAAAACATACGTGTTCAGAGTAAACCTCATTGTCTGGGCTGAATACCGTTTATTGTATCATTGTGTTTCTATCCAGAGTTTTAATAATTTTAGCATGCTTGTTTTCTGTTGCAGGGTTAATGCGTGATGACACAATCATAGAGGACTCTGATGTGAAAGAGGCCTTGAGGAGGCTTCCAGAGAACGTTTATAATGACAGGATGTTCAGGATCAAGAGAGCTCTGGATCTCTCCATGAAGCAGCAGATTCTCCCTAAAGACCAGTGGACACAATATGAAGAGGTAAAATTCACATAAGTGGAGTTAAATATATTTTGTTCTCGAGGAAATTAATCAAAAGACATAATTGAGTAGTACATGGCTTCCCCACCACTCAGTATGCAATATAAATGTTATGCATATATTTCACCTCACATGCTTATTTTTTAACTATTTTTGATCTTGTGAATTCTGTGTAAAGTATGACATTTTTGTGAAATTGTACAACAGAGAAAATTACAAGTTGTAGGAAGTGGTAAATAGAAAAGGAGCTATTTCATATATTGTAGGTTTGAGAGAATGTTGTTATTATAACATCGTCCCGCTCCTGGTTGTTAGCATTATATATTTTCCCTTCAGGATCGCCATTATTTGACACCATATCTGGATGAGGTGATCCGCGAGAGGCAAGAAAGAGAGGAGTGGATGAAGAAATAGAAAGTTCCTGATCAGAGCAGTTAATCTCGTCTTCTGTTGGAACATGGTCGTCACCTGGTGTAATATTTAAAATGAAATGTAACCTATATATGACAGTCCTTAATAAAGAAATGTACATTTTGGAAGATGTGAAAGTGTCACTTTTTATGGAAAGGAGGCTGTTTGAAGATTTGATTTATTGGTATGACAACGTGAAACACATTTGTACGCTTGTTAAAGTGGGATCTGTTCCATTGTTGTGTTGTTTACAGACCTAAATATATACATTTAAACCAAAATATGGACAGAAGAACATGTACAATAGATACTTAAATACAGATAATAACCACTGCAGTAGCTACATCTATCTGCACTGCATGTCTGTTTGGTTTACAGACTAGGAAAAAAATATTGATCCTCTGTTGTCACTAGAGTGTGGAATGGACTTCCTCTATGATGATGATGCTAATCTAAAGACAAATAAATCTAGTTTACTAGATCTCTGTTCACATAGTTGGTCTTCAATCAAACATAGACCAGCGGTGACAGTTTGTAAGCAGCTGGACTAGCATTATATATAGCTGTGTAATGCAGTGTTGCCTGGTAACACAACCTAAAAAGCAAGAAGCTGTCTATAGGGAGCTCTCGGAGTCAACTTGGCATGAATATTCCTGCAGTTTGAAGATCTGCTTTTCACGGATGTCGACATTTATCTACAAAGTTCAAGCCTTTTTCTGTCGGCCTTTATCCATCCTCAAGAAACGTTATTAATTATGAGACTGAGATCGCCTGTTGTCGACATCAGTTATGGTACCTATAAAGTTCCCAATGACGGTATTAAAAGACTTCAGCATGGACACCCCCAGCTCATTGCTTGTTTCATTGATGTCTGGATCGTAGGCCCCCATGAGGGGAGTGCACACCTCCACACTTCCTCTACCAGCTCCTTCCAGGATGCCCGTCAGCTGGCTGCTGGTCTCGTGAAACAACTCCCTGTTGTAACACAGCAAGACTGAATCATCAAGAGGGTAAGTAACATCTTCAGAGTAGCATTCACGGGGCACGGGTACCTCTATGTACCTTAACTTAGGAAACCTCGCTGATAGTGCGGAGAATAATCTCCGCAGGGCTGCTGAGGTCAGAGGGTTTCCCAGGAGTTTGAGCTCCTCCAGTCCCTGACATAAAGCCAGAGCATTAATGAGGGCGTCCATGTGCTCGTCCTTTATGTTACATTCTTCGAGGGCCAGGCTCACCAACGTCGCTGAACAACGGCTGAGCAGTTTGTGGAGGAGGTGGGCGAACGAGCCAAAGATGTCATGTCCGCTAATATCCAGGTGAACCAGCGCCTCGCTGTGGAGGCTGTTGGCCAGGTACGTCATGTCCACACGGGTCAGGCTGCAGTTGGCCAACTCCAAGTACTGTAGTGGTGTGTTGAGAGGACTGGGTGGAAGAAACAGAAAAATGAAAATGACATGGTGTTGGATAAAATACTCATTTTTAGTAGTAATCTTTATGGAAATAAGTTCAATGTACTTTTAAACTTAATTTGATCATCCATTTTGTAATTTATTAAATTATTTGCTAATTGGTCTTGTTGTACAGTTATGTAATGTATCAAAGTCATATTATTTAAGTATTTTTGAGTAATATTTGTACTTTACTGGAGTTTTTATATTTTTGGCAACTTTCACTTTTACTCCACTAAATTTCCTAAATAAAATACATACTTTTACTCCAATACATTTTCCCCAAGTATCTAAGTTACTTTATTACTACAAAATAAAATCTGAATAAACTTAATAGCCTGATGACACAGATTGCATGCAACATCATAATAACTGAATAACATTAATCCAATTTTTCACTTGTAGCCACAGCCGCAGTTCAGTGTTACAGGTAAACTTTAAAAATAATAAACTTCATTATTCTCAAAGCTTGCTTCTTTTTTTTAAAACAGCATTTAATTTTATTTTCAATACTAATTATTTTTGAAGAGTAACTACTGTAAATATCAGACTTTTACTCAAGTAATTTTCTAACAGGTGACTTTAACTTTTACCAAAGATATTTACTGGTAGGTTATCAGTACTTTCCTTCATTCAGGTACTTTTTTTCACCACTGGTCTGGTAAACATTGCGACAAATTGCGTGTTAATTTTGTTAAATTTTCCTGATTCTTTCACATTAAGATTATGAAATTCAAATCACTTAAGTTATACACCCTACTGTGATCCAACAGCTGTGTTGTTTTGGGTTTATCACTGCTCTATTTCCATTTGAACTTTGAAGAATACCCAGCAGGTGTCTGGTTCTCACTCTACAGCTGTCTGTCTTCACTCTGGCATCATGTCAGCAATCTTATCAACAAAATACCTTCTATTGTTAAACAAGAGCCTCAAAGCTGGAATGTGCTGTGATGCTGGTTAAAGGTTATTATTGTGATCTATATTAAAGCTCTTAATGCTGCAGTGTGCATGTGTTGAATCAGTGCCCATTCACCTGATATACATAAATACACACACAAATAAGGACAACTTGTTGTCCTTTTCTTCCCTGTCTGTGCATGTACTCACTTGAGCAGTCTTCGGAGGTGTCCAGTGAGAGTAGAAAACCCAACGTAGAGGGCAGTGAGGCTTCTGAGCTGTGCCAGCAGATTGCCAATGGTGGCCAGCAGATCTTCATCGTCAGAGCCCAGCCTCCTGACATCCAAAGCACCGGTCGGCAGTGTCAGAGACTGTAGTTTGGGGAATTCCACCCTGGACAGTAGCACCTCCAGGTGTATGGCCTCCAGGGGAACGTTGTGGACCACCTCCAGCTTTGTGATAGACTCGGGCTCTGCTAGGCGAAGAACATAGAAGAGCTGCTTGAGAGCGAGAGAATCGGCCCTGAAACTAACGAATCGAAGCTTCAGAGGACAGTAGCGGAGCAGCAGGAAGGCCTGAGCCACCTGCTCATAGTTGCGGCCTGTGATGAAGCCATTCAGACGGACGTTGATGGATTTTTCGAGGGCAGATTGGGTCACGTCACTGGCTTGCATGGCCACCATGGTCTCATAGCACATTCGGGTCAGGAGCTGGGTTCTTGCCCATCGACCCAGGGTGGACCGACAGGGGCAGGTCTGGTGCTCAATGTCCTTAAGGCCAGTCAGGTCCACCACATGCAGGTTCTTGGTGTAAATTCTTGGAGGAGACAGCACGTGATCCTTAACAAAACAAGAAATTATTATTGTATAGTCTGGGGAAATACAACCCTAACTTGAGCATTAAATGAACACAGAGACAAAGTCACACTCTCTGAATAAAGCAAAGTCATGCCACACCCAAGACCCTTCAGGTACCTTCAGGCCGGTCAGAGTTGCTTCCAGGCAAAGCCGGCAGGTGCGGGAGGTGAGGTCCAACTCACAGTCGATTGACTTTCCCAGGAGTCTTTGCAGGTTGAGCTCAGGAAGAGGCCACGTCTGGACCAAAGCATGCAGCAAATCAGCCTGCTCGTGGAGGTAGCAGGCCTTGAAGAGAAGCGGGTAGAGGTTGAACGACACACAGCTCAGGTTCTCCAGAGCACTTGGACCAGTCTCAATGAAGCCCTCAGCAGCAAGGAATCGCAGGGACCTCATGTTTTCAGGGTTTTCTTTTCCGTGCCAGCAGGTGTGCGGGTTTCGCGGCTGTTGATGAAAGCTGCCTCACACAGCTCTGTGTTTCAGTGTTTTGTCTCCTCTGTAGCAGCTGCTGCTTTGTTGATATCCTCTGTTGCTGTCTGTCTGGTGTGTTTTACATTTGGCTGGGACACTGCTGTGAGGCTAGTCCAGGGCACGGGGGTCTCGTGGTAGGTAAGAGGGCTGAGGTTATTAATAGAAACAGCTGTCCCGCGTCCTTTGCTGCGGATGGTGTCTATTTGCAAATTTTGCCAGAGATAAGTTGGAACAACATATTAATGCCGCTGAGAACTGTCACACAACCCCAGTTATAACCACACTTTGTGAGGTCTAAATAATCCAACCTTGAGCTGAAATATTATCTTTGTGTGACATTTCAGGCCAGTGTAACAATTATTTTGTTATGAAGTGCTTCAGTTTCACAATTTTTCTTTTTCTCTGACAAACTGCTTCATGCAACATAGTATACATATGCTTGCAAAAATATGGAGTCCAAAAACAACTTGATGTTTTCTGTTGTTTTAGACATGTAATCTAATATGAAGTATGAACTATGACAGGATTTATTGTATTATTTGTTCAGCAGTGTACATACCTGCCAGGAAAGCAAATGTCACCCGCTCACAATATACAAAACACCTTTTCGTTACATACTGTACATACTTTAATAGACCTGAGATTAAATAGTCAGTCTATAAAGAGAAATTCAGACAACAATAAACCGACCTTCCAGGATATTAGTGTGTAATCTTACAGGATATTGTCTGCATTAAATAAATGTGGCTTATCTTGACTCTACCACACACTGAATATAATGTAAAGGAGGTGATTCAAGAACACTTAACTCCATAAAATACTCGCGTATCCGCAGCTGAGTACAGCAGCTTCTCTTACCTGTCTCACGTGTGAAATATGCAGTTATGAGGGGTGGTAGTGATGGTGATGATGATGATGCTCATGGTGGTGATGGTGCTCGTGTTTCTGGGCCAGAGGGACCCCACGAGAAGGCTGAAGGTCTCGTCCTGGCTGGGCGTGGAACCCTGGATGTCTCAGGGGTGAGGCAGTGTCTTGTACCCTGGAGTAAAGCCTCTTACTGTTGGAGTGCTGCAGGAGACTTTGGAAGGCTGGACGGTGAGTCTGGGTAGGATGGGAACATGAGGCAGGGTGCAGGCCATGTAACCTGCAGGACTTTCCCTCTCCTCTGTTCCTGTCTGTCCCTGAAGCCATAGCTTTGGTTTTTAAGGAGTGGACAACAGAGAGGCCTCGGCGAGACTCAGAGGACATGCAGTTCTTTCTGAATACCACTAGGTGGTGCTGATGAGCAGAAGGAGCAGGTCTGGCCTCCTGAGAGGGTGAATCTAAAAAAGGAGGAAAACAACTGTAGAAGTGGAAAAAAAATACTCTAACTCCTGAAGTATTTATAGACTGACAAACCAGCCATAATAGTGATAGAGGAGTGTTTATACCTGGATTGTCAAACTTGGATGTATAGTTTTCAATGCCTGCCAGATCCAGGTAGTGATTTCTGCGCTCTATGTTTTCATCCACACAATAGAGCCTTCTCCCTGGACGTCCTGCCTTCTCAGACACACCCTGCTCCTTCTCTGCAGCTGGTTTCAGTTAGAGCAGGACGTTATCATTGTAACAATGACAATGGTTTGGTGTAAAGTAATGTAAGACTTTTTACAAACTTTTGTGCTCAGTGACACTCTGTCCTTACTGTTTTTCCCTTTACCTATGTCTATGAATCCCAAAGCCACAATAACAATGTCCTCTTACCCGTCTGTGAGCTCTTGGCTGAGCGAGGTGAGGGAGTCACAACTAGTTTGATCTTCAGTGGTGAGGTGCCACCGTAAGGCTGCTTCACTGATGTCTCAAGAGCCTCGTACATGGAATGGATCAGACTGGACATGTCCTGCAAAACACGCACATACATAGACATTCATACACACATACAGTACTATGCACAGAGATACTTCACATTTCAATTTTTGAATAGCAAACAAGAAATCAAGATACCTTCTTTGTGACCTTGCCAGCGTTGTCAAAATTGTACAATGTGAAGACCCACTCCTGCTGAGAGTCATCTTCAAGCACCATGCTACACTCTGCGTCCTGTGCACATATTGTCAGAATAACAAGAGTAGTCAAAGTCAAAGTCAACTTTATTGTCAATCCACCATATGTACAAGACATACAGAGAGATTGAAATATTGTTTCTCACAGTCCCACGGTGTGCAAAATAAAAAGATCAAACAAGAAATGTATAAATATGTAACAATAATTAATCAATACTAATAATATTCAATAACAATCGATACTGTATACACATTTTATTTTGCAGTAGTACATTTAGTGAAATATAATTATTTGCTCTCTTGCTGAGAGGTAGATGAGATTATTATTGATGTGAGCACTTATGTTTTCCCATTAAATATGGGCCTTGTTGTTTTGTTGCCAGGCAACCAGCAAAGACTCCAGGAAGTCACTGTACTAGTCTGTTTCCACTCTTTCTGCTGAGCTAAATTTACTGGCTCCTGAGCTGAACCTCAGGGACTTTAAAACTTGTAAAACCATAATGTGCAAACACAGTTTCTATAATTATACAAACAGATTCAAATTCCAAGTTATAAAAGTGATTAGCAAATATTGGTCACCTCACAGTTTATTAGTCAGACATGAATGTACAGTGAACCCTCACAGCAGCGTGGCTAGTCCTCTTCTTTGTTTGTTTCCTGACCTTGAAGTTGAAGTTGGTCCTTCTGTCAGGTGTTTTCTTTGGTGGCAGAACCACTAAAACAAGACGCAAAGCAGTTCTGTAATTATCATTATTTAGTAGATTTATACTTTGAGGGTAACTATAATTATTGTGTTAACATGCGGCACCTTTGTCATTAACTCATTCATTTTTATAAACTCTGATCTGAAAGAGAGATCATTTCACTATTTCTTTCTCTCCAGGGAGAGAAGTTTGATAACGCACTAAATTTCCACAATGATAATAAAGACCTTTATAATACACAGAAAGAGAACAACGTCAGTATGATGTGTTTGATTCGCTTCTCACCCTTGAGGCTGCAGTCATGGTCAGACTTATTTTCCTTCAATTCTACATAAAGGTTCTGTGAAGGAGCAGAGCACACATGTAAGAGAGAGAAAGAGGGGAAGAAGCAATCAAGTGATTTTCATGTACCCTGAGAGTGAGGATGATTCCCCAGATGTGGAAAATGTTTAAACATCTGTGGATTTTGTCTGTCGTTTGTTTCCGACCGATTCGTTCTGATTGGACGAAGCAGAGAGATGTGAACGTTTCTGGGTTACATTTTTAACCCTTGTGTTGTCCTTGGATCAAAATGACCCGCAGCTGTGTTCAACCAAGTTCTATTTTATTTTCATATTTTTTGGGATCATTGGTGACAAAGAGGCTGTGAGGGTTTCTTTAAAGAATGATCACCAATGATCCCAAAAAATATAAAAATATAGAAATAAAATAGAACTTGGTTGAACACAGCTGCGGGTCATTTTGACCCGAGGACAACACGAGGGTTAAAACACAGAAACAGGACAGTGAAGAAGAGGACTGTGTCAGATCAGAGAGTTTTGGGTTCTGCTTTCTAAACTGTTTACATTTTGACCTTTTCTTGCCCATCACATGTAACTGACGTGAAGGTTAATAAACTCTCTTAACCCTTCTGGTTCTTGGCCACTTATACATCGGATCACTTCCTGTATACAAATGATTTAAATTCAGTACTGTAAGATGACTAATGCAAGTGACTGATTACATTTTTAAAGCACAACCTGGGATATTTGAATATACTGTATGTGCTGCTGTGATGCCACATAATATTCGGCATTGTTAAAAAGTAAAATGGAATTTGAATTTATGACATTTTATTAATTTTCTTTCTACTGTAAAGCAAAACACTGAAAGCGCCCCCCCAAAAAAACATTTGTCTCTAATGGCACACTGATGCTTTGCCAGATGCAGATGAGCTTCAAAAGAAATGATAAGGTGAGTGCACACCCTCACACCAGCATATATGTTCAAATGGACGCACTGCCAACGTTTCTCTACCCCGTCTCCTCACTGTGCACCGCGCTCTGCCTGCTCTGAAGCTTTAATGCTCCGTTTGATTCCCACTGAAAGAAGGTGGACAAAGAAAAGAGTGATGATGCAGCTAACGGCACTCCCTCATTACACATGACTGGTTGTCATGCATCCAGCCTGACAACCACAAGCAGCTTTAACTTTGGAGCATATCAGGAATTTCTGTTGCTTATACCTTACCATTAACAAAAGATCAAGTCATTATAAGTTTATTTCATTTGTTAACTCGTAATGCATTATCAGTCTATGATTATAAGATCACAATTCATTTCAACATTGATTTATACTGCATGACATCAGCTGGAATCCAGTTTTAATAGAAAACAGCATTTGAGATTCAGCATTTGATTATGAGAGCAAAATGGTAGGTTTTAAGATAAAAGGGATGTAACTTTAAATTATACTTGGCTTGCAGGGGAAATTTAGTCCAACTCCAAAAACTAAATCCACACTTTAAACACATAACTGGATAACAGGTGGGATAGTTTTCTTTGAACTTGTGAGTGGAACTAACTTCTCCTCATTGTTATCTATGTCACACAATACCTAGCTGACACTTACAAAGATTAAAACCCTGCTTGTGATATTTACTCTTAAATGTTACAACATCTATTTCCGTTGTAGTTCAGCCTTACAGGCACACATACTCACAAACACACACACCAGTATGCGTTATCCAATGAGACATCTTTGCCATTCTCAGTTCCCAGCAGCAGACACATGGAGGTTGAAGCTATTGTATATTAGGCTGGAAAATCTAATCGCAGGAAGTGCTCTGCCATTAATGAGCGCAGAACCTCCACCACAGCCCTTTAAACATCTTGGCAGAGTCAACATCTGTTTCCAAACAGTAGAACTTTCCAGAACTTTCATACAGTGTGGACAAATATTGTCCCCAGCGCCTGACCTAATTGAGCTGAGTGAAAATGGCATGTTGGTTGTCTAACATATTCTTACAGATGGGTGGATAAATGAATTTACTGAAAGCCACCCTGTGATGCTTGTAAGCCCACAAGACGCCTGTGATTTACTTTCATCATAAACTCTGGTTATACAGATTAAATCAGTGTGTGTATCAGGAAAGTTGTCACAAGCCTTTGGTCTTCTAAGCATGACATGTTATGAAGAATAATTTATTAGAATTACAAACACAGTAACAAACACGTTAAACATAGCTGCTTTATTATTGCCAACAATCTTCACATGATGCCCTTTAAGCAAACCAACAGCCACCCACTCCAAACACATCTCCCTCCTCACAGTCCTTCTGGTTGGAGAAAGAAAGCAGTACCAGATGTGGACTTTTTTTTTTTTTTTTTTTTCCAGTGCACTTGGGTATAAAGACCTTGCTGTCTGGAGGGGGTGGGTGTGTTGCACTTCACAGACTTGGAAATCTCTTTATAGAGATGGAGGAGGAAAGGGCGGAAGGATAAATAAACAACTACCTCCAAAACATCTTTTATGTCTTCTCGAAGTGATGTGAGCAAATACTGTTTGTCCCCAAAGTGGCCAAAACTGAAGTTAAGCTGCTGACACTGCAGTAAACCAGTGTGAAAAGGCAGCTCATTAATGTGTTTTTAAAAGCTTGTTTTTCTGCATTATGAGTCCTCAGTGGGGTTAATGTTAACTCCTGAGCCTTTAGTGGGATGTTCTGGGAGAGAAATCTGCCCTCAAATACTCAATTAATTTTACAAGATATGGTCAGTTTTAATGATGTCCAAAGTTTACCTGGCAGTCTAGACAACATAACCCTCTGGCCTTGGATTCCTGATTTCAATTAAGATGGAAAAAAAACCTCTCGTCAGTCCTTCTATGATGCTGAGTATATCTTCAGACTTGCAGAGTCTAAATGAACCCTAATGATCAATTAAATATATTAAATCTGGGTGTGAATCATGTGGCTGGTCCTGTTTAGTTTGAAATATATTGCAATCTTGTCAATACTAGATAAATTAAATGAAACCAAAATAAGCAACGTGAGATCTTACCATAAGTGAGAGATCTCAGGTTTTCCTTTTTACCCATTAAAAATGTTACAAAATTTCGTTTTTTGACTATTAGTAAAAAAAAAAAGTGGAAGAAAAATATGATTACCTTCGTCAGTTTTGTTTTGTTGCTGCGCTCCAACTCTCTCTGGCAGCTCAGCACACTGGAAGTCAAACTACCACCTGCAGAGCAAAAGAATAAATATTACAAACACATGTACTACAAAGTATACTGTACATAGAGTATCTGTGTTGGCTGTCTTACCTTCCGGACTTTGCCTGCGTTTCGAAGCTGTCCAAATAATGAGAGAAAAGTGAACATTGTAATAGTTTGTCATCAAAAACAAAAAAGGCTGATATAATGTAATATCTCACCATGTTTGGATTGGAATTTGCCCATGCTTTGATCAAGAGAAGTCCATAATGTCCAACCAAGGAAGGAAAAATAGCCTACATTTGCCAAAGTGAGTCGTCCATTGGGAGACTTTGGCAAACGGAGCGTTCTTGTAAGTTTGACTTGATGTTTATCAAAGAGTAGCTGCAGAGGCAGAGCGAGAGGTTTCCCTGTTGCGCACTTCCTTCTTCGGTTTTGTTTTGTTGTGGCTGACTAGGTCCCCTTATTTTTGCACAAAATCGATCTAACAACTTCTTGTTGTGATACGTATGATCAACTATACTAGTACTACTACTAAAAATGATAATAACAATAACGTATTTACCTTGTTTGTGCATTTAAAATGATAAGCACAAAAAAAGATAGGAAATGCAAAAAAGAAAAAAAAAAGACTGGGTAGCTGTCATGTTGAGCGGTTAGGGATGGTGGCACAGACCACAAGTATCACTGAGATGTTATAAAGTCTGATTACAAAAAGCTCCTACTTACACACTTCAGACCAGTATTAGATTGAGACGCATAGCCAGAGGTTAAACTGCAACATCCCTGCATTAACACTGGTGGCACACTATATTGGCGCTTATGAACGATGAGTATTGTACGTTAGTTCTGATGTAGTTTGCACAATTTACTTAAAGACGGACCATCACAATCTAACACAGCTGCACTAACAGAAGACGTGCCATCCCAGAGTCTTTTAAGAAACCAGGCGCCATCCCTGTGGAGCTTGTTCACACAACTCACCTGTTAATTTAATGAACATCATTGAGAACAGGCTAAAACAAGAAAAAACATATCTGTGAAAACTGCAGCACCTTTGCAAACTTTGATTACAATAGTCACACTTTCAGTTGTTTACTGTTTCTATCATTGTAGCTTTTCAAACATTATTTCATTGTTGCCACAACTACAACAGCCTATTTGAGTCAAATATATTTTAGAAAAGTGATGACAGTGTAAATATACATTTTAAGAATCACAGACAAATAGCAGATGAAAAAAAGAGCTTTTGTTTATTAGCAAATAAAAAAGTAAAATTCCAATGTCGCAGCCATGTAAACAACCATTTAGAGAAGTACTTACACCTGATTTTTATGACTCGCCTTCAAACTGAAGTGATGGCTGTGGTTGACGACTGTTTTTTATTTAATTATATTACATAAATGTACATTTATTTGTTTGAAAGTCCATATCACAGTCCTGTTAACTGCTGCCACTGGCAGCCTCTTTGACAGCGAGGGCTGGTGTCGGTCCTATGTGGGTCCAAATGTAGCCCTTCTCTGGTCGTATGGGGATGGTGGGGAACGGGGAGCTCCGGGACTTGAAATATTCAGAGGGGGCGTGGCACACAAACTCCAGGTACTCCATCTTTCTGGGCAGATCCTCCTCTGGACCTGAAACAAAACACATGGTTCTTAGAGTCAAGTAGAAACACATCACATTTCAATAATAAAAAAAAAAATTTAAAATCTAAAAAAAAAAAATCATATAATTCTGCATAAGTACTCACCAACGATGTACGTCCCAGGATCAAACTGGTCCTTTGGACTGGCCTGAGTGGGGATGAGCCACGTCAGCGCTGCGCTCGTTTCACAGTACTGGTCTTGTACAAAGCCTCGGATCTGAGCATAATATGGCTTCCCGTCTTCCTCATCTATTACCTTGATCACATCTCCCGTCTGATAGTACACACCCTGTGGATAGAAATATAAACACTGAGGATGACAGGGGTCCTTCTCTCACATGAACAGCCCTCAACCCTCAAGGAACAGTGCTGTAATTAAAGTTGCCATTCAATTAAGAAATAATGAAACCAGATCAGGTGTGTGGTGTAGATTATAATATGACAATTTCTGACTTTGGACAGAAAAAAAAAACAGATCAGTTTTGCTGGGTAAGAATAAACACCATACCTTATGAAATACGGATTCTGACGTGATGATTGTTGCTACAGATTCCGGTGCTTTGATTGGCTGAGGAAAGAGATGGTACACAGGGGTCAAACACAAACTCATCAGGCTGGAAATAAAACCCAAATGTTTCTGTAGCTTACATTTTTGAGTTTGAATATGTGTCTTCTTCCCTTTCCTTTTGTTGACACTTTTTTCTCTGATGCAGGCGCTTTGTACTTTGTGCTTCTCAGCCGTGCAGACCTCCTGTGGATCTCCTGCTTGGACTGCAGACATGAACACACATCAGACATTCATCTCGAACTTCCAACCACCACTTTATTTGTCAATTAACCGATTGAGTCTTTAGTCTATAAAAGATCCAAAATAAATACTTTTCAAATTTAAGCAAATCTTTATATATCTGAAGCTGAAACAAGAAGTAGATGGTATGTCTGTTTATTATTTTCTCAATGAAACAATTATGTCATTTGGTTTTTTAAATGTCAGAAAATGGTAAAAAATGTCGACGAATTTTTCAGTCAGAGTTCAGCCTAAAATGTTTTGTTATGCCCTGACCAACAGTCCACAACTAAGTGAGGAGAGTTTATTTAATAAAGCACCTTTCACAGACTGCTTCACAAAAGAAAGAAGAAAAAAAAATAAAGGTTAAAAAACAAATTAAACGGAACCAACAATAAAAACACAAAAGACAGCATTTTTTTTAATAAAAGAATGCCACAAAACGATTAATCGATGACCAGAATATTTAGTGATTCATTTTCTGTCGATCAACTAATTGTTTAAAAGACTAATGTCAGAAGCCCACACAGTGTCCCTGTGATAGAAATGTACATGTGATTAAAACTAAAAAAAAAAAAAACATCCTCTTTTTAACAGTCTAGTCTCCCCTTATTGTTTCTGGAACATTAATACCTGCAGTATTTACACTTGCTTTCTACACTACAGTAGAAACAAAACACAACTGTAGTGTAAGTGCATTTATAACCAGCAGGCCTTTCCACACACACACACACACACTGACCTGCTTTCCTCCGCCATTGCTGGGCTGTGTGCTGGAGGACACGGAGGGTCCTGATGCTCCGCCGCCGCCGCTCCTCCCCGTGCAGTTGTTGCAGAGGATTTCTCCCTGGTTTCCCTTCTTCCACATCGAGGACGAGTTCGTCTTACAAACAGCGCAGCACGGTTTCAAACCCAGCGGCATCGTTAATGGTCAGAAAACCGACGAAACGATTAAATTCATTCACGACTCAACGACGAGATCGAAGCTGCTCAAGTCGGCCGCTGCGAACTGTTTACCATCCGTTTCCGACCGACGTGACATCCAACAGAGATGCTGAGATCTCCCTCCTGCAACGCCTGTCACACTAAATTACATATGACAATACACCAAATCAAATTGCAACCTGGATTGTTTATTAGCCAATTTATCACCATTTGCTCGCGCCACTGTTTTTCTGCGTTGGCGTCTGCTTCTTCTTCTTCTGCAGTTGGTATTTCGGCACACGCGTAACGTCCAGCGCCACCTGGAGGACAACTGCGCCAAACTCAAGTTTTGTTAACTGGTGAATGTGGTAAAACGTTTTGCGTCTCTGCAAGCTGTTTATTATTTATCCAGAGTATTTGAAATATTTGAAAATTTTACTTTATTGAGACAACATTTTCTTCTGCTTCATCTTTGTTTTGTAGATGGGTAATTATGTTGTAGACAATGCCACCATTCATGGTTTATTTTGTCAAAAAAGTAAAACGGTACAATTTTATTTCTCATTATATTATAGTGCATCAGTGCCCTTTTGATTGATTGGTGGGGTCAACAATGATTCATCTGTATGGGTTTATTTATTTCACAATTTCCTAGACTGAATTGATCTATTCCAGGCAAATACATATTCACATGCATTTTTACAGTATTGCCAAAAATTGCAGTGGAATTAAGTTTTCTGTAGGGGCATACTATATAATTATAAACAGCATGACACAGTACCATCCAATACAACAGGACAATGGAACAATATATATATATATATATATTTTTTTTTTTTTTTTTTTTTTTTTTTTTTTTTACTTTTTCACAAAAAAAACCCCCCAATATAATTGTCCCAGTAAACCTGTCATTAGTTTGACATTTATAAAACTACTGTGACAAAAAAATTAACATAATGATCATATTTAAATGTAAAGTATTTAACGATAACATTTGAACACAAATAATCGTTTTCAGATTGACGCGCCTCCTCTCCAGCAGGTGGCGGTGATGCAGCTTCAAAGACCGCCAAACACTGCTAACATTAAAGCAGACGAAGAAGAAAACAGATCGTCACCATTCAAAACAACACTCGGACTTCCGCCTGTCTGCCGCCGCCGCCGCGCACCCATGAAGATGTCTCAAAATAATCCCGACAAAGACGACCAAGCGTCAAGCACCAAGAAGTCAATCTCTCTGCCCATATCCAGGGTGAGGTTGATCATGAAGAGCTCTCCGGATGTATCCAGCATCAACCAGGACGCTCTGTTCCTCACCACCAAGGCTACGGTAAGCTGCTAACTCGTCGCTTCGCCGAGTTGTGCTCGTTCATCTGTCCACGGGTTAGCGGCCGTTAGCTTCCGGGCTAACCGTGAACGTGTCGGGGTTTAAGAAGCTTTGAAGTCGCCGACTTGTCTCGTGTCGTTTGCAGGAGCTGTTTGTCCAGCATCTGGCTCTGTCCTCGTTCAGCAACGGCTCCGGGAAGGAGACCAACACGCTGACTTACAGCGACCTCGCCAACACGGCGGAGGAGACCGACACTTTCCACTTTCTCACAGGTGAGACCCGACCTGAGGACACCTAAAGGGACTCACTGCTGCCCCTGAAGCTTTAGTGTGACCTGTCACCTCTCTGAACTTGAAACTGTTGGTTTAGTCAGTGGTGCAAAGTAACAAAATACTATACCCAAGCACTATACCCGAGAACAAATTCAAGGTGCTTGTATTATACTTATTTACTTGCCTAGTAATTCGATTTCATGCAACTTTATACCTGTACTCAACTAAATACCACAGGTAAATATTGCAGTCTTTTTACTCCACTACACTTGTCTGAAAGCTGTAGTTAGTGGATCATTTTTAGATTTAAAAATGTTCATACCATTCGCATCCGGTTATCTCCAAATTTATAATTTTGTATGTTCCTAATAAACGTCTGTGTCAGATTTAAGGCTGAAGTGAATGAGAGAGCCATGCTGGATGCATGAAGCAGACTCGGGGATACGACGCAGAGCACTTTTATTGTTCTTTAAAAGTCTTGGTTTCATGTGTCGATGTCTGGTTTAAGCTCTGCAAAGAGAACAAAAGTATTATTCAATGACCAAAACTGGTAAGCATTGATGACATAACCATAATATGAACAGTTGTTGTTCAAAAATAGGATTAAATGATGGTTTGACTCGCATGACGCACACGTTATCGCTCTTCTTAAATGAATGATATAAAGTGAATTGAGTAAAATGAAGGTATTAAAGTATTTTCTGTTTTTGAAAGTCTCTGGTGCATTAGCTGTTTTTCTATATTCTATATAATTGTAGACTGATTACATTTTTCAGACTGTTGAACAAAAGACATTTGACAATGTCACATTAAAGAGTATTAAAGTTTTGTACCCAGCCCTGTCTGAACACCGTTTCAAAGCTTTTAAATGGGCCCGATGTCTTTGATTTTTGAAAACAATGAGGGTGGTTTTTTTTTTGTGCTGAAATTGGACCAGTAGTGTGATGCTCTATTTGTACCCGACAGATATCCTGCCGAAGAAGATCTTGGCTCGAGATTACCTCAAATCTTTGGAGCAATTGCAAGACGAGGATGCTGATTTTTAGAAAGGAACACTGGATAAATTTCCCATCTGGGCAGATGTTATCGGCACATGTACGCGTCCTGCCTGTCATTGAGAGCAACAGCTACAGTCAGAAGAGACACTCCGAACTCTCTCAGTGCTTTTAAACACACTGACAAGAGTTCACCTGTAGGGCTTTTGGAAAAAGTTAGAGGACAGTGAACTGAAAGTAAAACCACACAGGATATCAAGTGAAAACTCAGAGATCAACTTAGTCTTAACAGAACGTAGAAGTTGTACCTTACATCTGAGAAATAATTAATGCCAGCAAATAAAATGTATAACAATAGCCTAAAAAAAAAGCAGCCTTAGACAAATTGTAATTCAGTGACCCCTTAGGATTTCTGCAGAATTAATTACCTTCACAAAGACCCATCGTTTTGTAGGTTAATGTCCTGTCATTGCTAAGAAGTGATGCAAACTTTCTTGGGAGTCCAGGTTAAGTTTGTATTTATCCTGTTTACTTAGACTGTCTTTGAAGGTTTTCTGGCAGGAAAGTATTACATTTAGTGCTTGTTATTCCTGCACCGCTATCAGGAGGAGTGAAATGTTTCTTTGTAACAGCTTGCAGGCCACTGTAGGTTCAGTCAGTGTGAAAGACCAAGACATGGGAACCCATTCCACACAGCTGGAGCACAGATGTCTCGGCTCCCGAGTTACTAATGCCTTTAAAAACATGGTTGAGTGGACACTTTATTTTAGAGATGCTGTCAAACATTGATTTGAAAGTAAAACATGGTGATGTTACCGATTTATAAGTTATTGGCAATTTCTTTTTTTTTTTTTTTTTTTTTAAAGATAGTCATGTTTTTAGCTGCGAGTAGCTTATTATAAATACTTGAAAGTTGTTTGAACTAATCAAAAGTACAAATACCTCCGTCTCTCCGGCATTACCACAAAGCAACTGAACATGCTGTGTATTTCCAAATGAAACTTCACACTCAGCCTAGCAGATGTGAATATTTAATGTGTATACAGTATGCTCACCTCCTTGTGTATTTACAAATCTGTGGTTTAAATTTGATATCAAAATAAAAGATTTTTGCCATATGATATTCATGTTGCACCGAATGCTTTTTATACGACAGTCTTGACAAGACAGAGGTGAAAATCCAATTTATTAACGGTACTGGTGTGTTGAACAACTCACTTATACTTTTCCAAGCTTCACGAGGGTCTTGTGCTTTTACTAGAGGTTTAATGTGACCATAAAATCTTCATATGGAACATGCTTGCAAACAGACAACATATAGTAAAACTGGATTTTATTGCTACATGTTCATGAAAAACTCCCTGATAATGCAAGGTTTATTTACTTCTGCTGGTACCAGGTTGCACATTTTACTTTGGAAGGTGTGCTGATGACACAGTAAGGTGCATATCAAGTGTGTTTTCTCCTCATTTTACAAACTACAATAATCCTGAGCATGCATGCACTGGTTAATTTTTTTTTTTTTTTTTTTTTTTTATACGACATTCATATATAAATACACTTCAAATTGAGCATTAATGTCTCCCAACATTGTCACTGTTGGATGAGTTTGTTGAGTCGAAGCTGCATATTGAGCAGAGTCTTCTCTAAAGTAGAAAATTGCCTCTCCAGGTGGTTGGCCATGTTGTCTCTGCCATCGATAGCATCACTCGTACTGGCCAGATGAGCCTTCATGCTGAAAAGGATGACAAAACCACAAGTAAATATGAGACATCAGGACAAATGCAGTGTTTCACAGTCTAGTCGATGACTGTCTTAAATCGGCTTGTTCTCACATTTGAAAGCAATATGCTGAATGTTAATGCTCGACAACCATTTCAGCGCCAGACCTCGTCTCAGCCAGATGTCCCAACAGATGACTGTTGGAAAATACTTGAAATGACTCAGCTTGTCTGCGAGGTGTTTCCACTCTGTCTTTGGCTCGTAGGCAGTAATGTTACATTCAGGCCAAACAAGCAACTCTGATCCCGGGTTCCCCAGTCACTCGCTAATAATGATTTAGGACAAGCCCCCACAGCTGGCCTTGGACATGGTTTTGGATCCAAGGCCTGCTGGATTCTGCTGCTTTACTTCTGTGGAGCTCAGCTGCAAAGTATAGTAAATTAAGTCTGTATATGAATATAAATATGATATCAATATTGATAAATCTACCTACAATTCCATCGTTAAAGAAGAAATCAAAAGATAGATATTCATAGCATCCCCAGTTATTCAGTTACATCACTACGATTTAAATTGTGTGACTGCAGACTTCATAATGTGATTACAAGAGTGAGGCTTTCGTAACGGAAAAGAAACACGTCGGCGTCTCATTGTTACAGGATTATATGAAAATAATTTGGTGGGAAAGAGAGATAGGGAGGATTAGCCTATGTGTTACTAGCCATGCCGGCGGAGTGATTTTAGGGATTGTAGAATCGGCCTGTTGGTCCACCACTTTAATCCAGACTGCATATCTCAACAACTACCGAATGGATTGCCATTGATTTTTTTTTTTGTACATACATTCATGATCTGCAGAGGATGAACCTGTTGGACAGTGATGATCTTTTGGCCTAAATCTACACTCATCCTGTGAATCATTTCTGCCAGACATTCATGGTCCCCAAACAATGCAGTCTAATGACTTTCACGATTCATTGGCATTTCTTTTAATGCAGAGCCATCATAAAGTCAAAATAGCAGTTTGTCAATTACTTTCAAAACTAATGACATTAGCCTCAGCTAACTTTGTGTTTATAGTGCTAATTAGAAAATGTTAGCATGTGAAACCAAGATGGTAAACATTATAGGTGCTAATCATCAACCTAGTCTCATTATCATTGTGAGCATGTTAGCCTGCAAAAACATTAGCATGCAGCTCTAGGATTCGCCGTGCCAAAGTAGCCTTTATCCTCAAAGAGCCACAAGCATTACTAAAGACGAATCTTGTTTTCTTTATGGAGGGTTGGGTAATCATATTTTTTGGAAGAGCAGGGGATGTTTTTTTTTTTTTTTTTTAATTGTGGCAAATTCTTCTCATAATAAAAAAAAACCCTGCAATTGTTTTAAAAAAAAAAAATGAAGAAAAGATCACAAAGTTACATCACAAATATCTCCCACACATCCACATGACTCCAACAAAAAATAGCTGATACATATCAGACCACAGTATCATCTGATCAAGTTGATATTTACTTTAACTAAGCATAAAATTACATTTTGGAAAATATTCCCTCTTTAATCACTGAGCTGCTGCCAGTGCTTGTTTCATTCTTTCTGTAGCTGTAATAACTTTATTAAATATTTTGTATCCATTATTACAGGCAATAGTGGAGATATTTACCATATGTTTCCCATGAATATATATTTTTGTGATATTAGGGGTCAAGAACATGTGTAACCTGCTGAGATTCATCCATCCTCCACCCCAATAAGCTTTGTAGTGTCCCTTTATTCTCCATGAATTTCTTTTTCTCACCTTGTGAGGACCCCCTGCTCCTTTCCCTCTTTCCTCTTCTCCTTCAGAGACACAAAAACGGTCTCCATGGTCTGCATAGTTTCTACCACACTCTGGTGGTCTGAGCGGATCCCCTGGACCTCCTCTCTGGCTTGGTGGTCATAGGAGGTCCCTTCCTCTTCCACCCCACTGGAGGTGGACACAGCCTGCAGGGCGGCCCTGTTTTGCAGAACCAGCAGCCGGGACTTGGCAAATTCTTTTGGCCCAGCTATGTTTTCCCAGCAGATTGGAGGGGATGGCGGTAACCAGAAGCGCTGGGTGCAGTTGACTGGTTTTCCTGGGGACTCTGCTACGAAGGGGCTGTCGGCAGGGAAGCTGTGGAGCAGGTGCAGAAGCGATGATCCAGAGCCCCACTCCCAATCCTCCAGGTCTGGTTGCCCTGACTCTTGACTGGGGGGGAAAGTTGGAAGAGGACCTTCTGGTTCTGCATTCTCCATTGGGGAACAGATCCCTAACAAGAGGCAGGATAGGGAGAGCCAGGCCCCACTCACTGTTCCATGGAGCATCTCCAAACCGGCTGAAATGAAGTATCAGATATCATGAAAGACGGACTATTCACTATTATTTTTGCTGATGCTATTATTCTATTGTCACATAAACAAAACAAAGCCTTTTGCATTTTAATTATTGTGTTAGGAAGTAAAAATGATGATTATTTTTTAACTAACTCATTAATATTAAAAAAAATACATGCATCTATAGTTTTTGTCAAGACAAACAATGTTGTATGAGGGACAAATTTAGATTTTTAAAAACCAAGAATTTTCTATTGATCAGTAGTCAAGTGAAGGATAACAGTCAAGACTTTTTAATGGTATTAAACTATTAATACAGTCTTTTAACCTTTAAATTAAAAGTTTAATTATGTCGCGTTTATAAAAAAAAACAACTAAAAACAACAAAGGACAAGGAAAAAGGCATTTATGCGACGCTACCACAGTCTACTTAAAAAAAAAAAACAACAAAAAAAAACATTCCAGTACCGTAAACTATAGGCCTACATCTACAAAAACGTGCAGCATATTTGTACCGGAGGTTTACTTATATTTTGATAGTTTCGTGGTTGCCTGAAGGGATAAATTGCAAAGTAACAGATCACTCCACGAAACCCGGAACTCCTGATCACCACCACAACTTTAACTAATACAAACATAGGTCATAATAACTATTTTATAAGCTAACTTTTAAGCACAGATGATCTTACCTCGAATATAAACCCAAGCGACAGAGCAGTGTGTGTGGGTGCAGCGACGCTCCTCTGCTGCCTGAAAGTCGTCGGAAAAAATGAGTCGTTGGCTGCAGCCTATTACATGCAATCTGAATTACTTTTTTTTTTTTTTTTTTTTTTTTTTTTTACTTGTACTGGCCCGGTACCAGCAGAGTCAGGAGCGAGGTTTTTCCCTCGGAGTCCATGGAATAATGGGAAGCTCAAAGAGCATAAAATAGCCTAGACTTGTAGTCTGGGTTTAATGTCTTCTTACAAGTGCAAACTTGCTATAGAAAGACAAAGAGTCTGTGGCAAGTCTTCCTGCATTTTTTTTTTTGTCTGTTTAAAAGTCTATTTCTTTCAGAGTGAACTCCATGCCAATTTATCCTCTCTGTTTCTTTGTTTTCTTCCACAACTTTTCAATCTCTACAAGTGAGGACTCTGTGAATGGGGGGGTGGTGGAGGAGGAAGAAGAGGAGGAGGAGGACGTGTGATGCTTCAGGTATTTATGAGCCATTTTACAATGTCCTAAAGAGGACCAGATATAGGCTTGAATTTGGCCCAATTTTAAGGTCACATATATCCTAAACACTGAGCAACCCTGCCTGTACAACATCAATCAAACTGTTGTTTTTTTTTACCATCCCTGATTTAGACATGAGCATTGCACAATGTTTTAGGAACAAATACGTTTTCAAAGGTAACCAAGCTGCCCAGGAGCTGGGGAACTTGTGATAAATACATACCATCTGTATTTGTTTAGTGAGTCTTTTGAATGGCCAGGGGATGAATTTACATCGCCCGAGGCTTACACCATGACATAAGCAACAAGGAATGGGACATAATTTGGCGCAAACAAACAAGGGTGTTGTAATTTCAGGGGAAGCAAAGACACAAGGCACACAACACCAACATCTGAGAATGAACAGAGAGTTTGAGGTTGAGCTGTAAGACATGAACTTTTTTATTCTCAAGAAGGCTGGGTTCTGAAAAATGCTACATCATGTTTCTCTTGGCAGTGTGAAGTGTTTTAAGCCAGTTCAACTTCAAACACCTCCTGCTGTTTTCCTGCTGCCTTAAAATGCGAGTTAAATGAACACACATTGATTAATTCATTTAAAGTTGCCTTAGACGTTTTGAAAACCTAAAAACAGCTTCGCCAAATTGACTTAACTTTAAAAAAAACGTTTTTTTTAAAGACCTTAAAATGTTCTATAACACTGCCCTTAGATTATTTGAAGAATCTCTTCTTTATTTAAAAGCTTTTTCTCCTGTTAGAGACATTTTCTTATCAGAGTCAGTACAAGCAAAAATGTGAGGTTGCTCCCAGTGTGATTTTCTTAAAGGCCAAGGTTGTAGGGTTAGAATTAGCTTTAATCATATTTGCTTCCTTATCAGACTAAAAAACAAACATTAATTAGGGCCCGAGCACCGATGGTGCGAAAGCCCTATTGTTATTTATGCGATTATTATTATTCTCTGTAAATAACTGCATTTTTGGAGGCTTTATCATACTCAAAAACTCATGAAAGTTGGTACACGGGTCTCTCCCGGCGAAAAATTTAGTATTTTAGTGGAGTCGCGAGTGTGCGTGGCCAAATGGCTCGCTACTGCCCCCTAAACAGATGCCCCTGCGGCTACATTTACTTACATGCACGAAATTCGGTGGACATGTGTATCACACCCAGACGTACAAAAAAGTTACACTGCAGCATTACGTCAACTCAACAGGAAGTCCGCCATTTTGAATTTAGTCGGTATTTTTGGCGATTCGCACGTAGATACAAATAGTATGACTATATTTTCAGAATTTGGACAACATGCCATAGTATGATTTTTTTTTTTAAAGTCATGTCAAAGGAGGGGCTCGAACCCCAGACCACTTAAGGCATGCATGTCAGTTCAGAAAAAGGTCATACTCCAAAAAGCGATAAAAAAAAGTCATCCAAAATATCCAAAGTATGTCATCCAAAATATATATATATAAAAAAAAAGTCATACTATAGCATGTCGTCCAAAATATTCAAAACAAGTCATACTATGGCATGTCGTACAAAAAGTGACCCAAAAGTAATTTTTGTATATAGTATACAGTATACAGTATATAGTATACACTATATAGTATAGCCAGGGCGATGCGGCTAAGTTTGATGTTTCGCTGTGACACAGCAAGTTGATGTTTAAGGTCAAACGATGCTCCAAACCTCACAAAACTTGCGTCAGGAACTAACTTTCATGAGTTTTTGAAGATGTTAAAGCCGCCAAAAAAAAGGCAATTTTTTAAATCTAAGGTTAAAGAGCCTGTGTAGTGGAATAATAACTATCAACAGCTGAAAAAGACACTCAGTCTACACAGATACACAAGATAATGAGTTTTTAGTATTAAGTGAGTATTAAAGCATAAAAACAGTCCTAAGAATAGAAGTACCAGGCTTTGTCTAATGATAAATATGTGTATACGCCATAGGCCAGGACCGCAGTAATCCTACAGTGACATCTAGTGGCAGTGATTGGAAGTTGCTGCTGCCGTTCAAAACACTGAAACTTGATCTTCTTGTTTTGAATCAAAGCAAGATTTATTTTGACAGTTTCTGGCGATAATTTATGGGCTACAGTCCAAATGATTGAGCACATGTTTACAGGCTAAAATACGCTTAGATTTATTTACATTTCGCGACACATTTTCCAAACAAAATTCCATCACAGCGGCCTTTACGTGCAGCATTTAGCCCGTTAAATACAGTCTATGGCTCCTTACATGAACACTGCCCATGCCCAGGGCCATGTCGGAGAGGGGCGGGGAGCATCACAGAACTCCTCCTCCTCCGGGGTGCCGTCACCGGGGCTGCTGGAGCGGAGCAACTCGGCACCAACAACCAGCCGCTGGCTGCTGCTCCGTGCAGAGGGACGACTGGGTGCAGCCAGGAGCCTCCCGTCATTTCTCACGGTTAACGACATGGCTTCCGACGGCATGGACGAGCGATCTCCGCTGCTGTCGGGCCCCAACTCCGAGAATGTGACCCCCACAGCTCCCCCGTACCTGCAGGATTCCAGTCCCCGAGGTAAACACACGACACGCAGAGCCCCGCTGCCTGCATGCTCAATCAGTTTTAGGGCGTATCGAGTTTGTGCATAAATAAAACTGCAGCAAAGCAAGGGCATCAGTCGGCAGCTGACGAAAAGGTGGAGCTTGCTCCGTGAGAACTGGAGCAGTGGGTTAGAGAAGAAGGGCCTACTGTAACACCAGCGCGTTTTCAGTGCAGAAAAATGCCTACATCACGACTTACTGGGGCCTGCAATGTTTTGAATCATGCCAACAAAATGATGATGGTGATGAAGCTCTGCAAACCTTCGTCAGATGAAGACTTTAATATTGTCGATTGACGGGGGCAGAATTGAGTCATTGCAGATGAAGGCAGGCGAGCAGCCTTTTGTCCCAGCTGCAAGTCAACAAAATGCCCAGATGTGTCTGTTGTGGATCAACAGCACCATATGATTTCAATGTCTTAATGTGATGGTGGATGTCAACGTATTCGCATGTGAATGAAGATGTAAACAACAAATGCTTCTTTTACAGGCCGCTTTAATCTCCCTGCATGGATCTTTCAAACATAGCAGAGACAAGAGTGTTCATATTTTGCTTAGTAAGGCAAGGCAAGGCAAGTTTATTTGTATAGCACATTTAAACAACAAGGCAATTCAAAGTGCTTTACATAAAACCATTTAAAGCATCAAAACATAAGGCAAAAGAAAAGGACATTTAAAAACAATTAAGAACAGTCATTAAAACATTAAACAAGCTAAATGTAATAAAATACAGTAGTAAAATGCAGAAATGCAAGAAATTCATCAACATCCTTAAATCCTGTTCAATGAAAGGCAGCAGCAAACAGAGAAGTTTAGTAAACAGCTGAATGTAGGTTATAGTGCCATAATGGATGAAGAGAGACATATACAGGCAATTACAACCTATAAATCCACTGTCCATTCAGACTAGAAGCAGCTGTCAGGGCTGACCTTTGCACTGAATTTAGTCTCATTGAAATCAGAATTCATGCAGCTTGAAGAGAAAAATTCCTTTTCAAGCTGGAGAAATACACAATCACATATCTTCTACTGCTTTGTTGGCAATTAATTCTGCTCTTCAGCCTCAGACACGTTCCCACTTTGTGTTTCTACACAAATATCCAGATCAGACTCTCATGTCAGAGGATCAGGTTTTATTTTATGTCTTGTAGAAACACATTTAGCCTCTGAAAGTGTGCTTTGTGCCCCTTTTCTTACAGTATATTTTTCTTGCAGCAACATAACTGAATGGATTAATTGATTGTGTAATGTTCTTTTTGGGGCAGTTCAGGTTAGATGGCTAATATCAAACAAACAGCATAGAAAAAATGAAAATGTTTGTTGTTCTGTGGTAGTCTAATCTCTCAAAATTTATAATTCACCACTGGATTAATCGTAAAGACTTTAACAGTAATAATCTCTGAAGTGACAGCCTGTTTGGATGTTAGAAGTACATTTCATGGCCTCCTTCCTTTCTGCAGGGCTCATTGGCTAATTCCAGTTTGGTCTTTTTTGCCAGCCAGTTTGTAATATGGATTAATTTGAGACAAAGATGCCAAAACAGTTTTTTTCCCCCCCAGAAACCCAAAGACCACGATGGTGCTTTCACTAACAATCATCTGCATTCAGGAGTTGTTTATCAAAATTCCTCCAGCTTCCAGTGTTGATTGATTTCCTTAATATTTTCTGATAAGAGTTGTTCTCTATTAGCTCTTATTCAGCAGTAACAGGTTAGAGAGTCACCGCCTGCTGTATTTCCCTCCAGTGAGCCCAGTGGGGTGTTGCTGAGGAGCGGAGACCAATGACCTTGGCTTCATCTGAATGCTTGGACAGACCGTGCTTCATTTTAATTTTGCTACTTGCTTGAATGGCAGAACAAATAGACTGCAGCAAATGACGGTGTCAGGCTCTTTTAAACTTGACAATGATAAATAAATTGCTCAACTGCATTTTCAATCAGAGATGGTACTTTACTTTCTTAACAAAATAAAACAAATTAGCATTTTAAATATGGTAGCAGAGTACTCCTGGTTCCAAGTGTGGAGTCAAGAAGCTGCCCCATGACCACATCATTTTCAGAATATATGAAAGGATAAGTCTGGTGACTTAAATCTGTCATCTCTTCTTGTCAAATAATCTAAATTCAGCAAAGAATTGGTTCTAATAACAAACCATGTCCATGAATTCAAACCCTGAGACCTCTATTAATGTCTTAAATCTGTTAAAAACACATTTACACTCACTAACGTGTTTTCTTTATTATGAAGAAGAACATGGGTAACGTAGTTTATTTAGATTCTGCTGCCGTATGTGTTAACTGTGGGAGAGACTTTCCATATCATACCGTACTTTACAAAACACCAGTATAAATATTGAAACAATGAACAGATTTCTGCTGCCTCCACCACAGAAGAATGGCCTCTGAGGGGGGAACAGCTTCAGTCGTGTGGAAGTGGTTTGATAACAAGAACCTTCAAAGTGATGATTAATGTATGACCACAGGTAAAGATTAAAACATCTTTTATCACAGAGCTAAAACCAAATAATAATCTGAACAGGAAAAAGGGGTTTAACTCAGTTTTAATGATGTTTGGTCTTGAATGTCCTCAAATTATCAGTCATTGCATTTCATGCAGAGCCCACTGAACTGACTGTCCTGCCAGTTGCAGTTTATTGTAATTTAGGCTTATTGGTTGGTGAAAGACGCCCAAAAATGAGCCCAGTAAAATAAACAGAAGTTTATCTGGGTGGATAACTGCCCATTTTGGGAACACTAAATCAAGAGATCAGATGCTTTATCGCAACAAATCCAGGTGTCCTGTCATCTAGTAAATGAATTGAGCACGAGACGAGACGTGCCACGATCGATCTCATTTAAACATATAATGCGGGACTTTTAAATATGAATGAACAACCGTTACATCAAGCTCTTGCCAAAGTGTTAACATAATGCTGATTAATCCTATCAATGCCACATAAATCTCTGTATTTCACAATCCACAGAGTTTTTAAATCTGGTATCTGGTGAGACATTCCCATGCTGCCCGATGAATGCGTACTGGACACGCTCTATGTGCAGAACATGGGCACTACGAACTTCTGTTGACCGAACTGTAACTTGCGGTTTAGCAATATGCAATGATGAATAGGGATAAAATAACTTAATTGTGAGGCTCTTTGAGACTTTCCAAATGTTATCAGACCAAATGGATTCAAGTCTGATTATAAAACGAGCGATTTCAACTATATTTATAATGACAATCTGAAACAATAAAAAACTTTTTTATTTCTGCACCATATTGTACTCCCCTACAGGGCACCAAACGTGTACTAATCCACGGCTTACCCCTAACAAATACACCATTTAACCCCTGTTCAAGTAATATTTCCTAAAAACTACAGTGCTCAGTTGAACCTTTTTGTAAAAATAAAGCTTCAAATTCGTTGCGAATTTTTGGGAAATCTATGCAGATGAGTGCCACAGGCAAGGGGTTGAATGTATTGAGATATGGGCTGATACACACATTTTAGTGTGTTGACAACAAGGAAATTATAGAATAACTTTAACTTTAAAGAGATTTTTATCAGTTGCAACATTGGCAATCAGAAAGTCAATAAAAAAGCAGAAAACGTTCCCGACCAGCTGATGTCTTCACACCAGCTGTTGTGTTCGCGTTCTTCTCCTCAAACCACAAGTCCCACAGCCATCGAGCCGATGACTGTAAGGCGGGACGTGATGGAGGCTGTATGTTGTGGTGCTGCTGGTGGTTGTAATAGAGCATCTTCTCGTCCATCCTCTGGCTCTAAGGACAGACAGTGAAAACTTATAGCAGCTGTATTCATTTTCAGACATGCATTCGGAAAACTCGAAGCTTAGATAGGAGCAGGAGTAGAAAACAGGCCTCTCCTGAGATTGAGCGCTGCTGGTGGCGGATAACAGAGACTAAAGGGCTGATTTGAATTTAAGGTGTTAATCAGGATTTTCATTTTTTTGTTGTTATACAAGAGTTAAAGATTAGAAAAGATAATGCACTGCACAACTGATTACACAGTGTTACATTTTACATTAACAAAGCCTTGCAGAGGATGACTCATTTCGTTTTTTTGTGTAATTTTGGAGCCAACTGCTGCCTGCACAGTGGGAGTGTCCAGTCTTTGGCATGTGCTGCTTGTATTTCTAGCCCTTTGTCCAAATGTAGACGGGGTTTCCCATCTGTCCCTGTGGTGTCAACCAGTTTAGAGTCTCTGAATCTCAGAGCCAAGCTCGTTTACCCATTGACTCGTCCCATTATCTCATTCGGAGCGACACAAGGAGGGAATTTATTCGATTGTCGGATTAGATGGCTTCGCCGTGTTCGCTCAATTGTCAAAACTGAATGTACTGATATGAGACTCACATTCAGTACTGCAGTATTGATCATTTGTCGAGGTCTGTAACTAAAGGCTATTTCCATCAATTAATGGTTAATCATTTTCCCAATTGTTTGTAAAATGTCAAAAAATGCTTTTTTAAATTTTCCAAAGACAAAGTTGGCATCTTTAGTTTCCATATTTTCTCCCAAAAAAATAGTTGAGTACCCAACAATATTCAGTTTCCGAGTTAAGATTGTGTCATTTACAGGACTGAATGATTATCAAAACAGTTTTTTAATATTCTAAATTTTGATATTCTGGGACTAAATGATTCAGACTCACTCAAATGATTTCGGCTCTCAATTTGCCCCTTCACTGCCCGAGCTTAAGCATATGATAAATGTAATTAGTTGGTATAACTACTCTCCCACATCTCGTTTGACTTTTTCTCCTTTTAATTCATATTAAACTAATACAAATATTATATTTCAGTTTATATATAGTGCTATGTTTCTTCATAGAAAACTTGTTTGTGTAGTTATCTGTCTACTTTCCTAACCTTTTACTTAAATAGATATTTTCAAGAGGCAAACTACAATATCAGTGGATTTATTTAACGTTGAAAGTTGAGTGAAGTGGTCGAGCTGTAAGTCTACTGCCATAGTATCTAACAGAATGTAAAGTATGCTTCATTACTACTGTGGTTGTAAAGGTGGTGGCTGGTGCAGGTTGATGGATTAAGTATACTAAAACCCTGAGAAATGGAATGTAGACTAAAGACTCGAGGTTAATGTAGGATTAAACAGTACAGAGTTCATTTGGGTGGTCACTGTACTTAGTTCACAGTAGTTCTTTCAGACATAAAGAGAAAATCTCAAAGCCTGTGAATGACAGTCGTTTGATCATGTTGATTATGCACAGACCATAAAACGCTAATCCGTTGTTGGATTCCTCACCATAATAATTAGCTGTGTGTTAGCCTCATATGAAAATATATTTTAACTTTCATCCAACTAATACAATGGCTGGCATTTGTTGATGATTCATGAAGTGCAGTGAGCACATTTGAAGGTGTTGTTTTAAACTATAAGACTTGAAGCGTTTATTTTCCGTCCATGTGTTTATGAACACGCATATAAACTGTATCAAACTACTTATAAATGGAGCTCACATGTGACATTGTAACATACTGAAGTGGACCCAAGATACCTCCACAGTGAGAAGACTGGCTCCTAAATTACATGTTTGGCATGTTTAAATGTTTGCCATCTAAAAGGGCCCATTGTTTGTTCCTTTTTCCCCTGACAAAGGGAGAGGAGTCACATGTGGAGCAATCGGAGCCATATCGCAGGCTGTCATGGGTTTAAATGCAGTATGTGCAGGAGTTAACATAATACATAGTTCTGACATTATCAGAGTTTTTTTAAGAATGCGATCCAGGCTGGGTTGTACTTTGTTGTGGAAAGAAGCGTTGTATTGTTAAGAAATTATGTAACCAGCTCTCCTTGATAACTGCAGTGTTTGTTGTCATGTAGCAGAAGTTTGTTTTTGTGTTGTAAGTTGCATTTTGTATACTTATGCAAAAAAACGGATGCAGAAAGTTCATGAAGCTGCTGTTTTCCAGATGCATGCCATTAACAGCTGGCTGTGTGTTGTGTGCTTTGCCCTCCTCTTCTCAAAGCCGAACTACCTCCTCCTTATACAGCCATCGCCAGCCCCGATGCCGGCGGTGTGCCTGTCATCAACTGCCGTGTATGCCAGTCACTCATCAACCTGGATGGCAAGCTGCACCAGCACGTGGTCAAGTGCACAGTCTGCAATGAAGCTACAGTAAGTGGAGGCCACATCACAGAGTCATGATAGTCCTCTCCTCTCCTCTCCTCTCCTCTCCTCTCCTCTCCTCTCCTCTCCTCTCCTCTCCTCTCCTCTCCTCTCCTCTCCTCTTAATGTTTTTTAAGATGACAGCTGTTCCCACTTCTGTTATAATTCAGCATAATTTTGCATGAAATAAATGCCGTTTGTTATTAATCAAAAGAGAAACGATTTGCTTTCGATGGCAATTTCGAGCCAATTTTTTTCATCTTGGCGACGACCACCTTTAGCGGCTGATCAGATGCTGAGTCATCCACATACATCAGTCAATGATAAGTGCTTCTTATGACTGTCTCAGCCTAAGTGAATGCTTTGATAGAGCTGTCAGTGCAGGGAGGAGAGCAGGAAGGACTGAATGACTGTCATCGCTGACACTCGCAGGGGAGAGAAAGTGCAACATGTTTTGTTAGCCTATATTGGCGTTGGATAAATTTATCTTTATGTTTCTATTTAAAGGATTTGAGTAAACTTTATTGTTATTATAACCCTGTATCCCATTGGTTTGTCCAGCGTACGTGAAGATGCTTTATAAATTGCACTCAAATGACTGACAAATGCAGCATGACAGAGGACATAATATGGGAAACGAATATATAGGTTTATAGATGTTGAAGAAGTAGATTTAGAAGGCTAAGCTTTGTACTGCACCTTATTAATGATGTGTTGAAGTCTGTGTCAGTGTTTTAAATCAGTTGCTCTCTTCTTTCATGGCTTTGTTTTTGTGCTCTTTTGTATCTGTCAGGTTTTCACTCACCAAATGTTTATCTGTTTATTGTCCAGCCCATCAAGAATCCCCCAACAGGGAAGAAGTATGTGAGGTGTCCCTGTAACTGCCTGCTAATCTGTAAAGACACATCCAGGAGGATAGGATGTCCTCGACCGAATTGGTAGGTGACAGACAGGTTAAGGCTGTTTTAGCCAAATGACGCTTTCTGAAAAAACACAGCTTCACTTTTCTGGTATCGTTTTTTTCCAAAACTAAATCTGAGACTTTGACATAAAGCCAGCATTTGTTTCTATACTTTTTACGTCATCCAAAATGTTTTTAATCTGGCCCTGGCTGTGCTCTAATCATAAAGTCATCTTTCTCTTTGTTCCTTCCACAGCAGACGCATCATCAACCTGAGCCCGGTGATGGTAATCCCCGAGGAGCAACCTGCCCAGCCGGCCCTGCCCATCCAACCTGAGGGGATGAGAGTGGTCTGTGGTCACTGTGGCAACACCTTCCTAGTACGTAAAGCTACACAGACAGCAAGCCACAGACATTCAAAGACTTGTTAATGCTGTATTGTACCCTCATGGCATGGTTATTGTATTCTCAGTATTGTAGCTTGTTTTACTCTCTGTACACTGAGCTGGTATCAGATGTCCTGTTGAAATGAAAACTGCCTCAATATGACTTCTGCAAATGGCCTGTATGCATTCTCTGCATGTTTTCCTCTCCTTGCCTGGTTCAACAAATGTCCTGAGTACCACTTAATTGTTGTGTGGCCACACCAGACCACACTCTCTGACTTGCAGCTACACCAGCTTTTTACAGATTAGTCCGTTCTTTGGTGAAACTGTCTCCCTGCCACTCTGTTGAGGATAGTCTTGGTATATTTGACTATATGTTCACTTTGATTGAGTTTCATACCTCTGATTATTCAACAATTCACATCATAAAAAGTGATACGTAGAAGCAGGTATGATGCACTGAGTCAGTATGACACTGACTTGCTGGTCAGAATCGGTGCTGTTGTCCTCTTAACATCTGCACATTGTTGCTTGTGGCATCCGTAGGGCAGTGAGGACGCCAGATCATCCCAACCAATGTCTGGTGTCCCCAGTGATGGCTCTCCCCCAGTACAACAACAGGTTGAGAAAGCTGGTCATGCTGGTGGAAATATTAACAACAGCCTAATCCACTGCCTTATCTACATGGTGGCAGTATGACTTTGTGCACATCTGGCTTTGAGCAGAGCTTAAACAAAAAAAAAAAATCTATATATATAATGCATAAAAACTGTAGAAGCCTGTGATTTGTTGCTGATTGCTCGCAATTTGGAAATATTTAAAATTTTTGCTCCTTCACTGAAGCTAGATGTCAAAAGTCGCATTTTTTAACTTGTGCCAATTTTAACTACTGATCTGTGGTGGGTTTGATATCTTCATAATACTGCTTTTTTAACACCAGATGAAACCACAACTAACATTACAATGACTCAGGGTGCTAATTTAGCTGTATAAGGGAAGAATAAATAGATTTACAAGTTGTAAACACACCTGATTATGTAATGTTCTCTTTAGGCTTTGTGTTGATTTCAGAGTATTGTAGAGTGACAAATTTCTGTGTACATATGCTTGTTCTTTAACATTGTAAATTAACAATGCACTTTTTTGTCCTATTTCCTCAGTGGATGGAGCTGCGATTTAACACACTAGCCAAGTGTCCCCACTGCAAAAAAATGTGAGTGCATCAAACTTTCACACACAGGTTCTGCTAGAATTCACATTTTACTTGACCTTTTAGTTTTATCCGCAGTTTTATCAGTTTCTCATTAAATGCATCAGTGATTGTGTGTTTAGCTCATGATGATGAATATAAATCTGCATACTTTTTCTAATTCATGCTGTACACATATTTGGGCATAGTCTGTTTTCTACAGAGGGCAGCCACTAGTTGCAGTTCATTTCTTTGTTAAAAACAGTGGACTCCTGCAACTCAGTTATGTTGTTTAATGATCCCTGTGAACATCAAATCTACTTTTTGTTCAAGTATTTTTTTAATTTTTTTTAACATCTGTTTATTGACTTTGAAAAGCAGTATAGAAACACAAGAGAACAAACTCGCCAACATCACAGGAACAGGAAAAAAAAACAATGAACGAAAACACTGGCGGTAACACAACGAGGAGAAGTTACACTCAATCTATGACCCAAGTTACAGAGTCTAAACATGACACAGTTTAACCTGTTAAACCATTCACTTGATTTCTTCAGACAAATGGCAGGTTGCCAGATTTTCTGAAAGAGACCCTCTTTTAAAAATAATTTTCTCTAGATGTTATAAAACCACATCAAATGTTGGGAACCTCTCAGATTTCCAGAACTGTAGCAGCAGTGTGGCTTGAGAGCTGGCCTGAGCTTCAAATAATGGTGTTAGAGGGGCAAGGGTAAACTTGTTTTTTTCAATGTAAGTAGATTATGCCACAAATAGAATTTAACACTGACAAAACAACATATCGAATGCAGGGTAAAGTTTTACTTTAAGCTAGTTTCCAGAGTGTGCATCTTCGTTTTCAAAAACACAGAAACTGCAACAGTGGGGAAAATAAATTCAAATTTCTAAAACACAGTAAGACTAGTTTATGAAATAGTTGTGATGTAAAGTATAATTGATAAATGAGGTACAAAACCACAGTGGTCAATCAAGCCCTGAACTAAATGTGGATAAACACACACTTGTAGTTTTGGAAAATCTAAATTTGGTCAGCATGGTGGAGCTGAGGTTGGATGAGCACCACACAGTGTTGGATTTTATACTAACAGACTTTTCAAGTTTAGGCGAGCATGCTCCCAACACATCTTCCTTTAAAGTCATTATCTTGATATTATTGGAGCAGTGTGTTACCATCAAGACAAACTGCACATTATAGGAAGCACAATGCTTCAAACACTAACTCTTTGTAGAAGGAGACTTTCCACTTCTGCATTAACTCAGCCATGTAGCCTTGTGGTTTGGAGCGACTCATCTCGCCATATAGACATAAAAACTCCGATGTAAATCCAAAGTCTGCCTGTTTCTTTTGGAAGGGTATTTGAGTCCCTACTTTACAGTTTAGTTCAATGTAGTCAGATGCCGAGCTTTAGAGGTCTGGATTTTCAACCTTTGGAAGGTGAAGGGAGGGGAGGTGTTGGAGGCTAATCTAGACGTGTGACAGGAATTAGAGTTTGGCCTCACACGTAATGTTAAAGGGTAGGAGGGTTACAGGGTTGAGGGGCGGTGGGAGGAAAGTGTATTTTCTTCAAGTCATGGTGTGTACAGGATCTACTCAGGGAAGCAGTGATGTTGCATCAAAATAACAATCTGCAGCCAAAAGATGTCCAAACCATTATCTTTTCCTCACCCTAACTAAGTAGTTTTGGTGGCTAAACCTAACCAAATTGCACTGAACTGACATCATAATCTTCTTCTTAAACCTAAACACAGTTGTTGGTGCCGAAACCACATGCGTGTACATCTCACGCTGAGGTGAGGCAAAATGTGACACTGACACAATATGGACTGACAGGTGTATTGCATCCTTAGACTTGATATTGGGTTGGGATATAGTGTTACTATAAACATGTCATAAACATGCCATAAAACTGCCACAAAGATACTTATAATTTATCATTTTAGAATCTCTTGTAATGATCTAACCGTAAAAAGTTTGTAACAATGAAGGGCATTTTACTAAATATTATGGCCCTCCATCATTGTATGATGATAAAAAAAGGGACTTGTTTTTATCCAAATCATAAATAAACTGTTAATTGACTAATGACGGTAGAGTGCCTCATATTAAATGTGCACACAGAGATCTTTGATTTATCATGTGCATTTCTTGTTCATTGCTTTTATTTTATATCTTCAGTCAGTGTCTGTATCGGCCTCTGTTCCCATCTCTTTTGCTCTCTCTCTGTAACTCCCTAAAACCTCATTGTCTCCTTTATAACAGAAGTAAAAAAAAAAAAATCAAAAGTGAAGGTCATGTGAGGATATTTTACCTTAATGCTTGTAAGGAACTGAAACCTCTGGTGTAGTAGCACATTTTTAAAGGAAAGTCCCCCAATTAAACTGGTAAACATACAGTTATTCTTTCTCCTGTCCACATTTCCCCATCAGACGGATGGAGAGGAAATCATGTTTGATTCATACTAGTTTGTCTTATTAATTCCTATTTTGCAGTTGATAGGAAATCCAAAGCAGCTCTGATATTTACCTTCATTATTCTAAAAAAGAGGTCTGTGCTCTGTAGCAGATGCTCACAGGTCAAATGAGTGATGTGGTCCGGTGTTAGAAATGTAAACGGCGAGTAGAATGAAACAAAAACGTGAAAGTAGTGTTTGAAATGGACTAGAAGGCAACAAAATCAGGTGATCAGGCACCCTTAAGCCATCTGAATACCAGCGATCCCTGAAGAATGCTTGAGTCCCGTCACATGAGGGGCATGTGAGCGCTGAGAGGGGGAGGAAATTAAAGTTGTAGTGAAGGAAAGACAAAAACGGGTGCCAGTCTGCTTTACAAGGGCAGCTAGCTTGTTTGTGTGTTTGTACGGAGTCTGGATCGAGGTGAAGTTGTTGGGAGCAGCACATGTAATGTTCTCGAGCGCTTTCCGGTGTAATTTGGAAAGAGGAAGTGAGAGATTTGTTGCTGCGCTGTGGAGTAAGGTGACTGGGAAGATAGGTGACACAAAGAGAATATCAGGGACATCATTATGGAAACCCTTTCCATTGAATTACACAATGAAAAAATATGTATACAGTTGCCTCAATCTCAAAAATAAAACTTCACAGAAGTTGTGTTTGTTTCCAGACTATTGTGTTGGATCCTTTTAACTCCCACAGAGTTTTCTCATATACGTTTTATGTTGAGCCATTCTAAGCATGTACACATAAAAGACGACATTCCTCTCAGGACCACGGTTCAAGACAAATGCAACATAGAAAGTGCATTTTGTATTTTTCATTGTCTTTCTGCTTTGAAACATTCTAAAAGTCCTTCCTCACACGTTGATGTTTTGCTTCTCTTCTTCATCTCATTCTGCAGATCCTCTGTGGGCAGTGCGCTCCCTAGAAGGCGCTGTTGTGCGTATATAACCATAGGAATGATCTGCATTTTCATTGGAGTCGGTTTAACAGTAAGTACAGTTTGTTCTGTTTGTATTCTTCTACATAGTAGAAGTACAAGTAAGTGAGTCGAACCTTTCAAAACAAAAGTTAAGTTCTTTTACAGTAAAACCATTTAGCATGAAACATCAGGAGAGAAACACAATGGACACAAAATAGAAGTGGCAAAAGACAAGAACATAAAAAAGGAAAATATGAGGAAAGGTGAGAGAAAGTGAGTCTTCTGTCATAAACGAAGGTTTGGGACAAATTGAAAGTTCTGACATGATTACGATTCTATCTGAAGGCTACATAAATATCTGCACCATATTTCATGGCAGTACAATATTTGTTGAGACTTTTCACTCAAAACCACGTGTGAATCTCATGATGGTGCCTGAGGAAAACTCAGATCACCAGTTTCAGGAGGCCTTACTCGCTCGGCTTGACATATTTCAGTCTGGACCAAAGTGGCCCCTCAGAGAATTTCCACCTTAACGTGGTGGAGGGGTTTGAGTGGCTCAGTAATCCTATGTTGTCTGGGGCATCAGCACCCTGGTAGGGTCTCCCAAGGCAAACTGGTCTGAGGGGAGAGCCCAGATTAAGAGCGGTTCAAAAGTCCCCCGATGAACAGCAGCACACCGGGGAAACCGGGGGCACCCTCCCGGAGCCAGACCTGGGAGGGGAGCTCGCCGTTGAGCGTCTGGTGGCCGGGCCTTCGCCCATGGGCCTGGTCGGGCTCAGCCCGAAGAAACATTATGGAGCAGCCACCCTGTGGACTCACCATCCGCAGGGACAAGGATCGGGGTCGGGTGTACTGCAGACCGGGTGGCGAGTCGGGCGAGCCGATCGCCGGCAGCATAGACCAGCTCTAGGGGCGTGGAACGTCACCTCGCTAGCGGGGAAAGAGCCGGAGCTGGTGCGGGAGGTGGAGCGGTACCAGCTAGATATAGTTGGGCTCACCTCCACGCACAGCACTGGTTCTGGAACCAAGCTCCTGGAGAGGGGCTGGACTTTGTCCTTATCTGGAGTTGCCCAGGGCGAAAGTGCAGATTTTGTCCCGGTCGTGGAACAGTTGACCAGGTCTTTACCCTCGCAAGACTACAGGAGGGGTCCTGGGAGTTTGCAGATCCAGTCTACATGTGCTTAGTAGACTTGGAAAAGGCTTTCAACCGGGTCCCTTTGTTTTTTTTGTGGGGGGTGCTGCGGGAGAACGGGGTACAGGACCCGTTACAATGGGCCATCCGGTCTCTGTACAACTGCAGTAGGAGCTGTGTTCATATTCTCTGCAATAAGTCAGACATGTTTCCGGTGGGTGTTGGCCTCCGCCATGGCTGTTGTCTGTCACGATCCTGTTTGTGACCTTCATGGACAGGATGTCTAGGCGCAGCCGGGGGGAGGACGAAAGTCAGGTTTGGGGGTCTCGGTATCGCCTTTCTGCTGTTTGCAGATGATGTGGTCCTGTTGGCCTCTTCAGACCGCGACCTCCAGCATTCACTGCGGTGGTTTGCTGTCGAGTGTGAAGCGGCGGGGATGAGGGTTAGCACCTCCAAATCTGAGGCCATGGTGCTCTGCCGGAAACCGGTGGATTGCTCCCTCCAGGTGGGGACGGAGTGCCTGCCCCAAGCGAAGGAGTTTAAGTATCTCGGGGTCTTGTTCACGAGTGAGGGGGGGATGGAGCGGGAGATCGACAGGTGGATCAGTGCGGCTGCAGTAGTACAACATGCGCTGCACCAGACCGTGTTGGTGAAAAGGGAGCTGAGCCGGAAGGCGAAGCTCTCAGTTTACCGGGCGATCAACGTTCCGGCCCTCACCGATGATCACGAGCTCTGGGTCGTGACCGAAAGAACGAGATCACGGCTACAAGTGGCTGAAATGAGTTTCCTCCATAGGGTGGCTCAGCCTTAGGGATAGGGTAAGGAGCTCGGACATCAGAAGGGATCTCGGAGCAGAGCCGCTACCACTTTGCATCGAAAGGAGGCAGCTGAGGTGGTTCGGGCATCTAATCAGGATCCTCCTGGACGCCTCCCACTAGAGGTTTTCCGGGCACGCCCAACAGGCAGGAGACCCCGGGGAAGACCCAGAACAAGCTGGAGGATTTATATATCCCAGCTGGCCTGGAAACGCCTCGGGATCCCCCAGGATGAGCTGGAAAATGTTGCAGGGGAGAGGGAAGTCTGGGCCAATTTGCTTGGCCTATTGCCACCGCGATCCAATCCCGGATAAGCGGAAGAAAATGAATGGGTGGACCTAAGTGGTCTCGCATCCAACATTCCCGTCCATCTACGCTCTTCAGATGGGAATAGAGTGGAATATTTTTAGGGATCTGAAAATTACGAGTAAACACAAGTTACCTGACCTGAGAAAATTTAAGTTACTACGTGTACTCAGACTCCCGATAGATAAAAAAAAAAAAAAAGGAGACATAAACAGTGGTAAATTAGTAAACAAAAATCTGTGAATTACATATATTTCCTCAGTGTTAACTATGATTTCACCGATGCTCTCTTCCTCTCGTCTGTACCACAGGTTGGTACTCGGGACTTTGCCAGTCGTTACAACGCAACCTACGTGTCCTGGGCATTCGCCTACCTGCTGGGCCTCATCTGTCTGATACGAGCCTGCTACTGGGGGGCTATCAAAGTCAGCTACCCGGAGAACAGCTTCGCCTAGAGTGTGAACGCCTTGGCTCAGCCCTGCTCGGCTCAAGGAACAAACTCCAATTTTAGTTATTTTTTTTCATCTTGTTTAAATTTCAAATCGGTCATGTTCAGTGAAGTGGAAACTCCGCAGAGTGTTTGGACAGGAGTGTGTTGGAGAGGTGTTGAGTTTGGTTATAGACGTGTATGCTAGAAATGTATCCTGTTGTGTTTGTACCTGGAACGTTCTTGACTCGTTGAACAAACCTACTGCCTGTCAATCAGTCCTTCACTGGTCCACAGAGACTCAAATCCTGCCCAGGTTTTTCCCAAATCTCTCACGATGCAGAATCAAAAACTTTAAAAAAAACCTGTGATTTTTCTTGATGAATGCCAAAATTAGTTGGCTCACACACTGATTTAAAAAAAAAAATAAAAATCATAGTGAAGCAAACTGGCTGGATTTAGTGTTTTTGGACCAGTTTTTTTTAGCAGCCTGACTGAAACGATGGCACCCACTTGATTTCTCTTGTTACAGACCAGACCAAAACTTCCTAAGAACAGTTTGCCCATTGCACTACGATTATATGCAATTGTAAGTGTTGTTTTTTTGCTGCTAGTTGAACTCCAACAAAGCTGCGTATTCATACTGTATTGTAACCATTTACCTTGCCTGTGTACACTGACATAGTATTGCAATATGATTTTAACTCTTGAAATGATTAGTTTTAAGAAATGGTCCTTAAATACCCATGCGTGCCAACTTTGCTGCCCAGTGCTTGTCAAGAAGAGCCTGGATCAACAGAAGCTTGTTATTTTCAGTATTACTTTTTATTTTTGTGCCATGAAGCTTTGAACTCACTACAGCAATAACCTTTGGAGTCATTTTCAACCTTCTTACCCTGTGATCCAAAAAAAACATGGTGACTCACATTTGCATGTCGACTTGTTTGTCACTGAGGTGGTGTTTTTTCTTTTTCCGTTTCACAGAGGTAGCTAAAGGGTATGATGCTCCTGTCTTTGCTCCTTCTGCCTGTGAGTTAGAATGTAAAAATCCTCCTCCCTTCGCTTTTAATCGCTGCTCTCCAACCTCCAGTGAACTCTGCGCTAGCTAGCATCGCTGTACGCTAACTCAGCATCCTATCTCTTGACCTTGACCAGTGGGCACAGTTCAAACTCCTAACCTTGTTTTGAATGTGATGATGATAATGATGATGATGATGATGATGAAGCAGAAAATAAAATTTAAAAAATACTTTGTACATAGCTCAGATTCAATACTTGGAAAAGTAAGTAGTGTGAGGTGAAAGGAAAAGATGGCTCGTGGGTCTTTTTAAAAATGATAATTTATCAATAAAATGCAAAAACTGCTTGCATTGGTCTGTTTATTTGTTTAGATTTTTAGGCCCAAATGCAAGGGAATAAAATCCCTCATGAAAAACGAATACCTGGCACACTGTGTTAAATCTTCAGTTGCTGCTTTCTCTTTTTGAGATGATCAACACACTCGCAGCTAAAAACATCAAATATACACGTTAAGGTTCATATTACTGGACTGTCCGAGCGTGTTATGCAACATACACAGTTGTTGTAAGCAAGTAAATCAAATGCATAAGATGCTTGACATTAACAACATCACATCACAGTTAAAATAGGTATTTCTCCACATGTTGACGTATCACAGAAGAAGTAACTAAGAACAGGTTTAAAATTTTGAAATAACAAATTTAGCTTAATTTAATTTAGCTGCCTCAGTTACATGACTCTTTTTATGGAACAGCCCCTTTTTTATATTGTTAGTTATGGCTGTGCTTTTCTTTCTGATAGTCAAATCAATGAGGGTCAAACAGTATTTCTGGCCACAGTACTAGCAGTAGTTAATTTTACACGTCATGACTCCTTTAAAGTGTTCTTCCTGTCTTTATTTCTATTCTTACACGAATGTTATACTTACATAATATACACACAAGATGAAACTGAACAGCACATCAACGGCAGAGCGACACAATTCTTTGGTATTATAGCACCCTAAACCATGCATTACTCTGAAGGTGCACCGGATGTTGCCTTCGGCTTTTGGCTATCCTGTTAAATCACTGTGACACTCGTCCCTCTCTCCTGAGGGTTTCTGTGACCTTGATGTGTTCAGGGAGGGTGATGTGACAGCAGTGAAGGACAGTCTGCTTCCTCTGTGTCCACACCACACCATGTTTTTATATCAGCAGCCGTCTCAAGAGACAGACCTCTTCACTGAGACGAAACACTGACATGTCAACGTGACAATTTCTCCTGGAAAAAACACTGCTGCTGTCCATGTGTCCCAACCTGAGATATTTTTCAATTTTTAATACAAAACCTGCTCTGAGAGAAATATTTTGGCCGAGGTGCAAAAGATTTTAAAACTGGTTAAGCTCATTTAGATTTTTATAACATTAATCACGTTTCAGAACAAATGCAGCATGTTACAGAGCAGAGATGCTTTTAGAAATAATGGTTAAAAGAAAAGCATTAAAATGACATTTTTTTTAATCAATATAATCAGAGAAGGTATGACTTCATAGGATCAATCACTATGATCTACTATGATCAATAATCCCGAATATTTCATTCAACAGTTGTCTTGCTCATTTACAGATTTGCATCCCTGACATATAATATATAATAGTAATAGTAAATCCGTTACATCAAATTTTAAATTGGCACTTTCTTAATTAATTTATAAGCAGGTCACCTTCCCTCTTCAGTTGAGGAAATCAATTTGCAGCAGCTGTTTCTTCTAGCTGCAGTACTGCTTTGATGGCCACTTGATGGCACAATTTGCAAACACAAATACAGGTGCTTATAAGCCACACTCGAATGCTTTGGTCAGTGTGTGCTGTGGTCTCACACAGAGGAGCAGACCAACAGTGAACCATATTTATCACGAACATTATTTTTGCTACTATATCATCTCGGAGTTATGTCCATCACTTATACTGATAATTTCATATTCCTATAACTATAAAAATATAAACATTTAAAGAAATCCTGCTGGCATAGACTGATAGCTTCGTCAAAAAACCGAGGATAAAAATGTGGAGCCAATTCCAGCATAAAGGGTGAGAAAGAGATGCACACAGGATACACAACAATATCATCTTTATTTAAGACTTTTATCTAAATATGTCACATTTAATACAGAAACAACAGAATGATGGTTTAATGAGCTCTCCAGAGCTGCTACAGTTGATACAGTTATATATATCTCTCTGTGCCTCTAACTCTCTCTTTCACACAAACGTATGTTTGTATGGCATTCTTTACGAAGACATTTATTGACATAATGGAGTGCCTCGCCCCTTAACATTAACCATAACCATCACAACTAAATGCCTGACCCTGACTCTTACCCCTTAACCTAACTCTAACCTGAAACCTAAAACAGAAAGTGAGGCCAAAATGTCCTCTCTTTCCCAAAATGTCCTCACAAGGTCTAAAACTCACAAAGATAGCTATAGAAGTACACACACATGCACACACGCACGCACGCACGCATGCTTCAGCTCTCATGAACTACCCTGGGGTGCAGATGATGTTACGTCACACACAGTGATGTCAGATCATCAGACGGGCCACTGTCTGACGAAGGCATTACTTTTAGGATGACAGAGTGTTGTCTAAGAGTGTAAACAAACACACGTGTGGGCTATTTCAGCTACCACCTAACTATGAAGGAACATGGAGGTTATAAATTCTATACTAATCACCATGACTTCACAAGTTGAGTTGAGTTAGTGTGTGTGTGTGTGTGTGTGTGTGTGAGAGAGAGTGAGTGAGTGCTGCTGCTGTGGACGTCCTGATGTGTTGACGGGTGACTGTCGGCTCTTTGCACCCATCAGTGACGGTCGGTGAAGGGTGCTCGTTCACTTTCAGTTGTTGTTGAGGACCCACCAGGAGGCTTCAGAGGAGATGCAGAAGAAATATTTACTGACCCTAACAAAATGACCCTAATCAATGAGACACTAAGCACATACTCTGCAATCTGTGTGTATGTGTGTGTGTGTGTGTGTGTGTATGTGTGTGTGTGTATGTACACTGTGTATTTGTGTGTAAGCTGAGACAAATTTACAAATTTACAAAGCACTGCCCACTGCTCGAAGTCCTATTAATTAAACGAGCAATATCTTTAATATCTTTAAGGTAGAATTAAGACAAATTCAAAGACAACTGATTTGAGCATGCATGTTAATATAATACTTCTACTGGCAAAATGTGAACAAAAGCTATCTTATTATTAATGAAACTAGTGAAAGTCTACGATGTTTATTTTATCGTGGCAAAGATAGAGAGCGGACATGATTAGCCAAGCGCTAAATGTCGTTATGTAGCTAAATATCATGTACCTTTGAAACTACATACGTTAAATATCCAGAAAAATAAACCAAATAAAAAACCTGAAGTCAATAAAATTCAACTGAATTAAAAAAGCTTAAATGCAAAAATGTTGCTTGTTTCCGTAGCTGAGTTACATCTCATGGAGTTGCTTAGTTATAATTTTAACTACAAACATCATAAAACAATGTTTTATTGTTTTGTTTGATATAACAAACATTAAATTGAGTAAAATCATGATTTTCCATGAAAATGAATCAACTTCATCTGCTAAGGCAAACTAAGAGATGCAGTTGAAAGCTTTATAAACAAGAAAATTGAACCTTGCAGTTTTCAATTTTTGTTTTATTTTATTTTATGCTGATTTACTTTGTTTGTAGTGATTCATTTATTTTTAGGTCAAAGTGTTGATTTTCAGGGGAAAGAGCGGACCGTTTTTTTTTCTTCTGCTTTTTCCAGCATTTCATTGATGCTTTATCACATCTGCAGGGTGAAAGTCTCAAACCAAAAACCTCTCAGCAGGACATTTTGTTATCTTAGGAAGCTGAGGCACCCTGATTTGAATTTAAAAGGAAGCCCTGTTTGTCTTCACAGCACGTCTTTTTGATCGATGATAGCCCCACTAAAGGTGAGTAGCTTCATTTTAAGAGGGGTGGGGTTGAGGGTGATGTGAGGCTTGTGAAGCTTACAAGGAACCAACATGGTGGTAAGGGTCTCAGGAGTTTCCAGGAAGTCCACGTTCCCCCTCTGGAAGGTTTTACTGTAGTTGGTCTGTAGGTGACTGGACAGAAAATAATAGACTCACTACATTTGATTTGCAAAAGCTTTGTAAAACACAACTCTTCTAGGCTATCAGCAAATTGAAACCTTTAAAATAACACCCTGCCCCTCAAATTTTTTTTCATACAATATTTATGTTTGCAAACATAAAAACACCCGTAAATACAAACACAATTCATTCACACAAACATAAAAGCTATCAAAAAGGATAAACAAAATTGGCATACCGGCAGTTCACTCCAATTTGACTGAAATTTGACGCTTGTTTTTCTTTTTCTGAATACATCTTTCTGGAACTGAAGTTCTTTCTCCATCAGTATAAAGTCAAAAAAATTCTGTTTGGTCTCCTTGCCTGCATGTTTTCATGTTTTATGCTAATTAGCTGGAAAAATCCCAAACTCATGCCAAGTGGTTAAAAGATATCACATAACATTTTGCAAATTTGTGCAAAATATGGACAAATTTGATGTATTTCTTCTCCAAGTAGCATTCTTCCTTTATTCCTTATGGTCTGTGATTGGAAACTGGCAATGTATTGATTTTTTTTGTTGGTTTAGAGAAGGAAGAGTCAACTGGGTTCAATGGGGTATTTTGTGCTCTATATTTGAGATATATTTTCATATATAACTTGAAATATTCCACAAAGACCATAGCTCACTTTTAAGTATTAATCGACACATGATGTGACAAAACCATGTTAATAAGTAATCAAATCTAATAATCCTGGTGAATAAGTGACCATAGTATTTCAGTTTTTGCCATTAATTCCTCTGATATTTGCTCCCAATCCGTTGTAGATACTCTCTTGTGTTTCTCATTAGTTTAATTAAAGTTTCACACAGAATAGACTGTCACTAAACACCAATGTTAGCCCAAAATAATTTGGGATTCATGAGAACAAGCCACATTAATCATGACGCATATGGGGCGGGTGAATACTCACTTCTTCCACACGTTGTTGTGCTCCCAGAATTCATAAAGAATGAAGCGTGATTCATTTGCCAGCCGCTGAACTGCGATGCTGCCGAATGCAAAAAGAGAGAGAGCACAAGTCATGCAATCACTAATTAGTGTGCTACATCATGTCCCCCGAACAACAGCCTCTCTTGTCTGAATTGTTTTCCACACTCTGGCTGTGTACAGGCACTGTGAACCTAAAACAAATGTGTGGCTTCACCCTCAAATTAACATTATATTCAGGGATGCATTGATGAAGGCTTTACTCAACATTTTAACATAAAAATAAGCTCACGAACAGAGTGTTGAGAAAAACAATCATGTCAAAGCATGTAAATGTCCACTGTTACTTTAGGCCACTGGATTCAGGGTAAAACCAAAGCGACAGTTAATGTGAGTGATTCAGTTTGTTCTGCTAAAAATGATTTTAGCCACAGAGGGACAAGGGTGATGGAGCTGAATCGGGACATTTCTAGTCATTAGCTGGAGAAAAAGACATTGCAAATGTTCTCTAATACGCTGACACAACATGTTATGGTCCTGACAGGAGAGACATATATTCTTCCAACCACAACACTGAGGTCCAGTTTTTGTAATGTATCCTGATTAATTCAGTGTTCCTCATGCGCAAGTTTTCTCAATGAGTGATTCTTGAGGCTTAATTCCTATAAAAAAAAAAAAAAAATTATAAAAAAAAAAAAGGCAGTGCTCAAAACTGCTCTACACAACAGAGCGGATGATTGAATTTGATAGAGATTTTTACTCCCAAATAAAAATTATGTTCTACTATAAATATGCAGCATGTTGTAGTGTTTGTGTGACTGAAAGGTTACTAAATGTTTTCTACAATTACATAAAAGACTGTAATCTGAATATACATTTCACAACTGGCAGGAAACATAATCTTCAGATAATATTAGCTTTCAGATGCATGTCACTGTGTTCATCCATCATCAAAGGAGACAGATCTGAATGGAGATGTAATCACATAGTCTAAGTGTGGAACTTGTTATATAAAAAGAGATGGTGGGCCCTTTCTCACTTCACAGATAGTATATCAATTATATATAGTGGCATTGGATGTAGATGGCCTCCTTCTTTTTTCTCTGGCCATCCTACTGATTGTAGAGGCTGTAACAGCTCAGACAAAAAATAATCAGGGAAGTGGATCTTGAGTTGATATTATTCGGTCACACTTAATTATCTCAAGGTGCAGGATTATCTTCTTGTCTTCATGTCCGAGTATGATTTTATTTCTTCTATTGCTAAATGATAACCACTCAGGAGGGTCAATGGAGAGAACACCTTTCTTCCATTACAAACAAATCACAAAGATCTGTGTAGACGCTGCTCTTTATGAAATCCTTTGCAAGAATGAGCAAAAACAGAAAGAGCAGAACTATACACAGCAAGTCCCTGAAACAAAGTGAACAAAGAGAATATGAACTGACTGAAGACATCCAGTCTGGGCACAAGCACACTCCATGTACTGTCTGAGAGCCAAACGAAACTCCTCCAGCTCCTCCTCCAGCACCGAGAGCTGCCTCTGGACTATTAGGATGTGCTGTGAAGATAACACACACACACACACACACACACACACACACACACACACACACACACACACACACACACACACACACACACACACACACACACACACACACACACACACACAGAGTCAGATTGTCAGAATTAGCTTCTGTACAGAGTCTTTTGGACTTGGTGGGGCGTTCAGACAGCTTTAGGGTTTCACAAAAAGATGGTGATTCACACAGTGAAGTGAACACACATACATTAGATCTCTTACACAATCTGCTGCATAATCCTGTCTTGGCATCAATTTCTGAATAAATGTTCCGGCCTATGTGCTCTGGGATGAGAACATGACCCTGGAGTCAGTTTCACAGGTGAAGGAAAACATTTTTAAAGCGCCTTCTTGTTCGAAGGCGTGAACAGCAGGGAGAAACCTGGTTTAATCATGACGACAGACAGCCTGCTAATCATTTCCTGTGGCTGATGAGAAACTGTTGACAGGCGAAGCGGATGATTGAACAGGAAGTGAATGGTTTTCCCATTGGCTATTACACTGTGTGTGTTAACGAGGGCGAGTCACCAGAAAATGAAAGGCAATGTAATGTCCTAAAGTGATGGAAACAAAAATTTGTGTGTGTGTGTGTGTGTGTCTGTGTCTGTGTGTCTGTGTGTGTCTGTGTGATAAAACGCCTCAGGACGTCTCTAATGTAGGAGAACAACACTCACACACACACTCTGGGACACATGTACTCAGGCGTGTAAACACACACAAACACAGTCACACCATCACACATCACCCCTGCATTGTGGGTCATTAATGGTTTTCTCAGCAACTCATTTATTCCCAGCGACACACACCATTAAACCAATTACATATTGATTAATTCACACACACTGACATCTGCATCAAATTAGTGATGAGAGATGACGGTGGCATGTAATATTCATATGCATGGTTTCATTTGCACTGCTGTGTTATGATACTGCCGGTGTACATACTACAATAGCTATCCTCCCTAGACTGAAACAACAATGTGAAATTAATGACTTACATATGAAATATTCAAATCTGCAGCTAGCTACTTGTCGGTAACTGACTTTTTAATCAATAACAAAAAAATATCAGCAACCATTTTGTTCTGGTTAAAAGAAAAACTCCAATAACTATCTGGTTCCTGCCTTTACAAAGTGAAGATGTGCTGATTTTCTCCGTTTTATTGCCTTCTGTTTTGTCCTCATAGACTTTGTGGGTTTTGGTCTGGTGGTTGGACAAAACAATATTTAAAAGAAATGTTGCTGTTGAAAAATGATACTTCATATATAAAATATGTTATGACAAGGGCCAGCAGTCAGGTTGGAGGGCCACTGTTTTATTAGTGTTGTAGAAACACAGGCTTGAATGTTTTTCTTCCTTTTTTGAGAATACATTGTAAATTTCTTTATGAAACTGTTTGTTTTAGAGTTAAATTTGAGTGCAGCTATTATATTTGCCATAAGCAAAGACAAATAAAATTATATCAGCTTATGAACTCCTTTGGCAAAACATGTCTCACAGTATGAATTCATGAATATACTTCTTATATGCTCTACAAGACAGGAGTAACGTATTTTGCATGCTTCCCTATGAAGATGAAGTATTAGATGTCACTGTATTATTTATTACGAGACTAATATTTACAGTAATAGCCACAGTAAGTGTGATTAAAATATTATGTAAATATTGTGAAATAAACAATGAAATGTGTCCGGGTAGCAAATATTCTTGCTAATGTCAGACCTTTTCATATTTAGTCTTCCCCAATGAAATTTCTCAACATGTCACATGTATCACCCTCATGATTTTAACATGTGAAATGCCAAAGACTACATGTAAAAAGGTATTTTGACATTTGTGGATAAATATGTTTAACGTGTTCATTTTTGTTCTAATTTTAAATTTGTCTCTTGGTTGTTGAAAAGTATAAATTAATCTATTTAATATTGACAATATTTAGCAGTCAAAAGAGTTAAAATATCTCATTACTTAAACATTTTCCCAAATAATAGAGTGGATTTTGGACTTTGGATTTTGGAGTAAAACGTCTGATCCTGACCCTGAAGAAAAATCCTTCTGTGAGTGTTTGTGTTGATGTATTCGTCAATAAGTCAGTGGTCAGAGTCGTCAGAGGATTTCTCAGCTATGAAATATGAGTGACATGAAGTTTGGCATGTGGACACTGATAGCGTGTACATACATGCACACTCAGTAAGCATAGTTAAAAAAAACAACACTCAGTCTACACAAACACAAGCCTGGAGGACATTTCATGAGTCAGAAGGTTTATACACAGAGGGAGCCAAACGAAATGTGTTCTGTTCTCATGTCAAGCTCTTTCATATGGATTTCTGTAAACGAAATACAAGATACCAGACAGACACACTGTGATGTGTTCTCTCTCCTCCTCTGAGTCAATACCTCACACTCTTGGAGTCTGCTCCCATACTCACAGTCTATGACCGAATATTGAGACTTAAACAGAAATATTAATGATAAAGACAGTCAGAGCAAAGGAAGATGGGCACAGCGCTTTGGTCAACTTTAACCCTGCTGTTGCTATGACAACCACTGACTGCCTATTATCAGTGTGTCCTCCCTTTCTATATTACACCACCATGTGAGAGCGGAGTCACACAAAGTGGTCACTGCAGTTAAAGAAGCAAAAAGTAGATAAGATTCAATGAACAAACCGATTTGCTCTCTAGGACTTCCTCTTCAACGGGCTCCAGACGGATCTCCTGCAGAACAAGAGGACACAGACAACGATAGATTTTCTTTAGTGCCGACACATTTTCAACAGCACACACTCCAGAATTTCCCCCCTATTGTCCACAATATTTATTTAAGTTTCTTAAACCTGCGATAACTGAGTTCTCTGGCAGCACCAACAAACTGGAAACACAACACAGATTTATTTTGATATCAAAAATCCATACCAAAACAACGTTTTAAGACTCTTAACGTCTGTAGCGCTGGACAAGATGCAGGTTTGTGATAATTTTCTGTTCCTTTGTCATTATGCGCTACTCTTTTCACACACAAGTTGTCATGTGATCCATATATTTATAGAAAAATCTCTCACCTCTAATGTACCACAGAGACTCTTAACAGCTTGTTTGGCTTGTTAGCCTTTAAACTAAGGCCATGTCCACTTGCAAGAGCTTTTCACTGGTTGCAGACACATTTAAATACAGAGCATTTTATTATTATTATTATTAGCCAGTCATTTACAAGAAAAAAAAGCAAAAACATTCTAAGTAAATTTTACTTTCGTTTTTCAATTAGAAATATATTTTTCTACTCTCCTCTTTTGTTAACCATCTCATGAGTGCTCAGACTTTTTTATTGCAAGGTCAACTGATCCACCAAATATTACTAGAATAACTAAAACAATGAAATACAACTGATAATTAAATGCTAAAATAAATAATGTGATAATACAAGTACAAACATTACATAATAAACATGACAGAAACTAGACATAAGAGGGGTTTCTGAGTGTAAAGTCCATTTATTTTATGGAGAAAGAAATGGTTTCCTTCTGTATTTTAGACTCTAAAATCTCTGATAACATGTCAGTTTTACATAACATTTAATGCAGTATTCAACACATGCAGATGGCAGCTCTGAGAGTTTGCATGCAACTGATATTTCCTATATACAACTATTTGCATATGTGTATGTGTTTGTACGTGGGATGGTGGTGTTGAGTTGAGTTAATCTGTTGATATTGTTGCCATAATTTGAGGTTAATTTCACAGAATGATGTGAAGACCAGATGGCCACGATGAGAAAGAGATAAAAACAGATGGAACCGAAGGGAAAAGAAGAAGAAGGTAGGAAGGAAAGGAGTGAATGAAAAGGTTGAGAAAAAAGGTCAAGAAACCTTTTGTTCTAGACGGTCAATAAGCTTCTGCAGTCTGTTGACCTGAATCATCCACTGGCTGTCTTCTTCGTAAACACCTGGAGGAGAGACAGAGGCAGAGAGGAGGATGGGTTTCAGACAGAAAGAGTAAACAAAGGTGAACGGATGAAAGGTGTTGCATACATTGCGTCCACTTTCATATACAGTCTATGGTCACAATGACAAAATTAAGTACATACGAAAATTCTGTACGGCAAGCACCTTGCGTGGCAGCTCTGCCGCTGCAGTGTGTTAATGGGAGGCAAAATGTAAAGCGCTTTGAGACTGCTAAGGCGATAATGCAAACTAAATGTAGTATATTATTCCGGTAAAGCACGTTGATATTGCTGATTTATTGTGTACAGAACTGAAGAAGCCTTTCTGGTTACAGTTTAAAACATCGTCAAGAAACTCAAAAAAGATTGCCTATGGCTTAGATTGACCATGACCTACATGACATATTTATTGTATACTAACTACAGGACAGTATCCTTTTAGAATTATGTAGCACATAATGTGTTGTATCAGTGTGTTGTATGGAAATGGGTGAAACTACAACAAGACAGAGGGAGAGAGATCTCCACGAACTGGATTTAAGATAGAGGATTGACTTTTGAAATTGACCAATTGTGTACAGTCACTAACCTCAAACCTCTACCTGAGCATCAGAAAAGTGCCAGAGCACACAGTGGCTTTTAAACATAGAAATGCATGTGTCACAACCCTCCTTCTCCTCAAGGTCTCTCTGTCTCACACTGCGCCTTCTCTCTCACACCTACCCGACCTTTGCTCCCCTCCTGTGCTCTGCTCACTGGCCTGTGGAGACACACAGACTCGAGTCCAGCAGCTTTTTTGGCTGCTGGCATCGACAACACAGCCAGAACCCAAATACGACACAACGCATTGCGTTGGTGCTGGTGAGATATTCAAACTCGGTATTAGACAGCAGAACATCTAAACCCACCTGAATTGACGAGGCTGAGGAGAGGGTTGTTGGGAGAGAGGCTGCTGTTCCTCTGAAGCCTTCGATTAGAGCGGCGACCTGACCACTGGATGGACAAAACCTCTGGCTTCAAGGGGCCCTGTCTGGAGTCAGAACAGATCAATTCCTATTATCTATTATCACATCATGATATTTTAGCTTTTTTTTTCTCTTTTTTTATGTTACATAAAAAGACATGTTGCATGACCATCTAAACCTTCTGCAATACTCACATTAAAACAGCTTTCATTGAATAGTTTGTCTTGCACTGTACACTGAATAACAGATGGGTAAGGGATCACTGGTAATTATCACATTCAAGGGGTGTTGGAGCGTTAAAATGTTGTAAGATGTGACAATCTTACAATTTAAGAAGGTGCCCACAGTCTAAAGTTGTGCCAGCTGAGAATAAATTCAGCAAACCTGAAGACATCTTGGCTTATATTGCATTCGCATGTCGTGTTGGGCTGACAGTGACGATAATGCCCGTGACAAGGTACATGCCCCCACAGGGTGACATCACCTAAGATTTATCTTACTGCTGTCAAGCAGTTTGGCCCCATACTTTGAAAAGACCTCAGGGTGTCTATGGGGTCGTGTGTGTGTCAACACGCACATGTTTGTGTGTGTGAAAGAGGGTCTCTTTTCAAACCTTTTTCAGACTTCACATTGTTATTTCTTGTTGAATTCCAGGTCAGCTACGCTTCACACACATAACATAAACAATATTTCATGTTTACTCTTGTCAGGCAAAGGCACTTTATTCCCAGATATAACCAGCTTTTAATTTAGATGGGTTCTGGCTGTGATTGGATGGGTAAGGGGGTCATGACAGACTCCATGCCTTTTGCATAGCTCCATTTAATGTTTTTCCCAAAATGAAAACTATTCCATTAACCCACTGATTTATAGTTATGAAAATGTATGACTTTTTCAAGACTTTTAATGAGGAAGCATTTGATATAGGCTACTCAAACAAATTATGTATAAAATGTGTTAAAAAAAATCTGATCAGTCACACAGAAAAAGTAAGTACACCCCACATTTATCTCACCTTCAGATACATAAAAGTAGAGTCAGGGTTCCTGATTAATTGCCAATGTTTAGAACCTCCTTAGGGAGTTACAGGTGGAACCAGTCTTTTTCAAACCTCTGACATCAAGGGTCTGTGGTTTTCTTTGCTATTCAAGTGTGTGGTGTCATCATGCCAAAATATAAAGAGCTCTATAAGGCCTTCCGAAAAAATAGGATGTGGATGCCTGTGAGGCTGTCAAGGGATTTGAAATATCTCCAAATTATTTGAAATCAATCATTAAAGAAGTCTCTAAGAAAAAGTGGGTTTGAAAAACAGTAATGAAATAAAACCCTCAAACATCTTTCAACTGAAGGATTTTTGCATGGAAGAGCTGTCAAAAATTTCAGCAAGCCGATGTCAAGGACTGATGGACAATCATGAGAAACGCCCACAAGAAGTTATGTCTGCTAAAGGAGGCAATACAACCCTTTGAAGCCAAGGGCGTTTTTATTTTTTCCACAGAAGAATATTACATCTATTGATTTATTTTAATACATGACTAAAAAAACCTTTTCGTGTTGTTCAAGTATACCATACTTATCTGTAGGCACATTTTCAAAGAGGTTTGCTTGTACACACATGTCAGAAGAGCCAAATATTTCATGGGGGTGCCCCTGTTTTCCCATGACTTTATATTGAGTACTTTTAAATCCTAACTCTAGAGGATATCTCATACAGCACAAGGTGATCACAATCTCAATGTGAAGACCTGTGACGATGCTTTTTCTAAAACACTGAAATCGTAATCAGCTTATTCAGAATGGTTTGCTCTTATTAAGAAGAGTGTGGTTGTACCATATGACACAACTTAGAGGGGATTTTATTTTAAATTCCCCCTTCCACCACTGGGAGAATGCAGTTTAATTAATTCACAAGCTGCAGTCTAATATGTCTCTACCCTTGACGCTTGGAGGAAGAGGAACTGGGTGGTGGGTCCCTCTCGGTCTGCCAGTGAGTCATATTCTCAGCTACATCGCATCTTTAATTGCTAAAACTGATAAACTAAAAGAGCAAAGCCCAGCAGCTTTCCCGTCTTCATGTTACTCTCACAGCTTTTATGTCAGCTGAGAGGGAGGGAATAGAGGTTAAGAACTGCTGAGGAAAGAGTGTGGCCAGAATTAGAAGAGGGTGAATAAAAGGCCACCAAGGGCAAGTATTGATTTATTGTTATGGTTGAGGGTCTGTATTAAGCAAATAAAAACAGTTACAGTACAGGGAGTAGTGAAAGTAATACTACTTTCAAAATGAACAGCAATTTATGAAAACAAAGCTCGAGCTCAGCTCCAAGTGATACCATGCATCCATGAATATGGGCTCCCATTTTTCCATCACTTCTTCACACGTATGAAACGGACCACAAAAACCTATTTAAAGCCACCAGAGAAATAACCAGATCTCTGGATGTTTGGAAGAACAGAGTGAATGCATTCAGATGCACAGGGGAATTTCTCAAGTGAGAGGGAGGCTAGAGGAGAAGAAGCTGCTTGGGGAACGAGGCACAGTCACACTTTGAAATGACATGAGAGGGTAACAGAGACATTTACAGGAGGGGAGGAGAGGGAATGAAAGAAAGGAAGAGTTTTGACTCAAATGTCCATTACCCAAGACCATCATTCGCTGCCCCGGAGTGTAAGTGCAAACATGATAAAGATGAGAAAAGGGATAGAAGTGACAGAATAAACTTTCAGGGATCCTTTCAAACTGAACTCTCAAAAACATGTCAAACCAAAACAAATATTATTGGAAGATGTGAAGTCGTGCAACAGAATTGCATTCAATAAATGTGGAAATACTGTCATGTGTCTTTGTGGACGTAATGTAGACAAACATACCAGATAAAAAGTGACTTGTGATATGAAGTCCGCAGTATGCTAAAAATTAACTGGTTCATATGAACTTAGAATAATTGACATTCATTTTGATGCACTCGGTTGTGTTTACAAAAAGTACCTCATTTAACTGTCTGAAAAATGGATATTGAGACCTTGACAGAGAAGTTAAAATCTTGTCTTCTTTCCAACCTCTAAAAACCTACCTATATTCCAGTGGATGTGCCAATATGTTGTTTTATAACAAACAACATGGGAACAAACTTTGCTAAGCCACACCCTTCTTTTTGCTATGGTTGTTATATTTTGACATTTTGGGGGGATTTTCTGGGATTTCCACTGTTTTTGCTTTATTCATAAATTTTAAATGTGCATAAAAATAGTTGGATGCAAATATCTTTAAGGGTATCCGATGCCAGTAGATAAAAATATGCTTACCCTCTCTTGGCACAACAGTCGGGTCATGCATTTTGGATTTTGGAGAGGATAAAAAATAAGAAACCATCTAACTGTTATGGTTACTCGACAGAAAATTAACTTCCTAGTTACAGTTGCTTAACTAAGACAAATGCTTTTTGGTCACAGGGTTTAGTGAAAGGTCAGTTTAAGAGAATGCTATAATTGTTATAACAATTACAGTAATTTTCTGAAAGGTTTTTCGAAGTACTTTGCTTCAACCGTATCTCAGCCTTAACATGTGGGTAGGATATTTCTGACGCTTCAGTAGGAACATAATGACGCACAGACAGATAGCAATGCAGCCTATCTACCAATATCTTACCATTACAGAGACTGGAAGGTGAATCGGTAAACATATAAAAATGCCTGTCTGGATTTGAAAACTGAAAACTACAAATTTCTGCTCATTTGTTGAACCAAGACCTGTAACCAGACGGTAAAAGATTGTGCGTCATTACCTGACCTTAAAATATGCCATCCTTTAAATGAACATTACCTACAGGGGGGACCCATAGACATGTCCACACACACACACACACACACACACACACACACACACACACACACACACACACACACACACACACACAAACACACATAAACCATATATTAAATCCCCGGCACATGTACACTGGTGAGTCACAAATTAAATTAGCACACCAGGGGCATGTCTGATCAAGAATTGCACGTACACAGCAGCCATAGCCATAGCCACAGTCTCAGACACACACACACACACACACACACACACACACACACACACACACACACACACACACACACACACACACACACACACACAACAGAGCTCGCAAAGAACAAAAGGCTCAGGTTGAATCATCTGTGGTTCAGTGGCTCACACAGAGAGAGCATGCAGGTGAGTGTTCATTATCAGTCGGTACATTTATAAACATGCCAATAATTAGATCATACCATATCAAGGTCATATTCTAATTTTGAATTTGACACACATTCAAAAACATGGCTTGCAGAAATAAAAATAAAAAGTTTATAATTTTGCATTTGGTGATGATGAAGGTGTTTAAAAAAAAAAAAAAAAAAAAAAAAAAAATCGGAAACAACTGGGGAGCCTTGAGAATTAGCTAAGCCCTTGTGGACCATAAAACCAAAACAATGCAGTGAAAGATGCTAAAATGCTCCGAAGAGCTGATGGAACAATGATTAGCTGAGAGTATGTCAGCTCAGACCAAACATTGTATTTTAATTTCCCAAATTGTTGAGATCGTCTTCAGGTGTGTTATCCCACCCTCTGTGACTCATTTCTCTCAGGTCTTAATAAACCCTTTTTTATGTGCTCCACTTCGCCTACATTTCCCCCATAGGAAGAGGATTTACGTATTAATCAAATAAATAATCAGTCATAGGTGTGTGCTGGATTACAGGAAGAGCAGGTGTTCTTGATAAACACTGGTTAAGAACCTGTGATCCTTGGAAAAAAGCATTCAAGTCTATAATGTGGGATCTGTGTGTAAGTCTGTGTGTGTGGTTTGGACAAAATTGTGAAACTAAGTGTGAGAACTGTAATTATGAACGCCAGCTGATACATTTTGTTTGAAAGACTAATTGCGTGTGTGTGTGTGTGTGTGTGTGTGTGTGTGTGCGTGTGTGTGTGTGTGTGTGTGTGTGTGTGTGTGTGTGTGTGTGTGTGTGTGTGTGTGCGTGTTTGTGTATGTGTGTGGGCATGTGAGGGACCAAAGACATTTGTTCTTACTTCTCTTGGCGAGTCTGCTCGGCTGTGGTTTCCATGGCGCACTCCAGTGAGCTTTGAAGCGAATGAAGCTGATTGGTTGTCTCCTTCAGAAGGAAGCGGGTCACAAACTGCTCCAGGTGGGTGGACTCCTGATAATCCTGCCAATCAAGCCGAGGAGGAGGACAAATTAGAGTAGGAGGAACGACAAGGAGGGTTGAACGAGGAGAGCTGTGATACGTTTCACATGCCAGCCGAGAGTCAATCAGTGTCCAGACCTCCTCTGCTAATTAAAATATGCCCACGGGATTATTCATTCAGAAAAGATTGCACAACATTGCTGCTGGGAAAGAGAAGAGATGGAAGAGGAAGATGTCAAACTTTTGTTCTTCACATTCTCTCTCGCTAAAATCTATCCTCCCAACTGTCTGCAATCTGTCAACTGACTTTCAAATGATTATAAGAAAAAGTCATTTTACTTTACTTTAATTTGTTCACATCATTAACTGATCTGTGTGCATCAAGGTTTTTGGCTGCTAAATATTCCTCTGTATTTACCATGAATTTACTTTGTTGTCTGTTTAGTATTTGTGCTGGGCAGACAGCATACAGTTAATACATAAAAGCCTTCTGACTGAAAATAAGGTTGATGAGAGCAGAGAGAGTTAACCAAAACAGTTAAAGGCTCCAAAGCCAAAACAAGGAGCTGAAAGACGGTAAAACACCTGAGGGAACCTGCAAAATCATGTGATAATTATGTGCATGCTTGTGGCAGTTTTCACATAGTTATTTGGCCCATCGTTACTTTACAGTACAGCTTTAAAGAATGAATAGTTTGGCTTTCTAGCAGTGAAAAAACAATCACTACTCCAATGATCGGCAATTGTTGACTCGTTGTAATGCTTCTTGTTTCTGATTGGCACATGGGGTGTCTGAATAATTTGTGTTAGATGACATGTTTACATTTAAGTTACAAATAACATCAAATCTGTGTGACAGTCATCAGCACCTTTCCATTCTGTGAGTCAAGGGTACATTTATATTTGGCAGCTTGTGTTTGTTGGGGAAGCTGATGAAAAAAAAACCTCAGTGATATTATGGATAGATGTCATTGCAAAGCCTAGAATGGGGTAGTAGGGCTGAGTGTTGTTTTGGATCTAATCAAAGGGGAGTGAAGGATGCTCGGCACAGCAGAGTTTGCTTGTTGCACACTGCACCTGCGCCCAGAGTTTTGAGCACAGGGACTGTTGGTGTACTTGACTAACAATGAAATGCTTGAAGGCAAACGCTAATGCAAGATAGATGAGAGAATGACAAATGCATGAATGTGTGTGTGTGTGTGTGTGTGTGTGTGTGTGTGTGTGTGTGTGTGTGTGTGTGTGTGTGTGTGTGATAGAGAGAGAGAGACAAACAAAAAAAGGAGGACAGAAAGGAAATACATTTTGGTGTTTATATCAACGGGTAAAGACTGTTTTCAAAAGTACAATAAATATAAGGTTATTTTTAAAAGCTGGATTTGATTATCAGATGGTCAGGAAGTGCACACACACACACACACACACACACACACACACACACACACACACACACACACACACACACACACACACACACACACACACACACACACACACACACACACACACACACTAGTTGCGAGTCCTTCTGTAAGTGAAACAAACTCTTCTCCAGAACATGAAGCAGATCAAAAGGCTCTCTGCAATCAGTCCAGTTGACAGCATATTCGACAATGGTTTTACCAGCTAAATAAGATGGCACACAATCTCCTGTGTATGTGATGTTTAAAAAAGTATTTTTATTGGTCATGGGTGTTGTTTGATCCCCTGACATTTAGTCAGCAAACACACACACATGCACACACACTTGCACATGCACGCGCATTCACTCACTCCGTGAGAGTGAGTCACGACAAAACTGGTGAAGGTCAGTCTCCTGCGATCTGAGCATAGATTACCTCCTGTGATCTGTACCTTTGTGAGTGTGTCCATGTCGCCAATCTACAGCCATTTTAAAGAGGCTGAAGGTCTGTCTGATTTTTTCCCTTTTTGGCTCTCCTCAGATCTTTTATTGTCGGTTGTACAAAAGATCAAATGAGGGCTTGGTTGGAGGTAATGCTTTGTGATTTTCCAAAATGTTCTACTTCAGTTTCTGACCCAGTACTGCTTGCCCAAGTCCCACCGCTTATGTCTGGACTTAATCTAATGGCTTTACCTGAGTAATTTCAAAGTCCTGAATGTAAATCATCATTGAATAGCAAAGTAGCAAGGAAAGGCTTGTTCCAGCTATTCAGAATTCATTACTAATTTTGGTCTTGTCCAGTTGCTAAGTTTAGATATTTAGTAACATCTAGTCAGTCTTGGAACTTGTTTTTATTTAGTAATGTGTACATTTCCACTCAGTAATTACTTACATTACAACTATGCCAACTTACATATAGCTGTGCAGAATGCATATGTATATTTTATCAACCAGACACAATTCTCATTTATTTTCATGAATTAAAACCTTTGGTTGGCCTTGGCATGAATATCTGTACAAATAAAACCCTGAGCGTCTCTGATCAGATGCGTATTTATATATCTGGCTCTGATGTAGATGCACAGTCTTGTTCCAGCTTCCCCCGCATGCAGATATTTGATGCAGGTACACAAAAGCACACACATATATTAGCTTGTGTGAACACGTTTATCATTCGGAGAAAAAAAAGAAACACCTTGCAAATGCTCACACATGCAGCCAGCCCCCTCACCTACACCAGAGACCACCCACTGAAAGACATATACAGATCAACAGAGCAACTGTGCTTTAGTCTGTGACTAATGCAGCATCTGTTCTCTTTCTCGCTCAGCCAATACTCAATAACAGTCAGAGAAACATATAGTGCATCATACCATTTTACTTATTCTGTGCTGTAACTTAATCTTAGGGTCAAAGAAATCTTTAAAGGCATCACATGTTTAATGAAAGGAAAATCTATGAATTCAAAGAGGCTCTTTGGAAGAAACCAGCAGTGTGAAATGTTGCCTCTCCGTTCGCCAATCCAGTACAGCAATTTAATTTGAAAGTTAATGCCAATTCTGTCCAATTTGTTTTCACTTGAGCTAAAAACCTCTGAGGAAACAGTGGTCTGTGAGGCAGCATTTGAAGTCCTGTTTTTCCTGTGAGAATTGACCAAAGGTTTTTAAAGTCCAGGTCAAGTTGAATAATCCTTTCTACTTGCATACACTCACTGTTGTTTCTCATTTTTCTCCCCTGCAGTCTCTTTTCCAGCTCTCAACAACTCTCTTGGAGGACAAAAATGTATCTGAGGTGCAATTTGATTTTCGCACCTCAGTTCGGCACATTTTGAGGCCGATGAAAGATTGGAAAGGGGTTGCTAAAATATCTGTATCTTTCATTCTTTGTGGAAATAAAGGTGGAATTTCGGGCAAATGTAATTCTCTGCTGTGCTCTCTGAGGTCCAACCTTTTTAAACCTTTCACCAAAAATACCTTTTTGTCTTGGACTAAAAAGTCTTCTAAGGATATATATTGGTTTATACAATGCTATTTAATTACACTCCATTTTTTCTTAATGAATGTGTTGAAATTATGCAGGTTGATTTCATTTTCTCTTCTCTTTATGTGCCCACATATTTTCCAAACCAAAAACGTTATCTTCCATCATCCTTTATCTTTGTCACCACGGTTTTTAGGGCTTGAAGTTGGATGTCATTATTTGTTGTGTTTCCAGGCCAGCTGGGATATATAAATCCTTCAGCTTGTTCTGGGTCTTCCCCGGGGTCTACTGCCAGTTGGGCGTGCCCGGAAAACCTCCAGTGGGAGGCCCCAGGAGGATCCTGATCAGATGCCCGAACCAACTTAGCTGACTCCTTTCGATACGAAGGAGTAGTGGCTCTACTACTCTTCATGGTCTGCAAACAGCAGAGAGGCAATCCCAAGACCTCCAAACCTGACGTTCTCCTCCTCCCGGCTGCGCCTAGATATGCTGTCCATGAAGGTCACAAACAGGATCGTGACAGAGGACAGACCTGGCGGAGGCCAACACCCACCTGAAACGTGTCTGACTTATTGCAGAGAATACGAACACAGCTCCTACTGCAGTTGTACAGAGATCGGATGGCCCGTTGCAATGGCTCCAGCACCCTGTACTCCTGCAGCACCCCCCACAAACACCCCTGAGCGACCCGGTCAAAAGCTTTCTCCAAGTCCACAAAGCACATATAGACTGGATCTGCAAACTCCCAGGACCCCTCCAGTAGTCTTGCGAGGGTGGTACCACGACAGGCACGATGACCTTCTGACCACAACTCCTAGCGGTCACGTCCACAATAGAGGTTTTGAACATGGATTCCATTTCCCCAACCCCAATGTGTGAGAAGTTCTTCTGGACATGACAGTAGAAGACCTCCCGGACAGATTCCTCCGCAAGACGTTCTCAGTTCACCCTCACTACACATTTGGGCTTGCCAGGTCTTTCCAGCCGACTCCCCCGTCATCCGATCCAACTCATCACCAGGTGGTGATCAGTTCACAGCTCTGCTCCTCTCTTCACCTGAGTGTCCAAGGCATACTGCCGCAGGTCACCTGATACAACTGCAACGTCGATCATTGATCTCCAGCCTAAGGTGTTCTGTTATCAGGTACACTTATGAGCCACCTTATGCTTGAACATGGTGTTCGTTATGGCCAAACCGTGGCTAGCACAGAAGTCCAATAACGAAACACCATTCGGGTTCAGATCAGGCAGGCCGTTCCTCCCAATCACCCCCCGCCAGGTTTCTCCATCGTTGCCCACATGAGCATTGAAGTCTCCCAGGAGAACTATGGAGTTAGCAGGCGGCGCCCTTTCCAGGACTCCCCCCATCGACTCCAAGAAGGCCGGATACTCTGAACTGCTGTTTGCTGCATAAGCACAATCAACTGTCAGAGCCTTCCTCCCTGCAACCCGCAGGCACATGGAGGCGACCCTCTCGTTCCCCGGAGAGAACTCCAACACGGCAGCGCTCAGCCGGGGGCTCGTGAGTATCCCTAAGTGACAAATGATTGATTAAATTCCAGCACAATGCCTACGATGAGATGTGTCTGCCTCAGTGCAGATCCACGGGGTGATACGAGCTTCACAGCGTGTCATATGTGCCTGATGAGATACGATAGAGGAATAGAAAGTGCCAAGAAGAAAAAGAAACTCTCCCTGCAGATCTAATCTCCTTTCTTATCCTCACACCCATTTCCCATTTGTCTTCATCATTCCCCTCTTCATCATCTCTGATCATTTACCTTCATCTCTGTCTGTCTGTCATCTCTCCTTTGCCACCCTCATTCTCCTTCTTCTCCTCTCTGATAATGTAAAAGGTACTCAGCTTCAAACAGTTCTACAGTCAGATCAAGAGGATATAATACATAATGATCAAAAGCAATATTTGTTAGTAACACAGCCACATTTGATTTGATTCATCATCTATGTTGGCTACAAGTCCAAAAATAATTATAACATGTTTTGTTTTTGGATTAATTAACTGAATGAGCTGTAATTATCAGTAATGGAAATCTGACTGATGGTAGACCTGACGAGGCCTGCTGGGGAGCAGAGGAGCATGCTGGGAGAGAGTCACAGCAATAAGCTTTGGTCAAACTCTGAGTTAACCCTTGTGTTGTCTTTGGGTCAAAATGACCCGCAACTGTTTTCAATTAAGTTCTTTTTTATTTTCATATTTTTGGGGATCATTGGTGACAGGGAGGCCGTGAGGGTTTCTTTAAAGAATGGTGACCAATGATCCCAAAAAATATAAAAATATAGAAATAAAATAGAACTTGGTTGAACACAGCTGCGGGTCATTTTGACCCAAGGACAACACAAGGGTTAATCAAATTTGGTTTCATTATTACGTCATCCAAATTCAAGCAGACTTTTTAGCGACTATTTTCCTGCCACCCAACTGACGCAAGTTACCGCAAATGTCACACCACTTGAGCCATACAATAGTGAAATTGAAAAACACACACACTGCAGGAGTCCGGATCTCCAATGTCCATCAAAGATAAATGTCCATAAATCCATTTAGAGATTATATATAATGATCTTGGTTCATTGTTGTCACAAAAGAGTGAATGGGAATTGTAAGTAGCCAAGGGCTACTAGCCATTTGCCAAGATGTAGATAAAAATGTTTATTTAAACACAGTTGTAAATAGTTTCAATTTATCTAAACACTGTCACGTCATCTTCAACAGGACACACACACACACTCGCCGGCAACCAATAAGAGGAAAGTCTCCACCTCCCTACTTAGCCACAGTGTGGTGAGTACAAAAAATTGTGGCTGCTATGGTAACTTGGATATTTAACAAAGGCAGGTTTTTGCAGGATGTCCAGTGAATAATGACTCTAGTGATAATTCTCTCTATATAATCATTGGACAGCAGTGTTTGTACGTCATCTTTTAAGTACTGTATCAGCTCAGCTCAGTTGGAACCTCGACAGAGGTGACACGGACAAGAGTACTAGGTACCACGTACAGGCACCTGATGGAAAACCAGAGAAGGCAAGTCAAGTTGAGTTAGGTTGAGATGTACCATATGGTGTAAAAAGGGTATTTGATTCATCCCCAATGAGCCAGTATTGAAGCCTCGCACCTTAAATGGACTGACAGAAGAGGAAAACTGACTATGAAGGATGGATCTTTTCCCATTAACCACACCGCTAGCTTCAAAAATCCTCTTCTAATTCCACTCTTTCCAACTAGTACATTAACAGCAAAAAAAAGCACCAAATATATGCAGATGGAATGGGCTTCATATGAGAAGTCTAAATAGCACTAGAAAAAAATTGAAAACTTTGCAGTCTGGAGAACTTCTAAAATCTGCAAGTGAATGCCTGGAAAATATGTGAATATTGATAGAAAATATTAGAGACACACAGATACTGATAGTAGCTATGACCTCAGTGAGTCATTTTCCAATGTCATTCATTTTCTATCATCTTACCTTCTTAGTTTTGTCCATCGCCTTCAGTATGGACATATTCAGGTCTTCTAAGGCAGCCAGAACATTCTCATATTCACTGAGGTGCTGGGAGAAATACTCTTCACAGCAAAACAGCCCAAAAAGAGGAAAAGAGAAAGAAAATAAACCTTTTGTCAGTCAAGCAATTAGGACAGGGCTGTAGATGTTCTGTTGAAGCTGCATTGGTGCGACACCTCAGTCACACAGCCTGTAGGGGTTTGGTCATAGAGCATGTGACCACAGCTAACATGTTTCTGTCTTCGTGCTGGGAAAATGTCAAATACTGTTTGAGTCTGTTGTGCTCCTGAGTGTGAGGCGTGTTATTACTGATATTAAAAGTCTTTCTTATTTATGTGGAGATTCAACTTACCACAGAGTTCATCCGTGTCCACATTGCTGCAAAACAAAAAGAACAAGACGCATATTTTAATAAAAATGATTCCTCAGTAATGTTTTCCAGGTGACAGGAGGGCACAGGCTTATCTTTCTTCTCTGCAAACACATTTCCTGGTCAGAGTTTGATTTGATGAATCAATATGTTGATAACAAATGGAAGCGAGTCAAATTTGTAATTAATTATTTAGTTGTTGTTTTCCCCAGAGGCACGAGTGAGAGGCGAGTGGGCCAGACAGGGAACTCTTATATGGAAACCCTTGAGAAATGTTTGCTGTTAGTGATGAATGTTCATGAATGAGTGTGTTTTGGAGAGGTTTGAGCTTGTATATGTGCTGAAACAGAGTGACGGAAAGGAGAGGTGAAATGAATATTTCAAAGCTGACAATTAGATAACGAATCAGCTGTGCAGCAAGCTTGAAAAGACACAAAAGACACTTCTTATTTCTTGCTAGAAGGATAGGGACTGGGGAATTTCACTGGTTTTAACTCTGTTCCACACATGCTGTGGCTGCTGTTCACAGGAGGAAATGCTGCAGCAATCAATTGGTCCAAACAGGAGAAAACACTTAGAGACACAGAGGAAAGCCATGAACAGAAGAAGAAAGCAGAAGTTAGACACTAAACTGACTGACAGACCATGAAGCTCTTTCTTGTGTAGCTTGAACCTGGACTGTTGACACATAAGGGACATTATCTGCTGAATGAATTCATGCAGTGTACTCTATATTTTTAAGTTTGAAGTATTAAATAATCTTTTGGTGTTGACATCAACCTGAGCAGGTTTTCCAGCCTCCCAGGCAGACCTGACAGCTCGGTGACTCATTCTTTAATCAATACTGGATCCAATTTGAGACTTGCAAATGACATCCTAACAACTTTACCATCTGCCGCCCTGTGTTCATTTCACAGAAGGAGGCCCGCATTCATTTCTGGTTTAACACGGAGTCTGTTAAAGAAAGCCCATGATTTAGCACAGTGATGATGGCTGTGGTGACAGAGATGGTGAAGATGACAACATGTGTGTTTGTTTGTATAAAGTGGATGCAAGTGTATGTGAGTTAGTAATATACTATATATATTTGTTTGTGCATCTAATTATTCATTTGACATAAGATAATCAAGATAAAAAAATTACATTATCAAATAAAATCATGATGTTGTTCATAATCATCAATAAACTGATTGAATATCTCATTATTTTTCCTAGAGCATTTTGAAAAGCAGTATTTACATTTGTATCGTTGGTTATGACAGGTACTCTTTTGAAATATTTACTTTTAGTTTGCATCTGCATTGCAAACCACTGTCGTCCACCACGGAAGTAGTAGATGAACCAAAGTTTTGTAAGATCACAGTGACCTTTGATCACCAAATTTGAATCAGTTCATCCTTGAGTCCAAGCGGATGTTTGTGCCAAATTTAATTAAATTTCTTCAATGTGTTTCTGAAGAATAGGGCAGAAGAACAGGCGGATGGACATTAAACCTGAAAACCTAATGCCACTGCTATCATCAACATGGAGGCATAAAAATGACAACAGCCTTACCTTAAACTGATGAAACATATCAATTTAGATTTCAAACTTTTGAATAAATGCAGATAGGTGATCATTTTATGAGGCAATGGTGAGGTAAGAGGGAATCTGATCTGATAAGGTTGCACTTGTAGTAGCAGTTATTTAGGGAAATAAATTCGGTCTTTATAAAGCCTCTTCAGCTGCTGTGACTCTGAGTGTTTTATTCTCTGATTGCAAAACACTGTTTAATTAAACCAATGAAGGAGGTAACACGATTGGCACACCTCCTTAAGTAAACATTTTAATGAACATCATAGTGAGGATGCTCACTAAACACTGTTAAAATAATCAACCTGTTTGCCTCAGGTGACACAGATGACGACCACCATCGTGCTTCTATTACACCAGCCACAAAGCCTGAATGTTGAGGTTGAGGATGATTTGAAAGGAAATTGTACTTGATAGCAAAACATCCACGTCTCTGGAAATACAATTTCATTATTTTTTTCACATAAGAAATTACACCAAGTCCGTAATTTCTCTTGAACCTCACCTTGACCTTCAATAATGAAATGCCTTACCCCTCCTTTAACCTAAACCTCACTCTGATCTCAGCTTCCTTAACATACAGACCACACTTTTTTTATCCCCTTACTTTGCTTTATAGATGAAAAAAAAAAAAAAAAATCATTGTTCCACTTTGTTAGAGTGTCATTATATTCTGTATCCATTTGTTCCAGCTCTTAGAAAATCACAATGAGTTGAATTTACAAAACCTAAGACTCTGTGATTTTTTTTAAATGACTGCATTTCTCTCCTGTTTAACAAATATAATGTGGGACATAATAATCCCTAATTATACAACTTTCTTTGCAGTGTTTGGACGTACAAACCGAGAGGATGTCAGTGTTAATGTTTTGTAGCAGGTATGTCTGGACAGGATTTAGACAGATACTTGCCAACCACACCATTAACAAAACACCAAAGTGAGAAATGTGATCTGTTAAATAGCACTAAAACAGGTGCAACACAATGCTTTGCTTGTATTTTTCTCTGCTGCTCTGTTATATAACTGAAACTGAGACGGTCACTCACACACATGTGCCTTCAGTTTTTTGATGGAGCACAGTGGTGTGATTGTGACAGCTGTCATTCCAGGTGAAAACTGCAAATTACTTTTTATAGTAACACCAATGACGGTACAATGATTTTCGGGGTGGAGATCAGTTTCTCATTATGGGCTTTGTTTTGTCAAACCTTCCGACTCACTAACTGCATGACAGGAGCAGAGGTCACACCTGCATACCCATAGTATTGTCCGTATCCCGATTATGATTTATGCACACGTGGATCACATGGTAATGTTAGCCTGGAACATAAGTAATCTGATTACTCAAACATGAAGCAACCACCACAGTTTCATTATTTACATAAAGCACGCGCTGGTATAAATCTCACCACTTACTTCTCTTCCATCACCCTTATCTCGACCCGTCCTCCATGTATAATATAATTGTGAGAAAATAAATCAATTAATCGACTTACTCTGTGTTGTGGGTATCGATTGTGTGGAAGAGCTCCTTCAATTCCTCAGCTGTCAGGACTCCATCAGAGAAGTAGGATTTGAACTCATCAAACGACAGCTTTCCGTCATCTGGGGATAAAGCACAAATCTTCTCAGTACAGTATCAGAAAAGCTTTTTTCTAAACGTTCTTTATATGAATCACATTTGTTTAAGGTTTGTTTCTGCATTAGTCAGACATACGAAATGTAATTAAATGTATCATGGAAGCAAAAACATTTGAAGTTGGTCAGGAATACAGTTTTCATTCTTCATCATTCTGGTAAAATTGATAAAATAACATGAATGAAGAATTTCAGTCCGGTGCTAATAAAAAAGGTGACTTTAGATAGTTTAGATAAGCATTTTATAAAATGTAGGGGCTTCATTTGCAAAAGTTGTATCGACTGTGCACATATAATTCCCTTTCATGAAGACAAAACAGCAACAAAACATGACAAAAAAACTGCAGGGGAACATTTTTTTTGAACATTTGGTTAACAACGCTGTGAACGCTAAGGGTCATCAGCATTTGTTACATTGGACTAACTTCAAGTAATCTCAAACAATCAGTCACTTTTATGCTTTGAGTCTCTGCAATTATAAAAAGAACAAAAGCTTTATAAAATATTCATGAGTTGAAAATAAGCAGAATATCAAAACGAGGAGCTCTAAATATCTTCTGGCAAAATGAAGACAGCACACCACTGACAACTTGTTTTTCACACAGCTCTGCCTGCAGTGGTGTCTTTCTGTTTGTGACATGAGGTGGCTGATCTTTAACTTCTGACTGCTGTCTTGCTCTGACTGGATTTGATGCTCGGTATGGCTGTCATGTTGCTATAGATGGTGGGAGTGAAGAAACACACACACACATACACATAAATCGAGCATACATGCGATGACTCACTGTCAATGAGCTCAGAAAAAAAGCTTGAAACAGGCTTGACATAAATGCAGCTGTTTGTGCAGCAGTAAATAAATATGTGGGATGATGTCTCTTGTCAAGGCCTCAAATCATTCACAGCGTGGGACGGCTATTTAGAGCATGTCATGTCATGCCATGTGGACAATTCTGATTCATAAAATTGATAAAACTGATCAAATGTTTGATTTTGACTGTTATTTAAAAAAAAAAAAAAAAATTAATCAGAGCTGTTTAAATATCTTTGGAAAAGAAAACTTGCTTGAACGTATAATGTGGGTCACATAGTGATTGATTGAGGCATCTTTCCACTACTACAGCTGTCCATTTGTTAACATCTATTGCGTACTCTGCATTTGTGTTTGTATTTTGTTGCATTGTCTCCTTTTGTTACTCTTTTATTCAGTCTTTATGCTAAGCTAACCTAACCAGCTGCTTGTGATAGTTTGATTTACTGCAGACATTAAATTTGAAAAAAAAAAAAAAAGGCTAAATAAATGAAAATGGCCTGTGTGGCATAAAAGCTTGAGATTTACAGCGCTATTTCACGTCTTCTCTTTGTATTGCCTGCCTTTGTGCTTTGGTGTTTGCTGTCCCTATTTAATATGATTAAAAACTATATATTTTTGGAATGCTTTTCCTGCATGAGATGATGATATTACACAAGACAGTGCTTGTAAAGTAGATCCAGAATTTTCTTTGAACCTCCAGTTAAGCACCTCAAAATCATTTAGCATGGACTAACATGATAAAAGCATCCACAAATAGTAAACATTTTTGATGTTTCCCTTCATTAATGCTCTGATACTGAACCTCAGTGGGCATGATCAGCTTCCTGTTTCCATGGAAACTGAAAGAGTATCAGCAGCAAGTCATGATCAGAATTTCATTGAGAAACATCTGTTTTCACACATGAGAAACAGGGATTGTAGTAATGTCCCAGACAGATCAGAGTGTGTTTGTGCGAGACTCTTAAATGAGTCGGATGGTGCAATATTTACCGTTTTTATCGGCCCTCCGTAAAATCTGTAATGAGAAAGGAGAAAAAGAGGGATATCGAGAGAGGTCACCCATCATCAAAGTTAAAATAAGTGTGTGTGTGTGTGTGTGTGTGTGTGTGCACAAGTGTGGGGGTCATTGATCACACTTGCAAGTGTGTCATTAAATTATTGATGGCGCTGTCCCAGAGTCCAGAGGAGATGAAAGGCAGAGTGGCAATGACCACATCAGCTTTAAAAGGCTCAAACCACCCACCTTAAAATAGCATTGCCCACTTTCTTCTTGTCATATTTTTACTCATGAAGAAGAATCTAAACAGGCAGCATTATAAGATAAATCTATATCTACAATATAAGTAATATGGGCAAGATCAAAACTTTAAATTAAAACTGGGAATAGTCCTTTTATTTGTGGATTTTCCCAGCTATAAGAACTGCAGCCCGTAGCTACAAACAGGTAAAAATACTAATAGAAAATACCCAGCCACCATCTTCAAGCTCTTGGCTGTCTGTCCTGTGGTCTGATTTACATAATTTTCTTTTCTTTCCTGCTAATCAGTCTTTGTTCCCTCTCGTGCTGCTTAAAACTCACATTTAAACCCTGTTCCTCCGTCTCTGTCTCTCATCCACCACCATTTATCTAATCAGTCAGTTTAATTCAATACCTCCTCAAGACCACTGTGCACAACAACAAAATGAGGAATAAATATGTAATAGAAAATATTGTTAATTGCAAAGTTAAAACAATCAGTCATCAGTTCTGTATTCATTCCGTATTCTCAAGCAGACATTTGATGTTTCCACCTACTCAAATATGTAGATTTGTTGCTTTTTCGCTCTTAAATTATAATAAATGTAATAGACTGTTGGTTGGGAAAAAGAAAAAGGTACCACCTTGTGTTCTAAAAATTTGTGATAGGACATGTTTTTTTGAATAAAATATTTAGACTTTATTCAATTATCAAAAAAAACAACAACTGGACAATCAGTGACAATCATTTGCAGCTCTAATCACATCTGCTCTCTAAAATTAAGGTTAGTGCTCTTTCAGCTCTTATTAACTCATGCACCTGTGACAATATACATTATTTAAAATCATCTTTGGGCTGATGGGAAAACTCATGCTATCAGCTTTTAACCCATTATTTAGATGAACGACTGGGTCTCATCTTATTTCAAACCTCAGCTCATCCTAATCAGTCTTTCATCTTCAATTAATGAAACAAATGAATTAAACCAAAAATTTAAAAAAAAAAACCCTGATAGTTCATACTTTATTACACTAAAGGTATTGGTATGGGAGTCCAGCACCACACAGCATCAGTAGAATAAAAGCACAAACTGTTCGAGGATGAGATGACTGCTTAGGGCAAGTTTGTGTGCTTTAATGACACACAACACACTGGCACTAAAGCTCAGTGTGCAGAATATGTCAACAAACAGCAGAAGCAACACCCTGTTGACTAACTCGCCTCTGAAAACAAGCGATGGTTTCATTCCCTGTCACTCAGCACCAGAAGAGAGAGCACCTGTTTGACACCAGTGAGCCATTTAGTCTGGTGGATGCCGTTTCCACCGTTAATAACTCTTTGCTCCTCTGTTTGCATGCTCCCCTGTATTCCTATAATCACTGAAAGAAACTCACAGATTTAAGGTTAAGACGTTACAAGTGAATGAAAGCGTGGAGGAATGAGGGGAATATAATTAGAAGGTGGATACATAAGAGGCAGAAGGCAGCGCATGAAAGAGCAGAGGTAAAACTCCTGAGAGAGACACACTTGATGATGATTAGTCCATATGCATGCACTGGCCTACGAAGATTTTGATATTGCAATTGTCATCATGCGTGAGTGAGCTATCAAGATTCCGACAGTCTCATTATATGTGGTTGGTATTTCAAGAAAACATATCCTTTGATAAATCAACGTGTGATTATCTTTTTAGATTAAAAAGTTCTGAATGTTATCTATTTTTTTCATTAAACACTAGCAAAAGCCTGATTTCAATCACACCAAATAGATTTTAGTTAATTAATGAACTTAGTGTTTGGTCTTGAACATAGACACATTGATGGATAGCTGGCCTTTGAAATCCTTACACCAAATAGCTAAAGTAAAGGTCAGCCATGTCAAATTAATGTGTTCAATGAAGCAAGGAACCCTACCCTTCACAAGAAAAGGAGCGATAATAACGAAGGGGGGCCACAACTTCCAAGGATAGCTTGCAATAATTTCAACTTAGTTAACATGATTTCTTCAGCTGTAATCAAAAAAAGGTTTTATCGGTAGAGCATGTAGTTTTTGTTTAATGTCTTTCTGCTATGGCCGAATAAAATGGTAGGCTAATTGAAAAATAAATTAAAATCCTACATTATACTTAAGTTTAGCAGTTAGGCAAATACGCCAAAAGGAGTGTTGATACCTAAGTCTGAAGCTTTGCTCTAAATGAGGATTGAAAGATGTATACTTACATCAATGAAAATGGACATTCCTTTTTTAAGCTCCATTTGAGCGATGATCTCCTCGGACACAGATTGAACCTCCTCTGAACAATCCATCATCCACAATTTAGCTTCAGGTGTAAAGTGCAGAGAAATGTGTCCGCTTGAACCTCTTATCAGATCTCTGTCACTAAAAGAAAAAAAAAATCCACTCCGTGCGGCTGTGAAGTGAGACTGAACGAGAGACGATTTCCGAAGCAAAGTGTCATAATTTAACCCTTCGCTTTACAGAGTGATGAAAAACACCTGACATTTTCTGGTATCATTTCGGTCCACACGTTCAAAACCCAAATATGACTATTCTGCGGATCATTTTGAGGCAGTTCTTTGCAATAAACCTAATCACGGCGACACATAATTATGAATAACTCTGAATGATGTGAGCTTTTATTTTGACAAGATAAATATCAACACTTCCTGTAGTGTGCTGGCTCCCTCTGTCTTTATACCACTGTGCTCGCAAAGTCAAATCATGTACATTTTGTTTTGCACTTTAAAATCGTGGTGCACAAACTAATAATAAACTTTCACTAGCTCGACTACATTTTTTTTTTTTTGTAAAAGACATTCAGAAAACATAGCTTATGTTTATTGTAGCCATACAGCCACATGAGCAGCACAAAAAGCCTGAGGAATGCTATAAATAGCGAACTTTTTGTAAAAGGTACAAAGGCCAGACAAAAGGTCAATTCAGCTTGAACAAAACAATTGGTTTATAATGTTCTCTCTATTTCCCTAAGAGCCCCCCAGGGTATAGTTGTTTTTTTTAAGTGATCTCAATCACATGGCATTTTTTTTTTAAGTGAAATATTTTCCTGGCCTGTTTCTTAAGGTTTGCTCAGTCGACTACTTTTGAATTTGTTCTCTGTAAGAATTATTTTCCTGTCAGATGACAATAAAGATCAGGATTTTAGTTAGTCACTTAATTTTAGTGCCTGACTTATTCCAAAATTAAAGTCCACAACATACCAACATTTAAAACTACGTTTATTGCAACCGCAGCAATTTGGAGGATACATGTGGGGAAACGTTTATAAAGATTAATCAACAAAAATGTCTTGACAAACCGGGCTTATTATTAGCCCCCAAAAAATGATTTATGCTATAATAGATGTTCATGTCACTCAGCTAAATCTGACAATTAATTTGTTTTGTCAGATTGGTAAAGAATAATAATTATCCATCAGAACACTTTAATTCTGTTGTGAGAAGCCTAAACCTTCCAAGCATCTCAGGCTGGTTGTAAAACTGTGCAACTGTTCCATCTAGTGGAGGGTTTTGACAGCACACAAACGTCACATTACAGCAAAACCTAGCATTTTGAAGTCAAAAGCTTTTCATGTGATCAGTAGACCAAGTCTACAATTGGAAAGCTTACCAGTTGAGATACCAGTGGAGGTAATGCAAAGTTTTTTGAGGACTACAAAGGCTGTCCTGAACAACAGCTGGGAGACCCAGGCGATGAACAGTGATGGATGCATGAATGCACATACAGTCTGCTTCATTCCCCTCATTATGAATTTATGGTGAGCATGCCAAGCATGATGATTCCCTTCAGGGTATATATAATGCTGTACACTCAGAAATACAGGATAATATAGGGGAATATGTATACAAACTCCAACAGAAATAGTAATTGCTGTTGCCTACACTATGTTAAATGTTAAATATCCTTTAATTACAAATGTGCAAATCTGGTTTTGTGAGTTTGATATGACTTCCATATAAGTGATTTGCACACAGCTCATTTTCAGAGTTGGCCTGTTATACATTTACCAAAGTACTATTAGGTTTTCTAAAGTTCTGAGGTACTTATTCTTTATTTGAGCTACAGTATATTTCTTATTTACTACATTTTATGAGGGATATTTATTTTTACTAATTCATTTGACAGCTAGAGATTTCAGACTTGACACAGCAGCAGCAGCCTATAAATATAGATGCAAGAAGCAACCTATCAGTAGCAAAATGCAGTTAACATGATCTCTGATTTAACCACAATGTTACTTACAAGTTAATTTGTTGCAGTAACAATCCAGTATCAACAATTATGGAAAAATAGATCTGTCTGAAAGGAGATATTCTGCATAATGTTTACTTTTACTAATATCCTACATGTTTTAATACTTATGAGGTTTTACTTGGCCTAAAATTTTGAATGCAAGACTTTTACATGCACAGATCATCATCATCATCAGCAGCATAGTTTACAAGCACATTTTCTTTATAATATAGTGGAAAGTACCCAAGTGGATTTACTGAAAAACTACTCAGACTACAATTTTGATGTGCCCCAATGCTACTTTACACAGTATACTGATTTTAAATTTAGCTTTTGACTACACTATACATATCTTACAACTTAAGTTACTTGTTTAATCACAACATTAAATCATTTAATCAATAAATAGCTACAATCGGCTTAACTTTTTATGATATATAAGTGTAACCAACCAGCAGTATGGAAAGTCCTTAGAATGAGCTTCACCTCGACAAGTGACTTTGAATGCATTAATAATAATAATAATAATAATAATAATAATAGTGTTTATGATAATATAATACTGATTAAATAATACTGAGTACTTTTTCCTTTAAGTAGCGTATTAAATGATAGTATTTATGTAGGCTACTTTTACTTGAAAACAAATTTGGAATCTATGCTGGACTATTTGTACCCTTGGATGTTAGAGTACTTTTTCTTGAGTCAATGTTGGATGTACAAGGGCCACTTCTTTCATCAATATGACGACTCCATCATAATTTATTTGCACTTTGAATTTCCTTGTTAAAATTTACTATAAAATATAAACTTATCTTGTATTGCTTTAAAGCAAAATAGTAAAAAAAAAAAAAAACTGGATCACTGTATGGTCGTATTTGTTAATTTTTGCTTATGTGGCAGCACGTCGGGCCAGCAAGCAAAGAACCATCCGAGGTAAATTGATCAAAAACAAACACAGCTTGTCGTGAAATCCTACGAAACCTCGCGATGACACTCGGGAGCGTTCCGATTGGTTTAGAATGCCAAACGGGTTGGTCACGTGGGCTGGGGTTACTTGGCATTCTGGGACACAAACAGAGCTCGCGTGAACAGCACGAGCAGCGACGACAGCGTCCACCAGGAGGGCGACGAGGGGAACAACAAACACCCTGACCCGGAGAGAAACAGCGACGACTGGCTTCTTCTTTTTTTTTTCGCACTCGACTCTCGCGTCCCGGTTTTGTCGCTCCGGTGTCCGGGCAGAAAGCGGAGCCGAAAGGCCAAGCTTGCGGTGGTTTTAGCGTCTGAAATGCAACGTTGGACTTTATATCCACGCAGCTAAGTTAGCTAACGACGGGAGTAAGTTAGCCTCGCGTGCTCCGTGTGTTAGCTGGACGGGAACACTTTGAGGGAGTCACTGAAAAACACAGCAGCTTCTCCTCTTGTTTTCTCGGTCCCGTCCTCTCTCTCCTGTCCTGTCTTGTCCTGTCCTGTCAGCTCCCTCCAATCCCTTCGACTCAAACCTCGTCCTGAGGTGATGACAGCTACGAATATGGCGAGGGACAGCGGCTACACGACGGGCACGTTCAGATCCCCGGACTGGCTCGGTGCCCAGCTGGTGTACCCGAGATAAACTCTCGACACGTCGGACAGTTCGTGTAATGGCCAGGGAGAGTGACTCGTTTTGTCTTTATGTCTCACTGCAACGGGAGATGGGGTTGCCGCTGCTGAAGACATCTGCTTAAAAGTATCAGGAGTACCTGTCTCTTGTCGGAGCTCAAAACAATCAACGCTGTCCGACATGGACTTGCGCTGGATTTAAAAGGCTGTCTGGAAACCTCTTAACATCACAGCTGTCTCCAGGTCGAACAGCTGACCTGAGCCCTGCTGCTGGTCCCCCAGAGCTTTTTTTTTTTTTTTTGTGAGGGCCAACATGTCAATGTCAGGGACCACGTCCGTGCAGCTTTTCTCCAAGCTTGTGAAGCACGCAGTGGGCAAGACACAGATTCAGCTGAATCGCTGGCTTCAGAGGACCGCCACGGAGGAGTGTGACAAAATTGACATCCTCATATGCAGCGCTTTCGACGAGAGAGGAGTTGGCCTCGGGAAGGCGGACGGCGACCCTCAGGTTGTCGGCGACGCAGGGGGGACGACCTTCACCAGCGGTGGAGAGTTCAGACACCCGTGCTGTATTACCACCTTTTGCTTCAAGAGTGCCCTGCTGGCGTGCATCCTGACCGCCGTGTGCTTCTCCTCGGTCGCCCTGGTGCGCCAGTACCTCAAAGACCTCCTGCTTTGGGTGGAGAGCTTGGACAGCTTCGTCGGAGCCATGCTGTTTATAGTCGGTTTGATCGTTGTGTCTTTTCCATGTGGATGGGGATATATTGTTCTTAATGTGGCAGCTGGCTACCTCTACGGCTTCGTGCTCGGCATGGGACTGGTTATGGTGGGGGTTTTAATTGGGACCTTTGTGGCGCACCTGGTGTGCAAACGACTGTTGACTGACTGGGTGCTGAACAAAGTTGGGAACAGTGAACAGCTCAGCGCTGTCATACGAGTGGTGGAAGGAGGAAGTGGACTCAAAATTGTGGCCTTAGCGAGACTCACCCCCATACCCTTTGGGCTCCAAAATGCAGTTTTCTCGGTGAGTATGAAACAATATTACCAGATTTTCTTTTATCGAGGACATCGGACTGTCTTGTAAAGTCCACTGAGTTTTAGTAGAAAGGTCCCAGCGGTGAGCCAGCCAGGAGCGGAGCTCATTACCCTCCTAGAGGAGGGCTCAGCAAGGATTTTACAAGGAAGTTATATTCTTATTGCCAACTGACTCTCGGGGAAATCATAACTAGCCTGAAACCAGTCAGGAACAGACAGTAACATTTTAGTTGTCGTGGATTTTAGGCATCGAGCATCGTAGTTGTCCTGCTACTTCAATATTGAAGGCAGACCACAGTCTTAATAGCGGAAATGAAAGTTTCCATTCCATTTGCCAGACCCCCGAGAAAGGAAACTCGTTCTTTTGTGTAGACAGACGGAGTGCTGCGATATCTCACTTTGAGACATATTTCAGCATTTCACATTTGGGGTGATATTTTTCTAAACATCTGGTGATGTTACATTGGCTAAGCTATAGACATTTTTCTCAAAGGTGAATTTGAAGTCACTGGTCAAGGCAACAGACACCGTGTGACCTACATTATAGAGCTAAGCAGCGTCAGCATATTGCTTTCAGCTGCCCTCCGACACTTAACCCGAGGCCCTTGACCTTCATACATTGCCTGAATAATTTATACCTGCTGATTACCTTTCTCAGTCAACTCATTGGTACCTCCAAATGGTCAAAAGCCTCATGGGGTCTGTCACTGTATTGTGGGATATCAGCTGGGAGGTCACTCAACATTAGAAATATTATGCCAATTTTAACAATTATACAACTTGAGGGTAATTGTGAACTTGTAGACACTCAGGCATCGACCTCTGAACTAGAACAAACCAAACTGATGCAAACAAAAGAAGCCTCTTAACACTTTATTCAGTTACACGAGGTTATGCAGTATCTTTCATATGGAGCTGGAACGGCATCACCAGTGTCGCATCTTCACATGGAATATTTCTTTTAGGAATTTTTCTTTTACGTATTGCATAATTGCTAACATTAGCCTGAGAGAAATAGGATAAGATATTTGTTACTTTAAAGTACTGAGGTAGCGCTAACTGTAAAAGAGTTTTAGCTTTTGGACAATAGAAAACTGTATGTGCCTGCTGCATATTTTAATGTATAAGCATGTTACTACAGAGTTATAATTTGTTATTGTGTGCAACGTATTTATATACATCATATACAAACAGTGTGACCTGATGATTGTCTGTCTTAATTGATTTGAGGGTCATAATCACTGTGTAGGTATTTATGGTTTATTAAAATCTATGTGCAAAAAGGCATACAATACAAAATTTGAATCTCAGGCAATGCATTGCTTTCAAATTACTAAAATACTGTATAACAATCATAGAAATGTGTTTAGGGATGAAAAGAAGATCAATGTGTTGATTCCAGTTAAGTTTTAATTGAACCTTCATTTCCAAAGCTGAATGCACATCATAAAACTATCAACATGCCAGAAAGCAGCACGATTAAAAATGCAGTCATTAACATGCGGTATTCAAAGATTGGGTTTAAGACTTCAGCAGTTTCTAATGTTCTGCGTCTGTGCAAAAATATCTGTCAAGACGAGAATCTAAATATTGTCGAAGGCAGAAACCAACAGCAGCACAAATGTGCAAAAGTGGATGCGAGGTGGGGAGCTTGAAAGGCATTTATAGCTTACAGCATGAAGGAGTTGATGCACGGGCCTGAGGCAGGAGAAGCAAAAAGAAGATGACGTAAGTGCATTTCACAAGCACAGTAATTGTATGGTGCACAACCAGTAGGTTTTCTGGGGTGACTGGTTTAATTAGGCATTTCTCCGTTTAGGAGATGGCTATTTGAGGTGTTTTTCATAACCACTTTTGTAAACCACTTTGTGAACCTCATTCAAATCTCAAAGTGTATCAGAGGCATATTGAAGCTGGAGAATTTTCCAACATTTTCAGATGATTAGACATAAAATGTTTGACAAATGTAGTATTTTTGCCAGACTCTATTGGATTGCACTGCAGATGCATTGCAGATTTTTTTTTTTTTTTTTTTTTTTTTTTACTGAATTGCTTAATCTAGATCTTGACTTTGATATTTTAACCATTAGGGTGTTGGGCTGCATTTTACTGTAGAAGAGAGAAAAGAAGTTGAACTTGTGTTATTTTTGGCTGCAGACTTAAGTTACTCCATGTCTTGTTGACATATTTAGATTCAGGATAAAATGTAAGTATTGTCCTAGCAGTGACAGAAAGTCTGAGGTTAACTTGGAGATCAGTATCACAGCAATGTATCTGTACAACTACTGTTTAAATGACCTTTATACCTTTCGATAACTGAAAATAGTCATTTGGTCGCAGGGACATTAGATCATTCCAATAATCAGCTGAGTTGTTGTTGCAAGAATCACTGCAGGCAGTAAAAGTTTGTGCTGCACTTGTACATTGACCGGTAAGTTGGAATTTGAGAGACATCTCAAATTCAAATGCTTGGGCTGTGACATTAGAGCCGAGTCGTGAGCTGACAGAGATTCTGGCATGAACCAAAATACCATAAATAGGTGTTGAGAGCTGAGGAGCTCCTTAAAATCTGTGTAAATCAATTTGCAAATTAATTTTAATGAAGGATGACGCTGAAGTGTGTTCTTTAATTGTTGCAATGACAGATCTACGTATGTTTGAAACTGAAGGTTAAAGAAAGCCGTTTTTCTACAGGCTGTTGTGATGGTCCTCTGGAGTTACCGTTTTAAATTAAAGTTAAGTATAAGAGAATCTGTCAAGATAAAGACATTATTCCTGTTTATTATTTCCACACTCTGACCAGCAGTTTACTTGGCCACAGACTTTGTTGAGCAGGACATTCACTACGAACCGAGCAGATGGATTTCTTTTGCCTGACTGACTTACATGGCTTCTATTTTTCATTGGTTCATAATTTAAGCTCCATAGTTGGGACATAGCTCTGTGTCCGAAGGTTGAAGTGTCCCTCTAATCTCATGACAGGATCACTGGTGAAGCTTCAACAGCAGTCACAACATTGCACTTACTGTTCCACTCTGCAGAGGTGAAAATGAGGTGCCAAAGTCAAAAGGACAGACATTGTACTGTGTCGGTCAACTGCTGTCACGGCCACTGGTATTATTGGCCTCCCACAATCGGTTTGTCAAGGTCAAATTAGAAGGCGAGCTAATTGAAAGCCTTTTACATATTTACATATTTTTTTGCATGCTGTGGATTATTATGTACAGGGGAAAGCAGCAAACAAAGCAAGGAACTTTGAAGCAGCTAAAGCAGTACTGAAAGTGGGTCATATTTTGTTGTACGCCAGTTTGCATTTGTCATTTTTCCGCTGGTTAGTTTGAGCTCATGCCAGCTGTTTGTCTTTGAAAATTTGTCTGTGTTTGACTCATTGTCGTGACTTTTGAGATTGTTCCCTTTGGCATATTTTAGGCTCGCAGATTTACTAACATACCACGTAGTGTTTTGTTCAACAGTTTGTTGAGTCGGCTAATACTCCTTCAAAGACTCGCACCTGAGGCATCATTTTGTCTGGTGTTTGTATTTCAATGCAGTTAACTGGCATTTGTGTTGAAGTGGTTATAGTTGATATTTGTATAATAACGTTGTATTAAGTGACAAGATGGAAGGAGTCACTAAGAATTATAACCTGAATCTGTTCGACCGGCAGCTTTACTGTTTTGGTTGACTCTAGTTCACCAAATGGGAAAAAGACACATTCAGCAACCAGCTGGCGAACGTGGTGGTGCATTAGACAGCTAAAAAGCCAGATACACCACTCAAGACTTAGTGGATACCAAAACCAGCAATAAAAGAGAGTGAATGTTAGGTTTACATTTGATATGAGGCTAGAAAAACAAATGAATGATAATGGAGGACCACTCCAATCAATCTGCCTCCACCAGTTGGGGTGAGGGGAGAGTGGAGAGAGAGAGAGAAGAAAGAACACTATTGACAGAAAACAAATAACCATTTCTTATTGCTGTTTAGCGGTTTCATTTGTTCGAAAAATAATAGCGGAATCAATATTAACACCGGAAGAAACCGGAGGAAGATCAGGATTTAGATCGGGGGGTCTCCAACCTTTATTCCTCTTGAGAGTTCCTTTGACCTGCCGGGTAAATTGCCATCTACTGATTTGAAGACCGGTGCTTTAGACTCATTACACAGACCACAGTGTGAAACACTTGTTCCAGTTGGAGAAGTGAATGTCAGGGTGGAGTCTTCACCAGGGAGTTAAGCCATCCCTCCCAGAAGCAGGCTAATAAGCTGAATCCCCCTCTCCACCTTCCTTCACTGCAACATTTTAACCGCCCACTCCAGAGGGGTTTCAAACCCAGCTCAGACCCTCACTGTACACCTTGTAAACACATCTCATGGAAGCTCATTACTAAGCCGAGCTGATATTGTATCTGTTCAATCTTCCTCTCGATAATAAAAAGTGAAACTGGCCGTGGGTGGCTACTTCCAGGAGCATACTTGCTCACGGAGGAATTATGTGTCTGCTCTGCCCTTGGTAAGCACTTTCTGTGGGTGAGGCTACATTTCACTGTGCCCCCCGCTTCTTTCTGCTGAAGTAGATGGAGCTACATTATAGAGTGTAACCTAAAACTACACAGAGACTGCAGCAGTTAGCAAAACAATGGGACAGCACAGGAAAAATATTTGTGAATCCTTTGAGGACGAAGTGGACCTATTCAGCGCTCCATGTGTATTTTATTACAGCTGCTCACTAGCCCGGCTCTGTTCCTCTGCTGTCATAATGAGCTGATTAAATAGGGAATTTGTCATGTGATTTATTGGACCCTAACTACAAGCAAATATTTTTTGTGCCACCATTAATTACGCCCTGTGCTTCATCCTTCATTACAAAGGATGAACCCTGTGTGCATCCAGATAAAAAGGGAAACAGAATCACAATGACAATCCTAAAATGTACACAGTCAAGAAAGCCTACTTACTGTTTTGTTTACGAGCACAAAGGCAGACCTGCGTTGCTGCTGCTCTGAATAAATCAGGTCAAGTGTGTTTTTTTTTTTCACTTGAATTTGCAGATTATGTTGATACGCAGGTTTGCAGAAGCAAGTAGGAGGTTCAGTGGGAATTCTCTGCACGGTTATAAAAATACCAATGACTCGCCCTTCGTACAGAAGACAGCTGCACGCTGGATGCCCGGGTGGGAAGAGACTTCAGAGGACTTGTGCTTCACAACTCAGGGATGATGGCTGAGAGAAAGAGACTGCATTCCTTTTTCTTCTGCGGCTCTCGCAAGTCTCAGAGATCGTCCGTAGGCAGTTTGATTGTGCTGACACGTGGTGTGGACACATCAGTGCTAATCTTACAAGGAGAATGGCCTGTTACTGACTGACTGTACAGGAAAAAAAGGGGGGGGGGGGGATGCTCCGCGAAACTTCGGGCCGGACGACAACATTGGCTTGATTAACCAGGTTTTGATAGCGTCCGTGTTCTACGAAGTGTAATCTAGGCTATTATCATCGTGCAGTGCGATAACAGGGGAGGGTTTAGGATTTGTCACTGCGAGGAGACACTTGGACTGGGTTGAGCATACATGTTTTTAATGCCTGATAATGCTTTGGCACAGGCAGCGTCTTGCAACAGCACACCACACCCCCTGACACACCACTATCAGCCACAGTGTCGTCACAGTGCACACAGTGCCAATGTCACGTCCACACACAGCCAACACACACACGCGCACGCACATCAGTTTATGTCATCACTTAATCAAGGGATCGAGGGTGACAGCATCAAAGACACTTGTTTATATTTAGGTGGTTTTGCCAAGATATGAAATGAGATACTGACCAGGACGTTACACCAGATTGTACTCTGAATTTGTTTATCAGCGCAACCAGGACCTTACAGATTTTGTTATCATCGTGCCCCAAAATAAAGGAATTTATAGAAACCGTTCTTCAAAAGTAAGATCCTGTTTTTGTGCAGTTTTTTTTGAATCAGTAAAGTTACTCGGAAAATGTTTGTGACACAGCCGATGAGTTGAGGACGTGTGAATCACTTGGGCAATTGTGTGAATTCATTTGAGCAGGACTCCAAACAGTGTTTCTGCACTGGACGGCCATGTGTGGGGCAATACTCTGGTTGACCACAACAATGATTTCACAGTTTTGTGCTGCTGTGTTGGAAGATAGGTCAAATTGAAGGCCTCTGGTTTAATACAGGAACTGACTGAATTTATAATAATGTGTTCTTTTGCGAAACTGCAAGTAACATTAAAACTGTTCATATTAACTACAGAGTTCCTCGTATTTTCTGCTTTAAGAGGTACACTGCCAACATAGACCACAAATATTGAGTAATATGTGCCCACTGAGTAAAGATGAAGAAATAAATGGCTCTAAACGTGCTGCTCTTGAACAAACTGCACATGAATGCCCAGCCTGTTAAACATAGGTCAGAAGTTCACACACTCAGTGTGAATGCATGGTGCCAGTAGATCAAATGACTCTGCTTATTCATCGCGTCAGGCAGTCTCCAGCAGTGCATGTTCATATTGTGACGATAAATATCGGTCAGCACTATAAGACACCCCTTCTGTCATTTAGCTTGAGCTTAATCCTTTGAAAATCATGATTTTAGCTCTAAAATGTTATTGGTATAACTCCACAGTTGTTGACGGCTAAACTTAAATGGCACGAGAAGAGGGAGCAGTTCCACAGGCAGATGCAATAGTTTCAGATAAACTACCAATGCACAAAACGATGTTAATCCCTTAATCTCATCCTGCATATGAATGTATGATGGCGGATTAATATTGGTTTGTTCATTGAAAGACGTGTTATTATTTTCCAAATAAAATTAAAAATGTGGTGATACAAATTTTTTTTTTTTTTTTTACAGTGTACTTTAATCGTTGACGTTTTATCAAAGTCTAAAACATGTTTCTTGTAACTGCTCTCATTTCTAGATCACAGATGTGTCCTTGCCAAACTACCTGGTGGCCTCGTCTGTGGGTCTGTTGCCCACACAGCTTCTCAACTCCTACCTGGGCACCACGCTTCGCACCATGGAGGACGTCATCGCTGAGCAGAGCGTCAGCGGCTACTTCGTATTCAGCCTGCAGGTGAGCAGATGGTCATAGTACCTTCAGTAGTCCTGAAATAACCGAGGTCTCCTATTTTTATTTGTTGTGATCTTTTTTTTTTTTTTTTTTTGAATTTCTTTTTTTTTACAACTTTTGTCCAAATTTGTATCAAAATTCAAAAAAACGTTTCTGAACCTCGTCAACATTTTAAAATGATAACTGTTGGAAAACAAAGGAAACTCTTCGGAGCCTGCTCGACAAGACTTTCCGGCGCCACAATGCAAACAAGAGGAAGAGACAAATCTTTCCTTCCCATCATATCCCTCCTGTTTATACAAAGTATAACATAACATGTACATAAAAAGGAAAAAAAAAACAAAAGAATCTTTCCATCATATAAAAGAATCTTTCCATCACTAACCCTATACCAGATTCACTGGTCCACCAGAGCGCTGATACAGCGACAGGAAAAACATACTTTCTATGGACGGTCTCCAGCACAAACGCAGAAGAAAAAGTAGACTGTCTGGTTCTGAGAAATGCCGGTTGAGCGTCTTGTTTCAGGGTTCTTATAACATCTTTTACATTCTGACTTGTCATGATTGCAGCGATAAAGATATCGAGCACACAGAGACAAGCGGCGACACACCCGTTCTTCTTTTCTGAGAACAACGCTTGTCGAGGTCGCGCTTGAAGCTCCACTCTTTTGCTGTTGAAAGTAAAGTGAAATGTTGTTGGACGACACCCTCAAAATTATGGATGAGTGTTGTTGTTTTTTTTCCTCTTTTATTTTAGGTTTTATGTCTACCGAGCCTATCATACTGTATTCTAGTGCGAAAGCTAAGACAGTTGCCCCCCCCCCCCCCTTTCCTCCTCCCCCTCCCCTCACCTTTACTCTTTTTGTTATATAAATGTATGGGCATGAGTGCTTAGCCTTACATAGACATGGGAGACACGCCCACAATTCAGTTCAGCTCACCCAGAGGTCATTTCAAACTGTCCCCACATCCTAAACACCTGTTGAGCTTCATTTACTCCTCAGAGGGATCAGGGGACGCCTCTGCGTCAAACATTTGACAAGTTCATAAAGGTCGGAGGTCAAAGGTCACTTGGCGACCCGGTCCGACTGGTCCTTCTCTGTTGCAGCTCCGAAACTCTGGAGCAACATTCCTCTTCAAATTAGGTCGTCAACCACTTTACCAACGTTCAAAATCCGTTTAAAAACCTATTCATTTTCACCGGCCTATCCGCTTTAACCTGTACTTAATGCTTTCGTGTGATTTGTGTTAGCTTGTCTTGATTTTGATGTTACTTGTTTTTATTGATCAAGTCTGTTTGAATGTATAAATGAATAAATTCGTCTCGTATTGAAATCGGGAGATCAGATATCGTCTTAGAATTCAGATATTTTAATATCGTGATATGGTACGAATGTTGTCTTTTCCTGGTTTTAAAGGCTGCATTAATTGATATAATTTAACTGAAGTTATCAGACTTTTCTTGCTGTTCTATTATTTTCCTTTATCCAGTCATTATATCCAAACTACTGATGATTATTTATCAGAAATCTCATCGTGTGAATGGTTTGTGAAAGTACCACTAGCCAGCCCGACAATATTGATGGAATATTAATATTGGGGTCTTTGTCAAAAGTCCAATGATGTTTGATTTCGTCTCGTATCACCCAGCCGAAGTTTCTCTCGTAATGGAAGTTTTGCATATATGCAGGTTTTATACTTTTTTTTTTGTCCTCATCCCGTTATACATTTCCACCTTTTAGAGTATAACGCAGTTCAGTAGACCACGGGTAATTACCAGACCTACAGGCTCATCACCACATACAGTACATTAATAAACAAAACGTTGTTGTTGTTGTTGTTTTTCTTCTTCTTCTTTTTTTTTTTTAAACAATGGCATCACTTCTTGTACTGTGCTGTTCTACAGATCATCATCAGCATCGGCCTGATGTTCTACGTCGTGCATCGGGCTCAGGTAGAGCTCAACGCAGCCATCGCCGCCTGCCAGATGGAGCTGAAGTCATCGCACATGAACGGCTCCTCCACCAATCACAGCGGCTTCACCTACTGCAGCAAGAGGGCTACAGCGGGCAGTGGAAACTGCATCAACGTGGTGTGACCTCGGGTCGCTGCATGTGACGTAGCGCTCACTACTGGCTCACTGAATTGTAAGACCCGCATAACTTAAAGGGAACCCGCCGAGTTCAGACAGTGTCCGAACCATGCTGGTGGCGTAGTGTGTAGTTTTCGTCATGACATCATACACTGACCGCCCATGTGAAGGGAAAAAAAAAACAACAACAACCCTGCGCCTTTAGTCGGTACGGTGTTAAAAAGAAGCGTGGGACCATGCACCTTTTGAGGAAAACGGGTGCGGATGAAAAAACGTTACGCGGTACATCATATTGGGAGTTTTTTTTAATCTTTATTTTTATGGAGGTACTTCTTAACATCTTCTCTGTTACAGGAGATGTCAATGAAATTCTGATGTTTAGAAATATCAGAGGTGGCGTCGCGAGTGAGTCTTCAAAAGCATAGCGAGGCAGTGACAGCCCGCTATCATCATGAATGTGCAATCTGGAGCTTTCTAGAGAACCAAGGAATTGATTTTCCATTTCAGTGTCAAACGAATGCCAACCTATGCACCTTTATTTCATACTGTTTTTGTTTTTATTTCAGGGTTTTTGTTTGTCTTCATCCAATGCTCACTTACAATATGAATAACAAGGGCATTATTGATATCTTTTGAATGATTTGGCTTCTTAGTCCTGTTCATTTTTAAGTGTCTTATTTTTGGATTATGGTGAAAGGGGGAGATGCTCTCAGTGAGCATTACAGGCCTCTCTGGCTGTGTGATTTCTCCCGGCTTATGACCACATCAGCTGAATTGGCCTCGCCCGCCCCGGAGATCATTTTAGCGCTTGTGCAGTTTTGGTAAAGAGCAGCTGGGGAGGAGAGCAGGTTTCACAGCAGGAAACTCAGGAACGTTTCTGCCAGGAAGTTTAGAGAAAGTGCAGTGTGATCATCTCCTTGGTAGCAGAGCCACGTGTCCTGCAACAGAACAATTCCCACGTTAAACTGAGATGTCAAATATTCCTGTAAATGTTAATAATGAATTTTCATTTGATTTTACATTAGCTTTTCTTTTACTTTTTTTTTTTTTTTTTTTTTTTTTTTAATGTATTTGGGAGTGGGATTATCCATTAGGAATTAGTGCATAGTTTTTGTTTAATATGGTAGTTTTGACAATTTAGTGCAATACATCAAGGATCGGTGACGAAATCGCATGAATGTCATATTTCAGTGCTGAAACCAAACTAATCAGAAATACAAAATAAAACAAACCTAAGTCTGTGTTTTTTTTTAGGTTTTACTTGCATTATGGAAGAGAACACGAGTCGAGATAAAGAGGCTTTTATTTTTGACGTGCCATAATTTGATAAAGCTTATCAGATGTTATGACATTGGCCCCACCTGAGTTGAGGCTACATGAGAATTTATTTTTGACTTTATTGGTGGTGATGATCACCTGTGAACAGTTTTTGTGTTTGAGCTCTAGTATACAACAACAAAGCTGTCATGCTGTAGATTCCTTTGCACAGTCCACCACCACAGAAAAGCATTATTTTCATACAGATGAACTAGGAAGGGGTTTTGGTTGATCAAAAGTGGAACCGGATGTGTCTCAGAAGCTGACAATCAAACACAACATGGACACTTAAGTGATGAATGTGATACTACTTTTTCTTTTTACATTTATTGTGATGCTGCTCCTCAGACAAAGTCTGGTTGAGGAATAATAAGGGCTCCTTTTATGAAATATCCATCTGTAATTGTTCACAAAAGCCTGTTTTCTAATGCTGGCACAACTTTTTGTTTTTCACTTTCATTTTGGTACTAATTGTTTCTTCTTAAAGCCAGAATCAACGTTCGTCCAAACACATTCCATGCTGTCGGTCCTCTGACAGGCTGTAGTTATTTTCATGCTGATTGTTGGTTTAAGGGCCCCTTCCTGTTTGAATTTAGCAATAATGTTTGACAGTGAAAAGCAAAAAAATATACCAGTAAGATGTTTAGCCAAGTGTTGGAAATTATTCAGTTCCAGTGTTAAAAGATCTGTTTGTAAACCTTTTAGAAGTGGAGAAAAAAAAACAAAAAAAAACCTGCATTTGCTGTTAGTCGATCTATATTTCTCTGTAAGATTGAGTATCACCGTTTCCCAGGTTTGTGTTACAGTCTTCAACCTGCCTTTGACCTCCCGCTGCCTCTGACGGACATTTCTGCGTTGCCTAGATGTGAAAGACGTGTCACGAGACACACCGACATCTGTGATCAGAACAGCTTGCTCACCTCTGGAGCACTTTGTTTGGAGAGTCCCTAAAACGGTTGATTACATATCGTGATCGACTTCTCACTACCGTCACATGAACATCTTCAACATCAGACCTGAACATTGAAAGTTTACGTAGCGAGAGATGAGTGATTCATGGCTGCTAGAGTTCTCAAAAAAAAAAAAAAAAAAAAAAATCTCACTATTCTCACCTACTCACTTTTTTTTTTTAAAGGCACGGAAATCATTTTTCTCTGTTTACATGTTGTAAGTGTGAACTGACAAGAGACTCTCCACAAACAAAGTGTGACGTAAGAAGCTGCTCTGCTCGCAAGTGGAAAGGAAGTGGACGTCCTACCATGTTTAATGCAAAAATCAAACACATGAAACTTGATCGGCCACCGCGGACACGCTTCATTCTACTTTAGTGTCTCAACTGGGACTTTAAAAACTAGAGATTGTGGGGAAAAATGAGCAGTTTTACACTTAAAGGCTTTGGTTCTTCCCAGGTGGGCTCTACTTAACTTAGATATAGTTATGCAACAACTGATTCCTAAGGGAAGTATATTTCATGGACACCAACACAAGACCTGAATCTGGGATGTAACTGCACACCTCAACTGTTATGGAGAAGGACGGTAACTTAAAGGGTCAAGTTAAGGGTTGTGTTCGGTGCTATGAAATGCAATACTTCCCCTTCTGTATCAAGTGCATTACACATATACTGTATTTTGTAATACAGAGAATTTTACAGTGTATAAATATTGTTATTTATCACTGTACGATGCTTGTTCAGTGTTATTTATGAGACAAAATAAAATCTGTCAGAATTTGGTAAAACTCTTTTTCCACATTTTTATTTGTTTTATTACATGCACATTTTGAGCCTCATTCGTTATTCATTAAAAACTGCGTGAAATTGGTTTCTTTACTGTGGAACCCAGTGGAGATCAATTTAAAACCTCTACCAAACCTGATCATAAAGGGGTGCTCCATTCCTACACAGCCTGCAAAAACATTGTGCGAGGTTACGACAGCCTTACAAATTTATTCTTTAATTCAATAATTTAATTATACAACTACTGAGTTGCATGAAACAATGTATGATCCAGATTTTTTTGGAGCTTCACCCAGAGAGACTAAAAGGACTAAAAACCAGGACAGCTCGGCCTCAACTCCAGAGCATCAGTTTTGACTGTTGTCTTTTTTTTTAATCTGTTTTTAGTGTGTCCCTCAACCTTATGGCAGCGCAGCACTAAATTATTGACTCATTCAATAGAGAAACTTGAAGTCTACTTGTTTTGTTTAATAGGTTACAGCTCAGGATAATGAGCGAATACCCGTCTTTGTTTATGTTCACTAAACATTGTGGCTGCCTCATTATTCAAGATGAAAAAGCAGCTCAAAGTAATTGGTAGTGGCGGAAAACCGACTTCTCAACATGTTTTCACAGAAATGGATTGAAAAGCTTCAGCTGCTGATTAAATTTCCTTTTTTTTTTTTCTCCTTCCCAAATCCTTGCAAGAGTCTCTAAATATTACCTGGCTTCATCCCTAACCGTTTGAGAGGGGTGGAAATGGAAATGGCTCTTGCTCCGAAGGTTTTCCCTTATCTTGCAAACCTCTAAATGACTGTCGGTATTCAAATATGCAGCAGAAGCAGCAGCAGCAGCAGCAGCAGCGCTGTACAGCCAGAAATAATGCTGGCTTCTGGGGCAGTTTGTCACAGCGATTTTGAAGTGAAGTAGTGATGGATGTGGTGGTGGTGATATAGATTGGAGCACCACTTAGGGTTGCCCTTGCCTTGCCTGTGACAAGCTATCTGTACAGAGGGAGGTGGCTGTTTGTGTGTCTGGCTTAGATAGATTTTGCTTGTGAACAGTCCTGTGCCCATGAAACCGCATGCAGCTACGTACACATTGGGTGGAGGAGTAGCCCACAGTCATCTGCTCGCATCCTAAATCCAACAAAAGTACAAAAACCCAGAGAGAGCCGAGCCAGAATTTATCAATCAAACAGCCACAGACCAGACTCCTCGTGTTTCATTGGCCCATCTGTTACCAGGAGCTGCAGCACATATTCGTCTGCTGCTCTTCACACAGCCCGCCGATCTTTTCCGGGCTCGGGTCAGGGCCGTGTCAGATCCATCCAACCCCACCTCAAAGGACAAACCTCATCCCAGAGCCTCCCCGGCAGCCGCACGGATACGTCTCCACAAAACCAAGAACATTAATTTTGACGGGCCTCAAACAGAAGCCCCGGCTCTCACTGAAGGCTACGCTTTTGGAGGGAGAGCTCCAAAAATACATCTGTGAGGCTGCTGGTGCTTGACAACACGGAAAGGGAAATTATAAAAGAAAAAAAAAAACTGAGTTGAGTGAGATGATCTTGGAGTACATCCATGTAGCTTTCCAGAGGGAAACTTATGGTGCGGATGTTTATGGATTTGTGGAGGAGGGAAACGTTGATAGGCCTCTGGCAGAGGGATCTTCCTCAAGTCAGAGGGAGAGATCACATGACCACTTTCTTGGCTCAGACAGCTGTTGCCTCCATCTGTACCATCTCTGACCTGCTGCTGTGCTCCTGCACTGCACACAACATCATGCACCACTGGATATGCTTAGGAATCAGTTTCTGATAACATTTTGCTGTTCAGCAAATAACTTAGGTTTAGCTGGTAAGCCTTCTCCATAACAGTGGCTTGAATGTTTTTTTTTTTTTAATTTACTCTGTGATGATACTTGAAATCCTCTACTGGCTTGATGGCGCACACACACACACACACACACACACACACACACACAAAAAAAAAATCATATCACTTAAACTGAGAGAATGTACTCCAAAAACAAACAAATAGAAAATATCAGTAAGATATAGTATACCCAGATTTGGTCCGTGTGTCCTTGCTACTCAGGAACCAGAGGACGAATGAGGGTGGGAGGCCTGTTCTGATAAAGCCTTCTCCCAGGGAAGAGTCACATCTGTGTCTTCTTCTGAGGTCAGCTCTTCTTCACCGTGTGTGGCAGTATAAACTGTGATGACTGCCAACCGAACAAACATGAAAACACACTCCGATTTGAAGGGTGCATCACAGAGGGAGACATCTTGACAGTGTTTGCAGAGACGGTGAGGAGGGAGATAACATCTGGTTTGTGGTAAAACTGAAGCCTGCAAAGACAGTCAAAATGGAGATTGTAGGTTTTATTGAGATCATTCTGTTAGCCCCTTTCCACATCAGACAGTGTACATCATTTAGCAGGAAAAAAAAAACCCACATATTACCAATTAAAATGGATGGACTTCATGTAACTAGTTTTACAATACTGCCACTACTATATGCTGGCTCACTGGCAAAGCTTAGACTTAAAAGGAGCTAACTGTATTTATTACACCCTGTGACAAGTCAAAATGTCTGCTGTGGAAAAAAAAGCAAATTCATGCAGTAAAAGTCACTCTAATGAAAGCACAGCTTCATCAGTCTGACTGTGTATCAATCGTGTTTAAATCTTTCAGTGGGTTAGATCAGCATCAAATAATTGACAAATTCGTCTTGGTTTCATGTTCGGACTTACTTTGCTAAACTGTGTGATGGCTCTGTTTACCCTCCCTCATCTCCCGGGATGTTCTTCCTGTCTTTGTTTATGAACCAATAGCTTAAATCACGAGTGAGCAGTGGTCAATACAGTTTGATTTGGAGTCACTGTTCAGACTCAGACTGAATTTTTGTTTTTGTTTTAATTGTTAAGTACCGTTTCCCTCACATTGCTTATCGTCAGTTTTCAACTCTGTAGTGCTCTCTAGTGGCCCCATGTCGATACTGCAATAACACTGCTGCCCGTATGGGGGTAAAGTACTGCAATACCGTTTGTTTGGACCATCAGTCCCCTTCGTTACAATAACATGACAGAAGCTTCTCACTATCAATGACTTTATTCATATATCTGGAAACAAATCTAAAATTATAACAGTATCATAACTTTCCAAAGGTTAATAACACTTTTTCAATCACAGCTTTTAAGACATTGTCGCAATAAAGTCCTTATAGTGTTCAGAAATGTATACATTTGAACATCAACGATTACATGACTGTAAGGCAAACTCCATCCACTGAAGGAGATCATTTAACAAGATTGAAAGCTCCAGAGCAGCTGCGAATGGAACTTGTCATCATATTACTCTTTTAACTGTTGTTTTCAAGTTTCAAATTTGTAAAATGAATTTCAAAGCAGCGCAATTCCAATCATTCATTCATTTTAATTCATTATTTTTTTTAATTTTTTTTTTTAAAACACATTAGAGGCACATTTAGGGGATGAAACTAATAAAATCAACCAATGTCGAATGAGGTCAAAACTTGTTCACTAAATTTGACTGTGGTCTGAACTCAGCACTGACTGGTCCTGGGACTGTAAACCACAGAAAACAAACAAGAGCAGCCGATCTAAAACAAACCATTTTAACCAGCATGCGTCCAACTGTTTGTGCATTTCTACCCAGCAGAGAAGCTACAGTAGATTCCCCAGTGATCACTCGTGAAGCGGCCACAGTCCAGCTTCTCCAGCCCCACCAAGGCCATGTGATCGGGGGCAAGATGTGGGACTCCTTCCTTGGTGGCCGGACGGAGGTAAACCCGGTCGAAGCGGCAGCGACTGACGTAGGGGGCATTCTTGTTGTTGTTAGTTTTGGTATCCCATGTGTAGCGGCAGTGCTCCTGCTTGCCCAGTCGCTCCCACACGTCACAGACACTGGAGGGCAAGCCCACCTTGGCCACCTGAGAGGGGGCACGGAGCCAGAATTACTTAAAATGTAATACACACCGCAAATAAATGTTCGGACACGAGTCCATTGGCTGCATTTGAGTGGAAAGACCAGTGACTGACCTCAGTGTCCCTCAGGTTTGTGTCCCCTCCAAACACGACGGTGACGTCCTCAGGGGCCTCTCTCATCCTCTGCATCACCACGTGCAGCTGTTTCATCCGCTCCTGTGCGTGGCCCTTACAGCTCTCAAGGTGGGACGTCATCAGACACAGTTTCTGGCTTTTGAAGTTCACCTGATTTTAACGAAGGAAAATGCACCTCTGCTCAGGCCACCTTATGCGCGTTAAGCACATAACATTGATGATGATGATGGTGATGATGCACAAACCTGAGCGACAAGCAGATTCCTAATCATTTTAGTGGTGGGGTAAGTTACTATCTCGCTCTCCACAAATTTCACTTGGGACTTTTTCAGCATCATCCCAGTGAAATAAGCCTCTTCACCACCTGTTCGGCAGAGAAGGGAGAGTTAATTAAACCACTGGTTCCCAAACCACAGCCACTCTTTAAAAGGAAATCTTTTGTCATAGCACTCTGAACCACAAAACCCCCGCATTACATGCATACTGTAAATATACACAGATGCTTATCAGAGTTAACAATTGTAGATTCAATATCATTACATCAACAATAAGGATGATAACATAGAGTCATTCTCGGTCACTCAGAGTAAAATCCAAAAGGTACCCTATAATTTAACTTACAATAAACAATAAATACCTTTAACATACCAATATGTTAAATGCATTTCTTCATTTTCTTCAAAAATAAAACTGCCTTATATTGAAGGTGTACAAGGACAAAACAATAACACAAAAGAAAGTTAAGGCATTTCTGACGGGCAGTTTTAATATATAGCAGGGATAAGAATGATGACAACTGACTATTAACAGAGATTTTAATACAACGACCTTGATATTTGGTACCTTTTGCTTCTATTTTGATGTGTTTGAACACTTAAAAGTATTTAATGTAAATGGGGCCAGTACTGCAACAGGAATGTAGACATTAAAGGTTTTCTAAACAGTAAAGGTGTAGTCCTAAAAAGAAAAGAACAGGTAAAACTAACATCCACTAAAATTAATCATGGCCTCATTCTTTCAACATTCAACTCTTTCAATACTGTACCTTCAATAATTAGGTAGCTGACAGCGCGTTTCTTCAAGTAGTCGACGTAGGGTTGAATGAGCTCCTGTAGGAACACCACGTCAGGAGTGTATCTATAGGTAAAGAGAAATTGCTTCAGAAATATTACCTGCCTTCCTTCTGTCAAATAACCCAGGGAGGCTGTCACAGATATACGTGTATGCCCGAGCAAAACATCACATCTCCACCTAAACCACTGATATCAACAGAGGTTGGGATCCCACGCCCCCCAAATTATATATCAAAAATGATGCCAAGGAAAAACAAGTGTAAGAAGTTAATAAACACGTGCTTACAAGGCTAAGTAGGAACACAGGCCTCTGGCACGCTCTGGAAGGTTGTCTGTGTCGAGTCCGTCCACGTTCCAGGAGATCAGAGACAGTTTACCGTCGTCTTCCTCCGGTGGTTTCCGTGTGGTGGAAGGACTGTCTTCAGTCAAATCTATGCTGGGAATTTTACAGAGACTGATAATTAACTTTGGTTTTGTTAGAGTGTCGTTGGATAAATCTCACGACACAGTAACATTAACTTGGGCAGGCTAGAGGGAGGTATGACAGCAGACTTACCAGTTCCCTGCAGGTTTTTCCTCAACCTTGCCCCTTTTAGCTTTGGGGCTGGTGCCTTTCTGTTGAAAATCCTCTTCAAACACTCTCTCCAAGTCTGCCTCAAAGAACGAGTTCAAAGCTCTCTGAACGAAAAAGTGACAGGAAAGTTATGCATTTGTGTCTGTTTACTTTAAGTCTGAAGAAATCCTGTGAAACTTTATTAGCACTTTATTATCCATAGAAGCTGATCGTTGAAATGAGCCGCAGCTATGTTGAAATGGGATTTGAAACGCACCAGCTACAATATCCCGTCTCTCTAGCTGCAACAGTGGTTTAGATAAATAACAGTGAGTGTTGTTTGTTTCTACTGCACCTCCATCACCCATTCGTTTTCGGTCAGGTAGCACTGAGCCACGGCGCTGTCCGTTCCCGCTACCGCAGCAAACTCCTCGCAGAGACGAGTCCTGTTTTCTTCCACATTAGAAACGGACGGTTTGTCCGCGTCGGATGTAGAAGCCATTGTTTCTAGCTTTTAGTTTTACTTACAGTAACATATAAGAAAATTACAGTGAAAGGCGAAAATGAGGCTGGTGGTGGATAAACAATAGGCTGTGTTTTTCTCTGCAAGTTACGTCTGTCGGTGAAAGACTTCCGGGTAAACTTACAAAATAGCCTTTCGTCACGATAGATATTTGGCAGAGGTAACTGAGAACAAGTAGGGTAAATATACAGTAGCTATAAACATCACCACATATTGTGTTATTGCGGTGCTGTTTAATTTATGAAGTAATATCATTTCCTCGAAACGCAAATCAGGTAACGGGTTAAAATTTCGGCCGGACGATTTATCGAACACACCAGCTTCCGGTTAGAGATAAACAGAAGGTTGACATTGGCCGCACGTATTCGCCTTAAACATGGTTTCTATGACTTTAAATTCGTTACGACAAATAATGAGAGCGATGGTAGATAACCAAGGTTTCGACAGAGTCGCGAGAAAGGTAAATATACACATTCTACGACATTTACTTGTCGGTTTTTAGGACTTATTTCGTGACTCTGAGCAAAGTACAACTCGGCTGGTGCACAGCTGGACGTCCTCCGCATGGTTCCTCAAGACACCTGTGTGTGTTTTTTTTTTGTTTTTTTTAATTGAGGTGGACATTTTATCTGCCAGCCCGGGTAAGGTGGTGTGTGAGATGCGGGTAGAAGAGGAGCACACTAACCGGGGAGGGACGCTGCACGGCGGGATGACGGCCACCCTGGTGGATGTCATCTCTACCCTTGCGATCATGAACAGCGAGAGGGGAGCGCCGGGAGTCAGCGTGGATATGAACATAACGTGAGTCCACGATCCTCTGAAACGTCCACGTCCCCACTGTAAGCTGGCATCACCTGTCGATTCAGCTATGACATTTAAGATCGGTAGGGTTCATACTGTCGCTTCATATTTAGTGCCCGGTTTTTGTAAATTGTGTTTACTGAACATTCAATAGTTTGCTGAGACTCAGCGACCATTAAGTTGACTAATTTTACTCTTATTCCGATTTATTTGCTCCAAATTACTTGAACATATCCACAAATCCAGCATCGTTGAGATTTAATCATATTTTACAGCTTCAGCTTTCGACGTGGCTGTAGCTACGATTTTATAAATGCCGAGGTCACCAAAAGGAAACTCCCTAGAATATATTATATTTTTTAATAGTAATCTAAGCAGTTTTATGCAAGTTTCTTACATAAAAATTACTTTAGTTGGTCTAAAAGTGGTCAAATATGAACATACTAAGGCTAAACATACTTACTTCGATGTATAAAAGTACTCTGACACTGTAGGTGTCATCTTTATCTTGATATAAATGTAATCGCAACGTGTTTACATTTTTTTTTTTTAAACCCGACAGTGACCCCGACCTCCAGCATCTTAATCCAGATGGAATACGAACTGCATGAACTATGAATGACCTGAAAGTAGAACATATCTACTGTCCCGCAGGTACATGAGTGCTGCAAAGATGGGAGAAGACGTACTCATCACCGCTCAGGTCCTGAAACAAGGACGGACGCTGGCGTTTGCCACCGTGGACCTCACCAGCAAGGCTACAGGGAAGCTCATTGCACAAGGAAGACACACCAAGCACCTCGGGAGCGGCTAAACCCTCTCCCTTCTGTGCCGAACAAATCTACATTAGATGGAAACCAGAGTCGGTGTCGGTACACGGTTTGCATAACTTCGGATTATGTTTAAAAAAAAAAAAAAATCAAAAAAAAAATCAAATAAACAAAGCTAACAGTGACGGGCACCACACTCCATCATACTTCTCACTGCTGGTTACTTAATAACTTGTGTTTGTCGTCCGCAGAGAAACTAGTTACAGTAGGGTCAAAGTGAATGCTGATCTAACTACTGTATCAATGATTCATGCACATGCAATAAAACAAAAAGGACCAAGAGTTATGCTTTCAGAATTTGCACTGTATTGGGATATGCTCAGCAGTATTGATTTGAGAACCAACAGGAAAAAAAAAACAGAAGTTACACGCCTTATACCCTTTCAACTGAACACACTGAATCAACAATGAGCAAAATCATATGTGCTTCATATTTTTTGACAAGTAAGCCTGCAAAACCCATTTTAATTTGATGAGCAAGGCAGCAAATTATCTTAAATTTTAGTAGGTCAAATTAAACAAAAAATCAGCTTTCAGCAACTTTTGTTAGGTATGTTAAACATTTAAATCTGTCATCATTTCAATTTCTCACCAACCCACATCCCAAATAAAACATAACATAAAACATCAGATTTCAGTAGCTTAAATGAATAGTGCATGAACGGCTTGAACATGACCTTCAGCATCTAACCAACATGTCTCAACTTTGTGTACAATGCCTTTCAAGTCACTCAAGATTTTAGCAAAAGCCTGCCTAGCATGTTTCAGAGGAAAAGCAAATGACACCAAAACATCTTTAAAAAGTCCAGCAAAATAACTAAGGCGGTTTATAAGAAGCAATACCTACACCATATGATTTGACAAATACTGTTCATCTTGTTATCTTTACTTATACGGGTGTTTTAACACCGGTTCACGCCTGCCCTTGGTCGAAAGATTGCGTAAAGTTGCTCTCGAAACCCCATTGACATTACAAACAAGCTTTAACAATCCTTTCTTATGACAACAAGGATTTAACCACGTCCGTCTGAGAACCACCGTGAAGACCTGTGTATTGTTTGTTCCTGTTTTGATGCAACATAAAGAGTTCCTTCAATGACCGGTGCTGTTGACAGTGCGGCTCCAAGAGAACAACCAACCACTCAAAATCAATGTTCGTGCAGGTTCAAATGAACAAAAATGGGTGAGTGAGGAGGAGGGAATGAAGAGGAAGTAAAATCAAATAAAAAAAAAAAATGGGGGAACCAATCCAAAAATGGCAGAGAGAAGAGAGGGGACATTGGGAGTGTGAGGGGAAAAAAAACAAAAAAAAACAAGATGGGAACTGAATCAGCTTCAGGTCAGGGAAAGGAGAACGAGTAGGGAACAAAAAGGAGATCCAAGCATAAGTTCACATCTTTTACAGGGAAAAGGGTGGAGATGAGTACATCAATTTGCTTCTGAAGGCTTAGGCGGAAGGACGGGGAAAGGCTTTTTCCCTGTGTGGCTGGGTGGAGCAAGAAGCCTTAATCAGGCATGTATGGGCGAAGGTGATCCTCGATGTCTCCCACACCCCAGCAGGTCAGCTGGTCCTGGGGCAAGTACAGGCACAGGCTGCACAACTTGAAAACTGTGGCCTTGGTTTTAGGAGTCTGCAACAAATGGGCACAGAATAATAAATAACTGTGTTAGTAGGCTTTCCAGTTTTCAGCTTTTCAGAATGAGTAAATTACAAAGGCCACGGACTGACTGACCTGTAAATGTTGTCTATCCATGAAGAGAAATACAGACTGAGTTGGGTTGTTCATGACCATTCCAGCCTTGTCTTTACGACCCAAAGCATGCAAGCACTGCTTCTCGTAGTCTCCATGATGAAATTCAAACTTGGCCTGGAAAGAAAAAAGACAGACTTATGAGTCGAGAACTAAATTTCATAACATCGGGAACTGGGCTCGGGACACATCCAGTTATTTAACATTTTTGTCTTGTTGAAATGTCAACATAGTGAAAATTTGCATCAAAAAGATGTTTTCACTCAAAAATAAATGTAGATGACGAGACAACATATTTTAAAACGGTTATAATGGTGACAGCCAAGCGGTGCAGTTCTTTTGTTGTTCTTGCTTAACTGTTTTGCACGTCTAGCCTTTAAAATATGCTTCAGTCTGGCTTTGGTTGTGCTCGACATTTCACATTTTAGCCATTTTGCCCTGCTAATTTAGACATAGTTACATTCGAATCAATGTGATGACGGGTATCGAACATTTACACCCATGTATTCTGATTAGGTGCCAAATTCCCACCTGAACAGGCCTGAAGGGTTCATCATCGGCCCCCTTCCATCTGGAGAACAGCAGGCAGACAATCTTCTCAATATCGTTGCGTGGCCAAAGGATAAAATCCATTTCCTGTGTGCAGCCTATCACATCCTATGACAACAGAAGAGAAAAGGACAATACATGAACATGACAATACTTTTCTCTTAAGAGTTATCCCATCTTCAGATGGGTCACTGTCTTACCCTTCGCATTGACTGGTATCGGGGGGCGTGTAGTTGCACAACGTCTTTTTGCAGGAGTTCTATCGAACTCTCGAGAGAGTAGCTGGAATCGCGCACACCTCGTAGGATGTTTTCTTCATAGTTGTTGGTCATCACTGGCACCACTTCAGCTACCTCAAAAAGTGCTGACTTCTTCTTCTGTCGTGACAAAATAACAGACAAACACACATTTTTAAGTCATTGATCATATGATACAGGATGAGTTTGAATAGGACACTAAAATGCGTGACAAATAAATGCAAGAGAAAATTATGTGAAAGGATGCAAAAAAAAAAAGCGGGATTGTTTTCATTGTCCTGACAAACCTTTTCTTTGAAAACGAAGGCTATATAAATCTTGAAGTCAAACTGATCAGCCAAAGATTCCCTTTTCTTCCGAAGTTGAGCTCGAAGTCGATTTCTTGTTTGATTTCTTCGTGAAGTTGGGTCCCCCATGGTTAGATTTGGATGATAGTGTCTTCTCTTGCGCAGTATAGTTTGGCTACACTCTATACTCTTGTATCTATACGTTGGATAAAGGATGGAGCCAGCTACCCTTTGCAGAAACAACGCATCAAATCTCTATGCTAGATTTCCGAAATACTAACTATGAACTGAAAAGGTCAACAAATCAGAAACAAAACTAAGTCATTTCAAAATTTTTTTGTTTGTTTTTTTGTAACAGGGCAGTGTTGAGGAGGGGAATGGTCAACACACTAAGACTACATCTCCTTGATACTTGTTCAGAAATCCATGTTTTAAGACATGACTTTCAAGCCAAATGAGCTTTTTTTTTTTTTTTTTTTTTTCTTTTCTCAACCTGCCATCGACAAGGGGATTTTACAACAGAGATTTATGACGGCAACTCAAATTTGACCCAACTTTTCTTCTAATAAATGTTACTGAAATCGACAAAAAAAAATGGCTGCGACTACAAAAAAACCCATACCGGTAATATTTTTTTGTTGTGTTTGTGCTAGTGAGATTGTGGCCTACTACGGCAAGCAGACAAAATGTCCTATTATTCGGGTCATTTCAAGAGTCCCTCATCCATGGCTGTCGTTTTTTTTTTTTTTGGTGCGTTTCTCTGCGGAGACCTGCGTTACGTGCGTATTACAGACGGACCGGGGACACAGACGACGAACATGGCAGGTAATAAATACGGATGCCGGGAGATATTGGCACCAGGTAACATCGAAGACTACCGCGAAAGTAACTTGACATTTCCTTGACTTTTTCCTTTTTTTTTTTTTTTTTACTGCCACTCATTTGGCCCAAAGGCCCGCGGTGCTGCCACCGCTGGTCGTCATGACGTGGGCGTATTTTTAGCACACTAGCTAAGGTGAGCTAGCAGGCTAATCTAGGCATTCAAAACTTCCGACACTAACTAGTAGTGAACCGACGATGAAGCTACATCTTATCTTCTGACTGATCGGCTTAATGGGAGGCCCCTGCGGTGCGGTCGTCTCGGCTTTAGCGTACGGTCATCTTTTCTCCACGCATTTACATTTTCTCGCTCGGTTTCAAACGCGACCGCCGGTGCTTGTGAGGAGCCGAGAGACCGACAAAAAAAAAGGGGGTGGAGGGAGGGAGGGGGGGGTTCACCGACTAACTTGTGCTCAGCATTTTTAGCTCGATATAATTTGTTCGCCCCGGTCTCGTCGCGTGTCTCGTCAACAACTTCATCGATATATATATATAAAAAACAACAACAACAACAACCCAATGAAGCCAACCAACGACAAAACGCTGAATGCCCCCCCCCCTCAAAAAAATAAAATAAAAAAATAAACGTTAACTAAACAAACAAACAAAAACAAAAAAATCTCCCCTTTTCACGTGTGAAGTTTCGAGGTGTTTGCTGCGCTTGTTTTCTTTCTCTTCTTTTCTTCAGTCGTCACAACCTCCTGCTCGCCCTGCCGCATGCCATGTCAAGATAAATCGACAATCCAGCTGAAATCCTCCGCTCTTTCAGTCGACGTGTGGCGGTGTCTGTCTCCCGGCGGGCCCATGTTTAACGACGTGTCGTCCAACGTTTTTTTTCCCGTTTGCTTTCTTTTGTGTGTTTTCGGACGAGCTAATAATAATAATGGCACGTAACGAGGCTCGACAAGTCCACAAGCCTCCCCAAAATGGCTGCGCAGCTACAAAGATGTGACGTGTGTTTGACATGTGACCGAGAGAGAGAGAGAGAGAGAGAGAGAGAGAAAAAAAAACAACATTGAAAAAAAAAAAAAAAAAAAAAATCCTCCTCGTGACTGGCTCGTTTACCACGTGACTGGCTCGTTTACCACGTGACTCAGTGGGCGTATTTAACGCCCTGGCGCGAGAACCTCAGAAAAGAGAAAAAGCACAAACAGCAACGAGGTTCGTCTATCAGCGGTAAGTCGAGTTTGCGGTTGTTGTTTTTTTTTTTTAACCATAATATAGTTTTATTCAACTTTGTTTCTCGTGAAGCGTTGCTGAGGTTGACCTGCTCTCTTAAACAGGTTTTTTTTTTTTTTTTTTTGGGCTTTATCATACATGTTGGTGTTGGTCTTCTTTTTCTTTTCTTTTTTTTACCGCAACTTCCTCTTACACAAATGACGGTGCTTTTACTGTTAAACGTGTCTTTTTTAAAATTGTTTAAAGTTTCCAAGCGATTAACTTGGAACTAGTTGGTAAACCAGCCTGTTTTGCCCGTTTTCTCAAATGTGTATTCCCGCTGAGTTTATGTTAATTATTTCCCCACCAGGTCTCTTTGAAAGAAAATGAGTTTCACTGGAAAGCTAGAACAGAGCCAACAGAAGTCTAATGAGAATATGAAGGTAAGTATTTATTTGGCCCCAGTTTTTGAAATGTGTTTTATCACAATTGATGTTCATCAAATTTACAACTTGACTGTTATCGTTCAGGAGGTAGCACATGCGTGTTTAAATTTTTTTTTTATTATTAGAGTTTCAGATCAAATGTAGTTCTTTTTAAAGTATTGAAAGTCCTTGTAGCTGTTTTGTTGTTCTTCATATGTCGTTATTTGAGTTCAACTGCAAATGACTGAAGGGTAGCACAAACGTGTTTTTTTGTTTTGTTTGTTTAACAAGCCATGTTAAAAGGATCCTGCTGTCTCTGAGTTGGCTGCTGTGTTTTGGTTTTCCTGTCTTGAGAGGAGTAACTGCAGGGATACTGCATACTAACCTTAAAAAAAAAAAAATAAAAAAAAAAAAAAAATTTATGCACACGCACTGTTGGACTAACCTGTAAACTCTCATCCATCCATTCCTACCAGAATTTGTTTAACACATCAGTCCCCTGCAAGCTGAAAAACCCACATTTAACAAGGTCCAAAATTACAGTCATTTTTTTATTATTATTATTATTATTATTATTATTATTATTATTATTATTATTGTTAATGCAACAAATCAAGCTTGCTGCCTATGACTAAAAAAAATATTTGCTGTTTGGCAGTTTTTTTTTTAAAAGTTTTGTATATTAGTTGGGTGTCACCTTACTTTTGCAAGTATGACTGTAGTCTTGTAGTTTGTTGCCTTGGGAATTTGTTGATCTTTTACCCAGGTGCTGCAAAAAGGTTAAGCTGCTATGGATTTGTAACTTTTACTTTGTAACTTTGGCTGCCAAGGCATGTATACATGTTGTTTATTGTACATTTGTCCAAATACTGCTGCTTTGCTTTTTTTTTTTTAATTTTTATTCAGTTTATCCCAATAGGTTTGGTTTTCTCTTTCCCTTACCCATCAGAATTGTTTTAAAGAACATCACATTGACCTGAGGAATGTTGTAATGTTGCTTGAGTCCTGCTATTTAGAACTTTGTTGGTGTTTAGATTTCTACATGGCCCTTCAAGTACTTTCAGGCTCCCCTGCTGTTCAAGATGACTTTTTATTGGCCTAAAACCGACAAGTCGCACTGTGAAGCTGTGGCCAAACATTAACAAACTGAGCTGGTTGGCTGCTCTGTAATGAGTCTTGAAGAGAAATTTTCCCACGGCTGTCAAAGACCTTGTGCCCTGCCCCTGTTCACAAGCACACCTGTGGGGGCTGTTGCACATGGCAGCAGTGTTAATGCACTTCACTTATGCCCTTTCCCATGGTGACAGTGTAACTAAAGTAAAGTCTGTGAAGTGATGCTAAGCCCTGCTGAATAGAGGCTCTGGAAATGAGAACACAGGTCATGGTTGTTTCCCATGTGACTTAGTTTTGAGTTTCTTAAAGACTCTGCAGGAATAGGGCTTGCCCCCTCTAATTTTTGTGATCTAATCAGCTATAAGGTAACACTTCTGTTGTTCTCTTGCAGAGCATTTTCATGTCATCTCAAAAGACAATGGGGCCCTCCAGGCAAACCCAACATGTCCTCCAACCTTTAGCCATCAACACAACTTTGGGGAGGTCTGCTCAGGTAATTTCTTGGTGCTTTGTCCCTTTTGTCCTCAGTGGCATGAGAATAAAACTTATTGTAGACATTCAAATGATAATGTTCTGTAGTAGTCTCTTGCTCCAAATGTGAACTATGTTTAAGTAAATGGATTTTCTTTTAGGCAGGGAAGGTCAGTCCCAAGCGAAAAAACTGGACCGCCGAACAAACTAGCGGTCCAAAGAGAGTGAAGATGGAGGTCCGATCTACTCAAACGGAAGAAGCCGCGTGCTTAACAGATGGCATGTCTAAGGAAGCGTATGAACTTATGGTCAAAGGTAAGTCTGCGTTCATAATTGATGCACTACATGATGCCAAATTTACCTCCCTAAAACTGTGAGTTTAATCGCAAACTTCTGCTGCTGTTGTAGAAACGCCTCCTTCCACGTACTGGAAAGAGGTGGCCGAAGAGCGACGGAAGGCCTTGTACAATGTTCTTCAGGAGAACGAGAAGGTGAGTTAATCACTAAGAGTTGGCTAATGTTTAGCTGTTGGTTGAGCTGTTCCCACGCTCCCACTGACTCGGGCTACCTTGGTTGGCTCCAGTCCAGCTGGCACTGAATTTTCAAATCACTCGGCACCTAAATACCCATTGAAATCAGTTTATTTAACTTTTGAAAGTAAATTATATGGAAGGTGCCAATCCTGTGTTGATAAACTTGATTTCTCTACACTCACACCAGCACTAATACTTCACTGTTCAACTAACTTTTTGTTGTTCTTCTGGTCAGGGACAATAGAGTTGTATTGTTTAAAATGCATTAAATTGAAGCGACTATTATTTCTTGGTTATGTACTAATTATGCTGTGGCTTTTGAGTTTGCCTTTTCAAGCTTGGTGTCAATCATGCTTAATGTTTTTATTTTTTTTATTTTTAACCAGTTACACAAAGACATCGAGGCCAGAAATGAACAGATAACAAAGCTTAAGGGTGAAAATGAAGAGCTGCAAGAGCTGGCACAACATGTGCAGTACTTGGCTGATATGATTGAGGTAAGCACCCTGGTTTTACTTTTTACTATTGCAAATGCAAGATTGTATAGGTAAATGATTATGTTATTGGCCAAGAAACAAGACCATTTTATTTCATCAATGGGATTTCAGCCAATAATTTGTCTCCTTATACATGGTAGAGGTGATTGCTTAAAACCTGTTTTTTTTGGGGGGGGGGGGGGGGGGGATTTTTGTGCCTCTCCACTGCTATTTGCGTTGCTTACTATTTGTGGCTGGGACTGATCTCGTGCGCAAACCCCAGTGGAGAAAATAAAATGGATTTTACTCAAGTTGAAAATGCTTATTAACCACAAGTGCAGCCAAATTTACCGGTAAGTGAGAAAGGAGTATTATCAACCACTTTGGCCCATAGTGTGTCATTTTGTGTGCTTAATAACTTTATATAAAGCTTATCATATACCTGACCTGGTTTAAATTCTTGCCTTGCTGCATGTTTTCCTTGTGAAATATTTTCTAATCCTAAATTCTATATTATTCTACCCCAGTTATTGTTAATTGATGGGTACTATCACATTGACACACTAACTTGAAACTAACACTGAAGGTGCTTGTGTGTTTTTTGGGGTTTTTTTTAGAGGCTGACTGGAAAGTGTCCAGACAGTTTGGAGGAAATGAAAGAGATGGCCCTTGATTTGGATGAGGAGACTGCTCATGAAGACTACAGTGAAGTTGCTGGTCAGAGTGAGAAAGAGGACTCTGATAACGGTGAGAATGACGCAGAAGAAGAGGAGACGTCAGAAGACGACCAATCAGGAGCGCAGGATTAATTTTTAACTCTGCATTTAACCAGTGACATTTGACACTTTATCTATTTGAAAATGTGTTTTTTTTTTTTTCTTCGTTTTTTTTTTTTTTTTTTTTTCTTTCAGTGCTGTTCCAACTTTGTTCTTGAAACACTTGCAATTCCATATTTCTGCATGTTGAACGCACAAGGCCTGGTTTTATTATGTATAAACGAGTTTAGCTGCTGCTGTACTTGTCCGTGCTTGTTCAAGTAAAAAAGGTTTAAAAATTAAGAGTCAGTGTAAGTATTTTGACATGTCACAGTGGGAGAAGTTCTCAGTTGCTGAAGTCTGAAAGGATTTTCAGTTTGATTCTCGAGTTGCTTTTTGTTCTGCAGCATGTCATTTAAGCTTTGGTTTGATTCCTCTTCCAGAACTTGTCCTTGGAGTTTAATTTCTTTTGCCACGGAAGGTGTCGGCAAGTCGAGCGGGGGAGTTGTATGCCGCAATGGGCTGGTTAGAAATCAGACTCGGTACCTACTGTTGATGCCTTTTAATTCCTTACTCTGACAAGTTGAGATATTTGAGGTGATTGTGCTCTACTGAAGGGTCGTTGCAGTCACTGCAAGATGTGACCAAGAGTCTGGGTCTGAAATGCTTTGGTTTACACTGTAAAACTGCAATGTTAAGGCACACTGTGTACATATAGTGTTTAAATAAACCTTTTATTAAAAAGTATCTTGTGAATTTTCATTTGTTAATGTTTCATAACTGGTGATTGGTTCATCATGCAGGGTAGTTTCTTTCAGCACTTGCGGTTTTTGCATAAAGCTGTGAAAGTTGGTTATGTTGACGTAACGGATAGGTTTTCTCGATGGGTTTTCGATTTAGTGACCAAACCCGACGGTTGCAAACTGCACCCGCTTTTAAAACACAAGCTTGGGTGTTTGGATTGTTTACAAGTTATGGTTTAAAAGACTTGATTATTTTCTGTTACGCTTGTTGGTTGGGGAAAAAAGTGCACTAAAATTTTTTGGGTTGTCAATTTTCTCTGTTATCTGATCTAATACATTGTAGTGATACTGGAATAATAAACTTGGTTATAACTTGCAAAGTGAGATTTTACAGCCTTTTTAAATAGGCTGCCTAGAACAGATTAAAGAAAAGTCAAATTCAAAATTTGTCTCATGACCTGTTGGAAGGGCCCAAATCTGGACTAAAATGTTAAAGTAAACTCCCTTCACTGTGACCAGCTACAATTGTAAAAGGCTGCGTTGACACATTTTATCTAGAATTTAGGAAATCTAAGAATTTATTGCACCAAATCACAACAGAAGTCATCTCGGGACACTTTAAATGTTTAAGGTTGAGAAGTTACAGAATTGTAGAGAAACCCAACAATTGCTCAATTCGTTTCTGATCGAAGCAGACGGCCGACCACCTGGGGTGTTGGTTCTATTGAAGATTTTTCTTGCGTTTAAAATCAAGTTTTTCATCACCTCTCTCTCTAAAGCTGTTTTCAGACTGCCAGCCCGATCAGATTTTTTTCAGATTGGATTCCTGGTGTCATTCGCAATGTGACACATGGCGACAATGTCATTTTCAGAGACGGTGAGCAGAATAGGCTACCGCTACCAGAGTGCTATCGGAAAGTAGATGTCGCTGCTGTGGAGGACAACAACGGTCCACGGAGAGAAGCTGAAATAAAGGGTGTATTTGACTTTGTGGCACTGCGCAGCGCTGACTCAAAGTGATGCATGCTGGACTTCCAACAATGCTTGATGGTTAGAAATTTTGTCTGACTTTAGCCGGCGCTGCAAAATGTCACGATGTCACATATTAAAACTTTGCGGGAGTGAGGCGGATGCAGTTTTGTGAATCAGGCGCTGCAGCTGCTCTTTTCCGGGTGCACCGGGTCAGAACCTCCTCTGTGAAGACACTCTGTCCTGATTTTTAACTTTCACCGACACGTATGACGTCATGTAGACCTTCAGAGCAGTCTTCTACTGTAATTATCTTTCCTAATTTATTGATCTGCTCCTTCTGTAGATCAGGTTTTACATCTGGACACAGACACACTGTAGATTTACATCCAGAAAAAAAAGCTGGAAAAAGAGGTTGTTTCTATTAAACATAGATTTAATTTACACTGATGTAAACTGTGTCTGGTCTGTAAATTTTAGAGGGCAACATATATGGATGAATAAACAGTGTCAGCTCATCAGTCTGAAATATTGAGGTTTTCACTGATACTCTTAGAATACAAACCACAGAGCAGCTGAAGGTTTTCCACACAGAGTTATATGAACAAGCTGCTGCTGAGACACAGCTAGACAGATTTTTATGTGTTGGCATGTTGCTTATTGCTGATGAAATATTTCATGGCACAAACCGGAACATGACAGGCAGGTAAGATGATCTATGTTGTTGTAAGTTTCTGTTGTAAGGACCTTGCTGTGTTCAGAGCCCCAACATGGCTTATGTTGTTATTTGGAGCTGTATATTAATAATAGAAATAAGCTGAAAATGAAAGTCAAACACCGCGAGATGAGCCGTTGTTAGTTTAGGCACGCCACATGAAGTAGAAGGGATGTAGCATCAGAACACAGGATAGAATAGACCAATCAGATAGCAGGATACAATTCAATGTTATTTATATCAAGCCAAATCACAACACAGGTTATTTCATGCCACTTAACACATTAAAAGTCCTTACAGCAGAACTTTACAGCATTATACAGAGAAACCCAACAATTCAACAATTCCCACATAAGCTCGGAGGGAAAAACTCCTCTTTAAGGGAGAAAAATCTCCAACAGAAGGAAGAATCCTCCGACAGAACCAGGATCAGAGGTGGGCGGTCATCTGCCTCGACCGGTTGGGGTGAGAGGAGAGCAGAGAGAGAAAAGGACAGCATAGAGATTCAAAACATGAACTGCTGGTGGGGCCGACAATCACAGAGCAGCTCCATGATGGGACATCTGCAAAAGAGAGAACAGAAACCATGCGAGCGAGGGAGCTGTATGGAGAGGCAACAGACAATAAGTAAAAACTATGCGAGAGAAAAAGCATGAAGTTAATGAGATGTAATGGTAAGATATGAGTGTATAGAGAGTATTACATTTTTTCTCTCTTTATGGCCACTCCGGGGCTCCGTAGTACGGTACTATACAAATAAAATTTAAAAATGTATGAATCCAATGTTAAAACCAAAATATGTTGGAGCATGACAATATAATGAAACAAAATAATTATGATTATCACGATGATAATTTGTCCCCTCAAAAGTTGACACAAAAGATGAAGTAATCAGTCAATGGAATGATCTAAAAAAGTGTAATACTGAAAGAAATGTTGTGTGCTTCTGAAAAAAATCTTACCTCCTGTCTTGAGCTGTCAATTTTCTCCATGTTATCTGAACTAATACATTGTTGTGATACTGGAGTAATGTACAGTAGTTGGACTTGCTGTGCTGTTGTTGTTGTGGAAGCTTCTCTGGTTTTGTAGTAGTTGTGTTGTTGTAGTTTGACAAGCTGTTCACTTGGTCTTTTAAACAGCACAGAATATAAAATATGATACCTTTTCAATTCAAATCCCAAAAGGTTTTATACACACCAATGCTTGTATTTTATAGTAATATGAATGCATCCAAAGACAAGTTTGTAGTTGCAGTTATAATTAATAGATATCTGGAATATGAAGAACTAAACCCAATCTTTAAACTTCTTTCTTCATTCTTGGATATCTGTGCAGTTAATAGTGTAGCAATTAGTGGACATGCATGGCACTTATGATAAATTGATCTGCAGTGAAGCATAAAGTAGATTTCAAATATCACCAGGACTATAAAATCCACAAAGACAATGTTAACAAAACATTTAGGACTTTCAGCTTTAAAATAAAAAGAATCAACAATTTTATAATTTTAATTATGCAAAAATAAACTTTATTGCAACTTTTGATGAGCAGAGGAAATACTGGGAAACACAATGGAGAGGAGTAGTATGCAACCAGATGGATCAGTACTGAAGCTAGTGACCACAGAGATAGATCAAGTTCAATTTCAGCAAAGTGTACCAAGTTATTGTTAAAACCAGTATCTAAATAATTAAACGTGTGCACATTTTGCCAGTTTGTACTGTGTGGTGATTAGGAAGTGAACAGCCCGTTAAATTGACTCATAACACTGCTCAACTGCAAGTGTTTAAAAAGAAAATTACAGACACTGAACGATGGTATTCACATCATGGAAGAAATAAAAGTAACTTGCTTAAAATTTGGACCATGTTTTGCAAAAGGCTGTATAGAAAAAAAAACCATAACATCTTTAGCTTTTAGTAACAACTTCACACATTTGCAGATTATATTACAAAAAAAAAAAATACATTTCATAAAAATACTACTACTCGTTCTTATTCAATATGGCTTTCGGACTGTGCAGTTACAAGCAAATGTAACATTATCCATATATTATGGGGGTTTGTCTTATTTGTTTTTTTGAGTTGTGCTTCTAAAGATAGGTCTGTGTGTTCTGGCCAAAATGCAGATTTCATATTGAAAATACATTCTCCTTGATTAGCTCTTATTAAAAGACCATTTTACAATGAAATTTTCCTTTGGTTACAGTAAATCTTCAGGGTAATAAAGTAACATTTCTAATATACAAGTGTCCCATTATTTTGGGGACCTTTTTAGGAAAAAAAAAACATCTTTAATACTATCAGCAAATCTTAATCTTCTCCAAAATAATAATGAATCTAATATAATTCATTCAGAATAAACTCCAATTAAAATTAAGCATGAGATCAGTTTGCATGATAAAAACATGGAGGCCTGTTTTTAAACGAAAGACATTTCAAATACTAGACCTGAAAATGGAACATAAATATACAATTAATTTACGTAACAATGTCATCTGCACTACTACAGTATAACTCCAAAGAATATTAGAATTACAAGGTAAATAATAAATAAGATGTGTGAACAAATGCGAGTTTTGTCATTGTGCATTAGCACCAGACTCAGTAGTATAGTTACAATGAGAAAAGTTGGAATTAGATGCCTATCTCGGGTCAGTTTTCCCCCACATTACAGTTAGGATGCAGGGAAACGAAGCAGCCCCGAGACACACCAAACAGAACACTTCATTCTGCCGCTTCTCATAATAAAATCTTAATATCCAATCCTGCTATTAGCTCACATGCTGCATGAATGTGCACTTAGCCCAAACTGAGGCTACATCTATACTCAGCCCATCAAATCCTCCTCTCTGTACAGTAACTGAGAAAGTGCATGTAACCCAATTTATTGCCCTCGACTCACTCCTGACCTGGTAGGAAAAATACATTTACGAAAGAGGACTTGTGGAATCTGCTTGCTTGACCACATCAAGGCTCAAAATGGTCAAAGCTGACGATATCAAACGGGCTGCTCAGGTCAGCCAGGTGCAAAAGAATCACATATGTACAGAAAAATTGCACTTGTTTAACTGCAAGAATGAGAAAACTCTGACCGAGTAAGTGAACCTTGGGCACTGCGCTGACCTGTTTCACCACTTTACGTGAAGACTGTAAACTGCTGCTGTCCACCCCGGGCTTTCTGACCTCACTTTCTCTTAGAAGCCGTATTAATAGTCCTTTCTGCCACAAACGCACATCTTTTGACCACACGAGAATCCCTGAAACTTAAATGGAACGTAATAGAAAACACAACTTAAATTACATTTTGAATACAACCACATATGTTACACCAGCTGTGTAAAATATGCCATATTTACATGCCTTACAACAGTGCAAATATTCTCAAAGCGCCGTTTCTTATGCAAAACCACTAAGTAAAACGTGTTACAGTGATTATACGAAGATCATTGAATATTGCGTGACACAACTGACTGTGTAACAATCAAGCTGATCATTAATACAAGTTTTGTGTGCAGTGAATAAGCTTGTTGACTGAGGATGTTTGAAGGGTGAAGATGCGTTGCTCGGTTTCCAGTCTTTGGGGCAGCTCTCAGCGGCTTTGTGTCCCGTCAAATTTGTGCTTTCCAGTTTAACTTAACGTGACCGGTCTGCCTGGCTCAGAAAGCAGGGTGAGGATGGGGGGGTGTAGGGAGTGTAGGGAGTGTCTGAAATCAGGGGCGATGAAGGAACAAGGAGTGTGTTTGTGCAGGAGGGGTACAGGTTGTGTGTGGTTGGGGTTAAGACAGTTTTGTTTGGTGTTAGTTCCTTTTAGGAGGCCGTATCAGCGAGAACAGTGATCAACTGTGGCGGTGTGAAAAAGTTTTTGCCAGAAAAAGCAGATCAATAAATGGATCAGTCACATACAGCCCTGTGAGGTGTGCTGTGTGGGGTTAAGCTGACGAGGCGGTGGTGTCCTCGGAGGTCAGGCTGCGATTAAATCTGTCATGTTTTCAGTGGCGTGATGCATCAGAAGGCAGTGGTGACGGCGTTTCCTCTCCGTGTGCCCAGACGGATTATTTCCCCCGGCACAGTGTCCAGCTGCTCGTACGCCAGCCGCCCCTCCTCACCTGCAAAAGCCACCATTATTAAAATTGTGCCTTCAAGCAGTGTTCATGAAATGACAAATCACTTCCATCTTCTCAGATAGCAAGCGGCACCCTGCAGTCAAAATATTTCAGCTGCGAACAAAAAGTTAAAAGACTGTTCGTGTTGCGCACAAACAGAACGCAATTGAATTTGTGATCTGGTTGTTGTACGTTTTCAATGAGGTGTGAGTGGACTCGTTGTCATGAGAACCAAAATGCCGATGTTGCTGATGTTGATAAAACGACATAAATTTGATTACTTAAGTTATTGCTTTCCCCTGCTCTGTGCTGCACTCTAATGGTGGTCAACAGGAACAGTCTCGTACCTTTTGGATTGAACCTCGTAGGTAGTAACAATAAGAGCAAGTGAGTTAAAACACTTTGTTGGGCTGAGAAAAAGGCATTGCTTCACTCTTACAATCAAGCAGAACAGCTAACATGAATAAATATTGCCTTTTCCCATTCTAATATAGTATAAGATATATTGTGGCAGTTATGTATAAAATGCAATTTACAGATCTACAAATGATTTGTAGAAGTGTAGAAAAAGTCTGAGCAACATTATGATTTTCATGAATTTGTTACTCACCAAATGTGAGCAGAGTTTCTATGGCGACGTGGCGAAGCTCCTCGTCGGCTGAATCACACAGCGCTACAACCGCCCTGAGACTCTCCACTGCCTACACATCCACACATAAACGATGTAAGTCCCTGAAGAGGGTACTTGTCAAAGTACATGGAGTATACAAGAACTTAATGGTCATAATTATGTTTTCCCTTTTTTTTTAATTTTTTTTTTTTTATATAAATGTAAAACTGTACTGTACTATGCATGACGCAACTCACAACTCTTAGCAGACACTGACCTGCAGACAGCTGAGAGCCGAACAGGCTGCCCTCTGGCTCTGAACTCCAGCCTCTGACAGTGCCTGTGTGTAGCACTCCACAGCCTGGAGACAACACAAACAAACATTCAAACGTGGCTTCTGTTAAGACTATTTGAAATGGCATAATTGGTGCACATGCTCTCTTCTCTTTAGCAATGACTCACCCTGGTCCTGAAGTGTCTGTTTGACGGTCCAGAAGAAAGGTAGTCAGCTGCTGCCTTGTTGACCTGAGGGTCCTCTGAGGTGAGCAGCGAGGCCAGGGCCTTCAGGGTGCTGTTTCTCGGCCAGAGAGATGACACCGGTACCTCCTCCATCTCCGCCAGACATCGAGAATCATCCCCACTGCACAGGACCTCTGCAAACACCTCTGCGGATGAGGCAAACATAGACACAAGTCGAAGATCAAATAAAGGACGGAACGAGTTTGTGGAGGGACAAATTCGTTTTCTGCATTTCTGACGTGTATGATGCAGGTTTGTGTTCGACACATATGGCTTTATTCTTAAAATTATCAAGGGATTTATTAATGCTTAATTCCCAAAACATCCAAAAATAAAATGTGATAACAGATTAAACTATTTCTGTCTTTAATATATTTTATAATATATACATTTTTTTATATTGATTGACTGAGGTGATACATTTGAGTACATATGGACATAAAAATCCAGATTTGGCTCAGTGTTAAGCTCTTTTTAAAAAGGAAGTATGGGTTTGTTTTCAGTCAGAAAAAACCCTAAAAACAAAAGATAAGGAACATTCTATGTACTGTATAACTTCCTTTCTAATTCCTGATTTATGTAATTCTCTTTTGAGAGTATTGATGTTAAATAAAGGAATACTCACTAAAGTGTAAATCTTTTGGATAGATCATCAAGTTTGTTTGTGTATTTTTCTGTAAAATGTGCTACGTTTTCTTAAATTTGAAACCAACACAGTTCCAGCTGCTCAATTCATCTGCAAACAAGTGTAATATTTGGTTGAGAGGAGAACTCTCAACCTATGTATTGTATGTATGACACACAATTTATGCAGGTAGACGTCGATGTTGTGTAGGAAACAAAATCCCTTTTGGGTATGCAAGAGTACACAACTAAGATGAAACAAAGCCAAGCATTGAACATTTTGCTCACCCTCTCTGGCCAGGTACAGCAGGTGTGTCTCCATGTCCTGAACTTCATGTTGTAAGATGTAGCTGTGGAACTGAAACACAGTCAGGACGTCCTGAGAGAGCGCAGCAGCAGAAGGACTGTGTGCCGCCATCAGGTCACTCCTGTCCACCATCTCACCCACTACCACACCAATCACTGCTTACAAGAAGAGAAAGAAGTACGTATTCAGAGCAGATCTGTGTATAGTTAATTGCAACAATATTTACACAATGGAGATGAATTTAAGCCTAATTACATTCAAAAATAATTATTGTAAACCTGTATTGTCACCGTCCATTTCATGTAGTCTCTCCTAACATCAGCTATTCTGTTTGAATTTTCACATTATATTCTCTGCAACAGTGGTGATCTAATTTTCCCTCAGGGACATATTTAAAACCGATACTGATTTACAAACCAAATAAGTGCATTAGCTGAAACCCAGCGGTAATTAAAAAACACAGAAATAGGACTGTGTTGCCAACAAAAAGATGAAATTTTAAGTATAACCCGTGGCTTGTTTGGAGAGAGAAAAGAGGGATGAGCCAACCTGTGTCAGCGCTGTGTGGGTGTCTCTCCTGCAGCACTGCTGTGTAGCGCTGGTTCATGTGTTTGAACACTCTGTCCAGTGTGGTGTGGAAAAGTCCTGCAGAGCCGCTGCACTCTGACCACAGAGTCATCAGCTGGGGGCGCTCTGCGAGGCTCGGGAGAACTGAGGGACAGAGCATCAGGTCAGATGCTACAAACCAGAAACTCTTTTGTGTATGGCAATGATAAGATAAATAAATTATTGCTTCATAAAACAATGTTGGTACCCACCATCAGCAGCAGACGTAATCGCTCCAAGTCTGTCCACACTGATCTCCGCTAGCTCTTCCAAAAGCTGGGTCTGTCCGGAGAGTTTGAGGAGCAGACTGCGACGCTGCCACAAACCTACCCCGCTGGTTAATAACTGCCATAAAATGAAGAAACAAAGGCACTTGAGATGCTATAAATAAAGTGGCAGAAAGTAGCTGTTGGTGTATTTAACAAACTTGGTGAACGTGAACTTCATTCATAATATCCAGACTCCAAGCTAATATATTAACAGAAGGAGCTCTACCTGTATGAGATGATTACAGTACTGGAGGTGGATGACAATGGCCACGTCCAGGTTCTCATTTCCCGTGGTAAGAGGCAGGGGGCTTCCCGCCACGCTGTTGCCTACCCCTGTGTCCTCTGTCAGGGCCTCACTCAGGTGTCCTCTGGCTTCTGGATGCTGGGCCCTGAGACGGTTCATACCAAGAGTCACCACAGAGTGGCAGCAGTAACACACACTGAACTACTGCACTATTTAAGTGGAGATTCTGTCTCATTAAACCGTTAAGTAGAAGTATAAATGTATATATTCTGCCAAAGCTCAGCAATTTGCTACAGTGAAATGAAATGCAGTTCTATTGTGTAAGAATTAAATCCTTCATACTTGCATATAACTAACAAAAAATAGCTTTAATAGACAAATAGTGCATCAATTGACTTGAAACAAAATATCAAAAGTTCTGACAGTGCTTTTTGTAAGAACTCACCCTATTCTCTCTCCATCTGCATCAAAAAGTGGAGACCTCTGTTGTGGAATGTTGGAGATGGCATTGTCGTCTCCGGTATCCTCATCATCAAAGTCAGAGGTGTTGAGGAAGTCAAAACTCTCCAGGGCACTCTCCACTGTCAGACTGAGGCTGGATGATCGACTCCTGTGACCCGGGAGACGGCACTGTGAAAAAAAAGGATGATAGGAATGCAAACAGAAAAAAACAAACCCATTGAAATTCAAATTTATGGCCAGTATGTGTGGGTGATCTTTAGGCAACTGGCACAGTGGCATTCATTTAAGAACACACAATAGTCTTAATCTCGACTGGACAGATGACACAAAGGCCGTGTGTTTGGGGTAACTCCAACAATGACTTGAATTACTACAGCGTAGGTACACTACTGAGTCCAATAGATGTTACTAAGCGTTGTTTGTTTCCTTAAAAATATAGGTCTAACTTTGCAATTGCCACAACAGCTGAATTCACAACACTGTTAAAAATATATTTTATACTATCCTGTAGTCAGGGTTTTTTTTTTTTATGATTATGCGGAGTTTTTTTTTTTTTTTTTTTTTTTTTTTTAATCAAGTAATCAAGGTAAGTGGTGCATTACAAGGGGCAGAATTTGGGAAGCATGTAAAATATGTAGTTATTTTGAGTAAGAAACAAAGTAACAAATATAGTTTGTTTGTAAACATCCCCTCCGACGAGTTGAAATTTGTTCAAGCAGGGTAAGAACTTAAGATAAACTGAGATATTCTACATATGTAAAAGAAGGGGCACTTAGTTTACCTTGAGCAGGTCCTCCAGTCGCATCACTTCCTGCTCCAGGTCTTGTAGCTCTCTGCAGCGGTGAGTCAGTGACTCCAGTCTCATCAGCAAGCTGTGGATGGCCTCCTCCAGGCTACTCTCTAGGAAAGCCCTGCTCCCCTCTCCGGCCCAGCTCAGACTTCCTCCACCCTCCGTAGAACTCCCACCGGGCAACACAATGTCTGAAGACGTCAGCCTCTTCACAAGCTGCCTGGTCAGGCTGCCCGCCTCCTCTGTATCCAGCTCCACAGGTTTCAACTCGTCAGCATGATCCAGGAAAACGTCCTCGGGAGCCACAGTAGATAGGTGTCCGTCAGAGCATAAGGACGGGGCAGCTGAACCACAGTTGGAGCTAGAATTACGTTGGGACTCTGTGCGCTCCCACTCTGAGTCTTCTGCAGCCTCGCCTTCATCACTGGCGAGGCTGGGACTGGTCCTGCTACCCCTGCTTCCTCTGCTACCCCTGCTTCCTCTGCTACCCGTCTCCCCATCCTCTTCGTACTCCTCCTCCTCCTCCTCCTCTTCCTCCACTAAATGCTCCTCTGCGATGGAGTCCTCCCTTGTTGGGATGATTTGTGTGGGTAATGGTTCTGATTCTGGAGGAGTGACTGTGATCTCAGGGTTGGACTGGCCCGGGGAGTAGGAGCTCAGGGCGGGGCTGGGGCTCGGCGTAGATCCAGAGGTGTCAGAGAAGGTGAAGGACAGACGCTTGCACTCTGCCATGCCGCAGCCGCCATTTTCAAAGACATCATCGGGCAAAGTGGACTGAAAGGAGAGACAGAAAAGTAAATAAATGTAACAAAAAAAAAGATGGACGACTTAGAGCTTGAAATCAGTGAATGAAAGACAGAAAAGTACAAGGGAAAGCTCCTCTGGAAAAAGAGATAGCAGATATACTTAAAACATCCACTCTAGCTCCTCTTTCCTCTCTAAATTCTTATCCCCTGATCTTTTTAAGATAGAATCACACAGAAAACAACAAGAATACAGACGGCTTATAGCATGTCATGCAAATAAACATGCAAACAGCCACACATGGCGTTCTACAGCCCACAGAAGGGGACTGGACAAACCCAAGTGTGTCCACACCAGCAGAGGAGTACATCCCCGTCACGTCAGTGAGGTAGGGGGGGCACACAGAGTCAAGGTTAGGAGGGTCAAGGGGCCACAACACACTCACATAGACCTCCAGACTGGATTTGGGCCTTGGCCGGAGTGAGGCCAGGTCACCAAACGAGCGACTGCGCCTTAGCTTCTCTAGCAGGGTGTCTCGGAGCATTTGCAGGAAGGAGAGGCGCTGGCGCTCCACGGGATATGGCTGCCACTTCTTTACACAATGCACGCAGGCAAGTGGGACAAGGGGTTGGGTATTCGAGTGAGGGCAGGAGAGTGACATACAGGAGGGATGGATGAGCGTGTCAGGTGAGACAGAGTGTGGGTAAAGTGTTATAATGTGGAGATGCAAAGAAGAGCAGGGAAATGGGTGAGGGTTAGCGCTGGCATTGCTTACATAAGCATGATGCATCAACAGAAAAAAATTTCCTTACAGTACAGTGCAGACAGTGCTGTGGTTAGTGTGTAAGGATCACTGCTAACAACTTAAAAGCAACACAAGAATCACCATGTCCCTCCACACCAATGAAGCTACAGGAGGAGTGTGTGTCGGACTCACAAAGAAGGACGTGTCCTGGAATGTGGGGGTCTCCGGTGTGCCCTGGCTGTACACTGACACCCGTCTCTGCAGAGCTGTGGCTTTGCTCACGTTGCCAGACGACAGAGTCAGGTCCTCGACATCGAAGGGACTGGATGGGGGAATGAAAACGAGGCACTTAATATGATTGCTCTACCTTCCTATGCCAACCCACTGCGTAAGTAAATACACTAATTCAGTGTTGCTGTAGATCAACACAATTTATTTTCTTATTTAAGTGCCTTAACGTATAAAGATGATGTTTCTCCACTAGATGGCAGGAAACCACAAGTCACGCAGACGCTGGATTTAAAGCCGTGACACCAACAACAGTTGTGGGTGTTTTGGCAACCAAACACAAGACCAGTCCGGTAATAGACTGTACAAGGATAAAAAATAGTTATAGACTGTATCCCACAACCCTAATACCCAGCAGTGATACCACTAATGTGTTTATCTGTTGCATGTTTTGAAAATAAAATACTCAACCTGCTGAAATATCACTGAACAAATACAAATAAACAAGTCAAATGTGAAGGAGTGAGGACATTCTACAGGTGAAAAGACAGCCACTACCTGGCTGCACCTAATTTTGTACCTTAAAATAGCCAGCCATGAATATTCTGGTTGGGTTTTAGTGACACTCCAGTTGTTCCTAAAAAAAAAAGAAAAAAAAGAAAAAAAAATCTTGTGTCTACTTACTACCACGTAACCTCCAGGTTGAGTTTGATGGTCCCCAGATCGTTGACGTCCACAGCCACCACCTGAGGCATGGCAGTAAACAGCTCCTTGGTCTCACAGATGACGCTGCCCACTAGCATGTGCGTGGCCAAACCCTTCAGCTCCGTCACCTGATTGGACCCAAACACCGGTTAAGGAAAAAAGATACTTCGAACCGCAGCACTATTTTGACACAAGGTTATAAGGATTTCCACAGTACCTTGATGTTGATAAGGTCGGTGATGAGGGGCATGAACACCATCTCATCTCCATCCCAGCTTTGTCTGGAGTTCACTTCAATCCTCCCCTTCAACTTCCACCGCTGGCGCCCGTACCGCATGAAGATCTAAAGGAAACAACAAGTATTCATATTATTAAGCGCCGTTTTCATTCTCTACCAACACCTGAGCATTTATTTTTTTCTGTAAATGTTCTACTATGTTCATCAGCTAAGCGCTAACTGTGTCCGTCTGCTGTTTGGTGCTGAGCAAGTAATGTACAGTGGATTTTCTGAGATTTTAACAGTTGCCTGCTGCAGCCGACCGACAGCTATACAATAAACTGAAACTCACTACAAAGCTCCCAAAAAGCTGAGCAACCCCACAGTGTCACTTTAAAAAACATTACTCTAACTACCTATAACTGAAAGACTAGATTGTGCTTCTGTTCTAATGCTGATAAATCTCAACTAAACTGGGTGAAATTTCACATTTCTCAAGTCAAGATGATTGTTAGGTGCAGGGAAAAGGAAAATAACTTGCCTCATATTGGTCTCCAGGACAGAGTCTAGCAAATCCTGCCAAACCTGTCAAAGAAAATAATTCTTTAATTGTTTTTATTATTATTATTATTCATAGAGCAAAAGAGGGAAGGAAAGATGACACTGTTATGATGCGGGTCAGCCTTACAGCTGACTTTCTTATTCAGGATGAGTTATTGCTCAATGACTCAGTTTCTTACGTCAGCACACTGGCTTTAAAATACATATTCATTGTTGGGATCAAGGCTGCGAGTTTTCTGTCATAAAATTCAAATATTCCCACTTGGTTCATGATCTGGAAAACCTAGTGTTGACATACTCCAAATACATGATACTATTGAGTAATATGATGATGACTAAAACAATTGTGTTGTAAACATTAGTGAATGAATGCATCTTATTTCAAACATAATATCATTTCAATATTTCTAATCCCACCTTTCATTTTGATATGAAACTCCCCGAGCAGGTTCTCCAGTTCGCTTTCAAACGTGCTCATGTTCTGGAGGACAGAAAAAGATAACACTGATTACACAAACAGCCCTCACAAAGTACAGGTGTGTGTGTCCATTTATTTGAGATCTTAGTAAATCAGGCCCTGAGAGTGTCCAGCCATGCCAGGTGGTGTGCGAGTACCTCAGTGTACTCCTTGTACCGGCGGTTGACCTCTGCAATGCTCTCTTTGGTGCCTTTCGTGGAGGGAGAGGAGGAGAAGGCCTGCTTCATCCGGCTTGCACCTTCCCTCAGACGGCTCTGGATGCAGAAGGCCTCATACAGCTCATCCACCTGAAAACACACATACGCAACGTTCCTTCATCTTTACTCAGTGTGCCACAAGGACAAGCATGCATTCACACACACACGCAAACTTACAGGTTCATTAGTGCATACACACACAAGAGAGAAACTTCAGCAGTAATGAAATGAAGCGAGTCTTTGAAGTTTGGAGCCCTCTATAAATTACATCAAAACATCCCTGGGCAGGAAGCAAACTCCCCAAAACTTCCAACTGCCATCTGAATTATTCTGGATGTGTTCCCACCTCGCTGGGTTTCATTCAAGGCTGCCAAACACAGCTTTAGGCTTGTGCAGTAACTCAGCAATGATGCTGCTTTTATGTTACTTTTTTTTTTTTATTGTTTTCAACAAGAGCACACAGGCACTATTGAGAATGAAATACTTGTGAATTTGATGGCAAGATGGTCTCAATGACAGATTACACATTCTCGTGACAAGGCTACACTTACAGGTACAGACAGGAATATAGCCATCATGAATGACATGACAGCCAACAGATTAAATGAGGAGAAAAGAGTCCTGCAGAGATACAGCTGGTATGTATCAGTGTAACTGTAGCCTCCAGTGGCAGACGCCTGCGTCGTCCCAGTCTGCGACACCAATGGGACCCTCCCATAGCGCGGCAACAACAGACGGGGTTTAGAGCTCATTTAGAAATGTCTGCCTGGCTTCAGTTTGCAGCACACAGCCCGATCTAACCCAAACCTACAGGGAGAGGGAACAACTCCATCGACATCTCACTGCGGGCTAAAATGTCAGAGATTTTTAAATGAATCCAAATGAAGACAAGATGATGCTCTAAAAGTATTTTTTTTCTTTGCCTTTTCATGTTATCATTTTTTTATATTTTATACAATTTCGAAGTAAGTTATTAACATAACTTCATGACAAACAAAAATCTATTTGAAGGAATATATGAAGTCTGTGCTGGTTTCTTAATATGGTTCCACTTTGTTTTTTTTATTCTTTGAACAGAAAATATTTAACATAGCAATCACTTTTGTGTTTTTTTTGTGTTATCACATTATCTTTTCAATATCTATTCGTTTTACTCAGTTTTTTTAATTTTTTATTGTTAAACACTTTAATTACAAAAGCGCTTTACGTTATCATAACTCCCTGGCATGTTTCACTTAAAGAGCATTAGGTTATCAGTATCTGTCTCTTCCTTTTCATAGTTAGTTTGTGCCACGTACTTGGTTGAAAGTCAAATGTTTGGGGAAAAAAAGGCTTAAAATAGGCAGAATTCATTACGAAACAAAACTGAGTTGAAATGATAAACTCTATAATCAAACTAAGCCTCCATTGTCTCTTCTTAACACTTGAAAGCACAAAGAAACTTTAAGACATTTCAATATCACTGAGTCACTCAAAGATGACTCACTTCTATCCAGCAGTCGAGATTTATTGTTATCCTGTCTGTTTAATTTTAGTTTTTTCTTAAAGTCAGATATGATCTGAGTGGCGGCCAGGCAAAACAAAACACCTCTGATGAGCCTCATCAAAAGGAAATATTGCCGCCTGCCTGACGAGAGCACTGAAATATTGATGCCGCACGCTCTTTATGGCACTCATTAGGGAGAAGCAGGAGAAAATGGGCCATTCTGGCCCTTGTCGTCCTAACAGCTTCTCTGAATGTTTGTTTGTGTGTTTTTGAGCCTGAGCTGAACACCGGCCGCATGTTTGTGATAGCAGACTTTGAGTGGACATGTGGACATGTGTATGAAGAGCGTGTTTATGCTGTGGTGGGCAGGCAAATGAGGATTTAGAGTAAAAAGTGAGAGTGGTTTTCTGTGGGATGTTTCTGTTCTAGACGAAGGATAATCCAGTCTGAGGACGTTATAACTTATTTTGACAAACAGTGTACATACAAACACACACCCACCACCTCAAACATACCAGTCCTCAGCACTCCCCACCCCTGACCAGGACCCAGCCCATATGCCTGTCTGTGGTATGTGGTGCATGTGGCGCAGCTGCAGCAGCTGAGCTGAGCTGAGCCAGCTATAAAACAACATCCAACCTCAACTGTTTTTCTCAGCTCTGATTGTAATGGAGGTGGTTCAGAGCCAACAATCACCAGTTTTTTGTTTACAATACAAGGGGGGGGGGGAAACAGGAGCACCGGGCTACATTTCTGACCATGTGAGGAGCCAAGCTGAAGTCAAAAGAAACACCTATTCACCCAAATTAACTTTTGCACTTATTAAATCGAGACATACTATATTATTGTACTCAAATAAATGAGCAGACAACTACAATGAGTTACCCATTTCCAGGAAATTGCCTCTCTAACGAAATTGGGCCTTCACAAACCGGGGTTGATGAATAGCCATCGTTGTTCTCAGGCTATCAGTAATCATATCGTTATCAGCTAATGAAGCTGAATTTTGTCCCCAATTACAATAGCCTCTCACTGCCTTCAAGGAAATGTCCTTTTGAAGGTCAGCCAAGCTCCACTCCAGAGGGTGGCCATCAGCATATTGCTGCGCCTCGAGCACATTTCACCCTAGAAACAAAAGAAACATGAAAGGAAAAACACAAACAAAGAAGACAGAAACCTCAACTGTGGCAAGATGGGTAAAATAGTCTCAGTAACACACACTTATGAACGTCCGACAGCAAGGCAAAAGAAGAAGCACTACCGATGAAAACAGACAGGCATGTAAATGTCATGTATGCATCTCTTATGGAGAGATTGCTGATTGTGCATTTAATCTTTTCTCTGCTTTGTCTTTCCGGGTGTTGTATTAATGAAGAACTTGTTCAGATGGAGCGAACACACCACAGTGTAACATCAACAAACAAAAGAATATAGGTGAAACAATAACAAGCAAAAATTACAATAATTTAATAATTGTTTAAGTCATGTTGAAAAGGCGAATTGGCCAAAAAAGGTCTTTAAATGTAAGTACTGGCAGGTTTTCTTTGTTGTAAATGACAATAAATTAAATGTTTTGGGGATTTAGACTCTTATTTGGACAACCTGACACCTTGCCACATTTTTTACAACGAGTATATTTTGACATTTTATAGACCAATTGATAGATCAAGAAAATAACCAGCAGATTCCGTCGTTATGAAAAAAATCTTTCGTTGCCACACTACAAAAATCTACAATTTTATACCAATAACCTTCTAAATATATAAGATTTTCCTACAGTAATTTCTACCTTAGTTAACAGCACAAAATATAACACCAATGTGCTGATTTGAAGGGTATTTTCAATACAAAGATAACATCTGTTTTAACATCCATTAAAACCACCTGAACCATCTTAATTAACTCTTACCAGTTGTTCAGCGATATTAAATGGAAATGTATTTGAAATGAAGTCCTTTTTTGGACTGTATCAATTACAGCTCATTGGCATGGCAAAAACGTGCATGGCTCAGAGACCAAGTGGGGAATTATGGAAAAATCTTTATTGAGGAATCAATTATGCCCAGGTTGAGGATAATATTGTGTTTGCATTTATTGAGGTTGAAATATCCATTTTAGCTCCTTTTTTTGTATTTTTAAACCCATGTCAATATAATCCCTGTAAAAAATAATGAATGCTGGTGTTTGGTTGGTAGTTTGGCAACAGTGCAGTCAGGTTTTTATGAAGTGTCTCTGGGAGTTTTAAAGGATTGTCTCTGGATCTATTGTATGTATGACTTTAAACTGTGAACAGGGAATCCTTAGGATATGGCAGCAATCCTCTTAAGATATGGTCATTATCCTGGATTGTAGGATAATGGTGCACACACACACGCACACGCACACGCACACGCACACTTTCTGCCAGGGGGCGAGTGATTATAAGCAGATTAAAACAGGCGGGCCACACCAAACAGCATCAAACACACAATCCCCTCTCTGGGGAACTGTGTATGCGTGTGTGTGTGTGTGTGTGTGTGGCAAGATTAGCATTTAAGGGAAGAGGGGAAAGCAGAAAATGCCGTATATTAAAAATAATCACATGCAGAGTATTCACACTCGTCTCGGATTGAATTTGGCACCTGGTTAACATCCACAATCTCTCTCTCTCAAGGGAGGAGGAGGCGCCTGACAGCCGCTCTCTCCTCACCTTCAATCTCTGTCACTCATCTCTTTAATGATGCCCTGCTGATACTCGCGGCCAGCGCACAGACACAGACAGACAGACAGACGGACACACAGACACACGCACGCACGCGCGCGCACGCACACACACACACACACACACACACACACACACACACACACACACACACACACACACACACACACACACACACACACACACACACACACACACACACCAGACCCTATCCCATGCAGGACATCATAGGGGTTGTATTGTGCCACCTGCGTCCTCCATGTGTGCCAATTACTGCTCAGACATCTGCAGGCAGCACGGGAACAAAAGAGCGGGCTGATGTGAGTCACAAACTAACAACTTGCTGATAGATGATTGTTAAGTCATCCCTTACGGCAGCTGTCCTGCACAAAGAGACACGCCTGAGCCTGAGCACAAATGCTGACAAACACGTCCACGCTTACTGTGGCTTGCAGCTGCTGAAACACTGAACGTTTTTTTTTTATGTTTTCTTTTCTAAGATGAGGTAAAGTGCATGTGCAGCTTTTGATTGTTTTAATACTGTATTTGACAAATAATGATGTGTTTACACATTTAATCATCAATCATGGACACGTGTGTAAGACACTAAAATATATAATAACCGAGTGATCATCTAACGCGCAGGTCGTCTCGGTGCTCTCCACTCAGGAGTTCATTGCTCCACTTGTCTGTATATTGCTCTACTGATGCAGCAACTTTTATTGCTGAAGTACTCGTCTGTTCGTACAAATGGAGAAAACATAAAAGGTCATAATCTTCCTACTCTTCTTCGCAGGCTGCTCAGCACCACCTGCCTGCTATAAAACATGTACTTCCTCTTTTGGCCTTTCCTACAGCTTGTAGACTTGGCTGATAATACTAGATAGACACATCCCTCACAACATTATCTCCAGACCAATATTCATACTGAGGCACTCTGAGCAGGGCACTTTACATTTGAGAAAATTTGCTTGTTGGACAGAAGGAGAGAATAATTTCAATCAAATTTCAAATAAATACAAAACATTTGTGAAGTCCTTTTCTCAAAACAAAAGCCATGAAACTTTATATAAACTATTTCATCCCCAACCTATAACCCACACAAAGTCAGAGAGTCAATGAACAGACAGGGTTTAGCAAAGGAGCAGGTATTTATATTTAGAATAAAAAAAAAACTAAAAAAAACAGCGAGTGCTCGATTTGTCTTTTCAGTTACGCTTCCACTTTTGAGGCTTTTTACCGGCCTGGCAAGATAAATCAGACGCTCCTTCAACATTTCAAATATTTACTAGTGCATTCAGATCTATTTTGGTACTGAGCCCAAAGAGCTTCTAAATAATATTGGCTGTGAAGTAGAAAGGCCTCAAGTGCGTGTTTGTTTTACAGCGTCCTGTGACAACCTCACAAGACTGAACAAGCATCGACTGTTTTTTCTTTGTTATCAAAGTCAAAGTGGAGCAAGCTGCAGATGCATTTCCTGAATTTCCGCAATTTATTTTTCATCTTTAAGGACCTTAAATTGCTCCTCACTGTTGTCTGCTAACTGCCCTGACCCAGATTGACTGTTGGCCTTAACCTTTCAGAAACACTTGGGCAGCACATGTCTGTCCAAGGACGGCCTCTTTGTGTGTTGTGGTGTAGTTTACAAATGTCTGTTTTTGGACAAAAGGTCTAAAGGTGAAGTTTTTTTTTATTATTGTCTGTCGGGATGTAGGTGAGCACAAAGGGTTAACGTCACCCAATAGAGGGTTCCCTCGAGCCCCTCAGGACTTCAAAGGCTCCTTCTGCGGGTAACCATGGTTACCTTTGGAGCTGCGCTGTTGTTTGGGCGTGTGTGTTCTGATTGCCTGCTGTCACGTCTGATTTGAAGCCGAGTGAGGGAGACCATTACAGGACGACAAAAGAGGAGGTCGTTGAGCCCTGCAACCTTGTAGGGGAAATATGTCCCCAACTGGCAACCTGTGAGGACACTACAAAAGAGGGTATAGGAAAAAAAAAATATCCCTACCTGGCAATCCCAGTGGGGACGTTTTTGCCTCAACTATTAAAACAGCTGGAAATGTCCCTTATCAGCACATGAATCAGAGAAGAGCATGAATGGCAAGCTAACTTAGCAGCAAAAAGTGTGGACGGATACTGCAGCTTCACTCTGAAACTCAAACCGCCAGGGAGAGAGGCAATTCTACAAACTAATATTGACACTGTAGTTTATCGGAACAAGAGTCGACAAGTTTGTCTTTTTGGTAAATGTACTCGGTTTTCTTGGTGAGAGACAGATAGCTTAGTTCAGTTTAGCATGAAGGCTGGAAACGGGGGACACAGCCACCCCAGGCTCCGTGCAAAAAGTAACAAAGGCCATTTTCAGACCAAGCAGTTTAAGGGACTCCTGAAATACCCAGTGGGTAGCTCCCCTGACAAAACTACATATCTTTGAGGTTTTTTTTTGTTTGCATTCCTACCACCAATTGCAATGCTGAAGTGATGTAAGCTGGCCAGCGGTTGGTAGAGCAACGTCTCTTCAGCATGGCACACAACAACAACGAGTCATTCGTCTGTGATTTGTTCAGTATTTTAAGGCCAACATTAGGAGCTGTTGTTTATAAGTTTTTTTTTTTTTTTTAAATGGCAGTAGCCAGTAGTCTGGCACCACCAGACTATTCATTACAAGTCCAGTCTTATGACTTAGTGACTATAATCACTGTGATTATAGTCTGGACATCCTGTTTGCATTAACATTCGCTCAGCTATTTACTCCAAAGGGCCAACCAATCACGAACCAGTGTCGGTGAAGTGCGATGATGTTGAAGTTGAGTGTTTTTTTTCTTTTTCTTCTAAATGTAGATGCAGCGGTGGTAGAGTTTTGACAAGTTTAGGCGCATATTGATCGGTTAAAACTCTTCCAATAATTTCAAAATTAACCCGCGGCCTACTCCCGGCAGGACGCAAAAATTGCAAATGATTCCCTATGGAGTGTACCTGGCCCTATATATTTACACAGTGTATTTAGGTCTGAATACCAAGCTAGGCTGCCAATGCTGCATTGGCTAATGTGTTCAACAAATCAACACAAACTTATGTCTGGACCGAACCCCGTACTTGCGTCACTATGAATTACAATCATCCTCAGTTCCTGCAGTGCGGATACAAAAGAAGTGGGTACTTCCTCCAGCAGTTCTTTGAAAAAAAGTTCCTCTGATTCAAAAGCACCATAACCCAACTTACTGATGGCTTCACCAGACAGTATTGACCTTAGCGACATGAGAGTATTACTTTAAAAGAGGCAGACATATGCACCAGCATTATAGTTTGAGTGATTGTGAGAAAAAAAAAAGGTATTGAGACCTGAAATGTTCAACAGCTCTTAATGAATGTCTTTCCAGGTCCCACTCACAACTCAGTACTTCAGGCTCAAACAATTTCTCTGGTGTAGATTGACTAATTATCATTGAAAAATATTCCGAACACACAGCAGTGCTTACCTTGCTGATGTGAAACTCCAGACGTCTCATGTACCTTTCAATTGTTTTGATTTGCTGCAGAAAAAAACAGACACAGCACAAGAATTAACTTGTGGTCACGAGTATGTGGCTACAGATGGCTCACGGATATAGAAATAATGATTTGTATGTCTGTACCACAGGATATAATGAGGTACAGTTTGAATATCATAAAAGTGACATTTGTGATCATTAAAAGTACACCACAGATTGACAAAATGTCTAGAAAATACTGCACATTGGTTCTATATAAAGATCATTTAATCATATAGATATACAGCATCTCATTATCTCTTCATGTCCTATCACTTATTTCTCTCCCTTTCATCTTCCTTTATTACTCCCCTTATTTCTCCACTCTGTTCTTCCTTTCTCTTTCATACATCAAAGATTCACTCGACACACCAAACTTGGGAGTGCTTGCTACAGTCGACCCTCCTCTCCATCAACTCACCTTGTCAAGATCGTACAGCACTCCCTGGAGAGAAAAAAACACACACACACACACACACACACACACACACACACACACACACACACACACACACATGGTTACTATAAGGAGCACAGCTGAGGCTGCTTACATAATGCAAAGCAGGCTGCAGTTGTCTGTCATCAAAAAAAGATCAGATTAGACCGTTTTTCCAGTCTTGACTCTGTGTGTGTACAATACGCGAGTGTGTCTGTGTGTGTATTGCAACACATTAAAAGTATTTTCCATGTTTGAAATCATGATGTTATATGATATTATATGATCATTTAAGTGATAAGAAACCAGCAGAGATTTGACGGTTGAAAATCTCTTACTGCTTTCATATAAAGATATGTCTGAGACACAAGGTAAGTACACATATTAATACAGCCAATATTTATTTTGATTTGACTATTTCTACAGCAGTTACTACTTGTTTACTTTGTGCTTTACTTTGTAAAATCCTCTCGGCGCTCTTTGAGATAAATCCAAGCTAAATGAAGAACATCCAAGATCTCTAAGGCAGAAGTTGCACCACATTTCTGTCATATCAAACCTCAATATACTGTAATTTATATGGCATAGAAATAGCATTCAGTAATTCAATCATACTTCCATCTTAAGTTGTCCAATGAATGCTCACAGGTCATGAACATGAGCGCATTTGTAAGAAAGAGATGTGAGCGCAGCACAAACTACAGCTGGAATGTAAGTTCATGCAGTCATTTCTCACCAGGCGAGAGTTCCTTTTCATGTCCTTCATCAGAGACATCAGTTTGTCCAGCTCTGTTTGATGGACTTCCAGATACTCACTACAGTGTAAAAAAGGAAAACACTTCAGGTTTTAAACAAATGCACTAGCTGTTGAATCTAATAATCACTGAGGGAGATTAAAAACATAACTGCTGCAAGTAAAGGCATTCAGCAATGTAAGCTCACCCCAAGGAAATAACAAGAATTAATGCTACAATATCAACACTTGTAGATAAACATTTATGGCGGTATGTAACTACATTCTGTAGGAAATATCAACAGGCTCAAACTGTAAACGTACAAACTGAAGCACCAGGTTATTAACATTTATTAACAGAAACTGTTCACCCACAGTAAAAAATTAAAAAAGGTCACTGTGGAACATTTGAAGATTTTATACTGTATATTGAAGGGGAAATTGTTTTCTAATAACTGCTGAGTTTCTGAGTGTGTTCCCACTGAATCAGTGAACGTCCGTGCATGAATTACTCACTCCAGGCCTTGTTTGAGTGCGGTGTAAACCTCCTCCAGTCTTTTGGGCTGAGGCTCTCTGGAGCTGCTGCCCCCCTTGTGGCCTGACAGGTGGGGCTTCTTGGGCTTGGACTGAGGCTTCTTCTGCACCGCAGAGTTCCCCATGAAAGAGTTACACCTGCACACACGCCCACAAACACACATATATTAGTAAGTGCAACAAAGAGTTTGTTTATCCACCTCTGTGTAGGACAATTCGCAGTCTGCTGTGTGATGACTTCTTTAAACTGGAAAAAATATTTTGTGCCTCACAACATTTTCAACAATCTCGAAGCACAAAGTGGAGAAAGGAGTAGCATTGAGACTCGATCATCTACAACAGAGTAAGAGATGCAGAGTTACTCACGCAGCATTGCATCTCATCACAAATACATATCACAGGATTTCCACAGTTTTTCAGATAGCCAGCGGTGTCACTGGCAGCCTATAGAAGCAGAGTGTTATATGAGAGGTCTGTCTCATTTTACAGCAGTCTGAATTTGATTTGCCTTGGGTCAGACTCAGCATGAATTCATCTCATCTGTCAGATGAAGTGAGCTCGTCGACTATCTTCACACCAAAATAACTCAATCATACAGGACTGACACTTTTAACCTATATATTATTCAGAAACCACGTCCAAAAACCTGTCAAACATGCACAGAATTAACGAGACACTCTTGGAGCCAATCACACAAACTCACAACACAACCTGAGTGGTGAACCTCTTCATCAATTACAGGGTTGTGCTAAATACCAAGTATGCACACATATCTGCGAACACATGCAAACCCGAGCTCCCACGCACTGTCTGTGTTTGACCTGTGTAAGGCCACCGATTATCTTCTGCTGCAGTCAGCTTACAAAAGCACAAACTGAGACAATCACGCTCCCAGCAATCAATGACATTCAAGTGTTTTTCACTCACTTCCCTCTGTAGTCCTCCAGTAGTCGACAAACAACTGGGTGATTGACTCGAAGGGGTGAAGCCACCAAATGTTATACATTTAAACACTTTTTATATTTGTAAAATATAAAACATTGACTACTTTAAAGGGCATCATATGTGTGGGCTGCAGCTAATAACTTTTTATTGTCTGTTGCATTTTGGATTTGTTTTTTGATCTATTAAATAATCATATGGACAATAAAACACCATAAGATTGTGAAAAATTCACATTTTTGAAGATTTTATCCAAATGCATATGAAAAAGACAAAGTATGACACCCTGATGGACCTACAAACTGATCCCTTCTAGATATCTAGATGATGCAGTCCAAGTAAGGCTTCAACAATGATTATTTTTCTTTACTAAGACATTTTAGATCACTTTGAATAATCATAAACTCTGTAATGTATCAGAAAACACACAAAACTGGCATCACATTTTCTAACATCCTGAGATAACATTCTCAAAATGCTGATTTTGTCCAACTAACAATCATAACACCCAGAGATATTCATTCATTAATGCATTATTAATATTGGTTCAAATCATTTTCAATGACGTGTCCAATCATTTTAGTATTACTAAGCCTCATTTCTATGTTTGAATAAAGAAAAAGCCAAATTTTTCCTGACAGTAAAGCCACCCCACAAGTCTTTCTCTCCTCACATTAATTCATTTTAAGTCACTCTCATCCTCCCTGCTCATGCACGTTTCAAGCTTTTAAAACCATTACGGATTTAGCTGACAAATGACATTTCCCTCATCTCGATGAAATTATCCTAGCGTCATTTCAGGGACAGCGCAACAACCAATTCCAGCGCTCGACAAGTTGGAACGTGCCACGTCTTGCTGCATGCCAGCAGCAGCACAAGTTAAGCTAAAGCTGCCACAAATGTAGGGCAACATTGAATGAGAGCGCTGCGTAGCCTTGGGGTCAGGCAAGCTGTGGTGCAGTGGGGTTTTTTGGCAGGGACACACAGGGACACATATGCATGCATACAAACATTTCCATACAAGCTTATAATTGTGAATTTACACCCTTGGACACAAACGGCAAACTCTGAAGCATTGAAGAACGCGTAAGTGCACATAAAAGACACACATGGGCACAAGCATGGAAAGTCCTCGCTTAAAAACAACATCAAACCTGCACACACAGACACCGACACACTCCAGTGGCTTCAGAGGCCATATCGCTGCAGCTTTCCACCTCGCTCATTATCAGAATGGCAACTCATCTGTCGCTGTCAGTCGCCCACACACTCGCGTCATTGCAACAATTACCCCATTCACTGTCTGAGCAGAGAGAAAAGAGGGGAACAGTTTCTTCAAATAGATGCAGCAGCAGGCCCAGGAGAGCTGGTCATACACCAAAGTCTGATTGTAAGAGATATATCTGGGATGTGAGCCGGCTTTGTCTCGTGTTGATGGAACGAGAGCCGTCAGAGATGAGTCAAAGAGGGAGGAACACAGATAAAAGTCTCTCAAGGACTTTATCGATCTCCAACTTGTCACAGTCAGAATGAAAATTATCAGGAAACTGAGTTCGCTGGGTGCTTATGTAACAGAGTGATGATCACCCCGAAAGGATTCAGTTCCTTTACAGGATTTTGAGACTTGCTGTGGCTCGCTGATTGTCATGAAGGTTGTCTCCAGATTATTGAGTCAGTAAATTCCTCCTGTCTGTGCGAGTCAAGCTTGAATGGAAGCCTGGTTACAGTAACGGATGAGATTTTCTCATTTCTATCAAACAAGCACAGAGCTAAATATGCCAAGTCATGACCACATAAAGGCTTTGTGGGATTTATTTCAGTTCAGATAGATGGGTGTAAGAAAAGGTTTATATGTAGGACACAGTGTAACCAACATATCAATATTTTAATTTAAAAGGGCAAAAACATTGTCTCATAGAAGTGTTACTTCCCCCTCCATAACATTTCCATCAATCTGAGGGAGTGTTTTATAATAAATTCTTTAGTTGACCCTGTGATCCTAGTTGTTGGTCAGAAATTAGTAACTCCATCTGATCACCGATTAACAGTTTTGAAGACCTCTACTCACCGTGAGCGTCGTTCTTGTAGTGTGCTGAAGCCTGCGAAGGACTGACTCCGGATTATGCCGTTGGGCCCGCCAGGCGAGTGTGTGCCGGCTGCCATGATCTCCGGGACGCGGGACGACACTCCTGCAGAAAAGACAGACACACAAATCCATTTTAAACAGATCTAATGACAACGTTTGGAAAACAAGTGAAGGATTCGGGTTGGTTGGTCAGTGATACATCACGCATAACACATGCATCTCATGAACTCCATTAACAGCCGAACAATGTCAAAAGAGAGATTAACTGGAGTGCACTAAGCAATTGTGCAACGCAGCACAAAGTAGGCACCGTTGGTGATGCTTTCCATGTGCGAAGTGGACGAGCAGCATTCAGAACCTGCAGTAACACGTCTCAAACTCTTCTCGCCTATTTGTCGCCACTCAGCTGCGAACATACCTCAAATGTTACTGTTACTCCTCAGGCAGGTGTCATGGTACATGACTCCCGTCACTTTTCATATTTTCGACCTGAACTGAGGGGTACACTTTTGTAAATATGCAATTCATCAAACTGACAGCTGTTTAAAAACCATAGATGAGCAGACGTCACTGCATACTTCACTACACATCTGCTGTAACTTTTTTTTAAATTTTTATTTATTAAGTTCTGCTGTAACTTTAAAGGCCATTTTCTCCATTCAATTTGTATGTTATCTAATCAACCTCTCCTAAGACATCTTTTATCACTGTGTCTATATTTACCAGCGGCAGCCTGTCAGATTTCAACCTTTTTTGAGCTGGAGATGAGGAATGCAACATGAATCACGTGGGGCACTTGGGGAGCAAGCTGAAAATAGACGCAGAAACGTCCAAATATAGATGTCAGATAATGATGTAGCAGAGATCAAGTGCCCGAAAAGGAAGAATCCCCTGAGAAAACTGAATTACAGCTCCATCTAGCAGGGGGAGATTTTGTCCAGATCGCGGTGCTACAGTGGCAGCAGGTGGACATAGAAACTCAAAGGGCAGTTTAGAGCAGCTCCATGAATGAATGTTTATAAGTAAGTAGGCTTTCCTCCTCTGTCACTTTCAAGAACATCTCTTTATTAAGTAAAATCTTCATTCTTTAAACCGCTCAGTGGTCAATGTCTGCTACAGAACAGCTGCAGAGGGTTATATGTGTTGTTGAAGGACACTGCTGACACAAGAGTTTAAAACCATGACTCCCAAATAGCAAGGAAGTCTCCTTGTATTCAGTTGACAGCACTTTTTCATTTCAAACACTGGGGACCCGCACATGAATACATAACCATGGTAGATGAGTTTGTAATGTGTTCAGCACAATGCTGTTGTTAGACTGAGGATAAACCTCTCTCCAAGGGTGTAAAACTATGTCTTGTGGTAGTATGATGATTTTCTGGACTGTGTTTTATTGTTTCACTGGTACCATAAAAAAAAAAGAAGCAACCCCATAAATGCAGGTCTTGCTTTAATATCTGGTCTCTATCTAAACCATTTGAATACTAAACAAGTACATGCCTGACTGGGGTCAACTTTTGACCTCAGTGATTATAATGTGATGACTGTAAACTTGTTGTGAGGCAGAAGAAGCTTGATCTCCGTCTTGTTAATCTGTACAGCACAGAACTGCCTAAAGGAGACAAACAGAGACAGATTTATCAAATCAAATTAAACTCTTCTAACAAGCAGAGGAATCTGCCTGTGAAGTCTCTGTATTCAGCTCTCCTCTGCGTCTGCTTCTCGTCCACACACACACACACACACACACACACACACACACACACACACACACACACACACACACACACACGAGATAAACCGACCCGCAGCCCTACCACAGTTCAACAACTTCACCAAACGCTGCATTTTCAGTCGGTTTGCGGGACCCGGTGTTTGAACATACCCTGTTTTTTTTTTCGGCTCATCCATCCATCCATCTTTAGGTCTCCAGAGGACAGACTACCTCTGTCTGGAGGTCAGGGCAAGGCTCTCACGCACACACATGCACAGTACAAAAAGTGATTGAACCAGCAACCTGATATCATCTCTTCTGGTCTGTGTGGCAGACAGAGAGCCGCACAGGGCCCGAGGAAAGACTAGATTCTTGTTTTGCAAGGGGGGAACAATAGACTAGTGAGACTGATACTGTTCCGGCTATTATTAGCAGCAAGGTCAGTTTAACACTGAGGACCCTGATGGCTGTGACTCAGTAAATTAATCATTAGGACTAAAGGTTGGATTGAGGTTTTTGCCCGAAGCGAGCTGGCTGATCGGTCAGTACGAAATATAAAATGTTCTGTATTTTTGAAATGGTGAGTGAAACCATTATTGAAATGGTATTAATGCCATACAAATTACCCAAATGCCTGTGTGTAAGGTGAAACTTGTTGTTGCTTTCTAGCCTCTTTTAGCACACTGCTTTTGTTTTTTTAAGCTTAGAAACTCATATTCACTGTACGCTACCTTCCCAGCATAGAACAGCATGAAGACAAAGTTACACAAGATTCATGCTTAGTCCAAACTGCATGTCAGATGGTCGTAAATCCCGTTCACCCTCATTACACTGTGATTGGCCAGCTGGGTGGAGGAGAGCGAAGTGAGGATTTGTATTCCTCTTTGTAGGTCCCTTTTTCATTTGTAACTCATCTGTTTTCTGCATTTTTCATATGTACAACATAATGCAACATTGCAAGTGTCTCCCTGCAGAGATTGTCTAAAAATGCCTGCCGTTCTCTCTGTTTTTTTAAGCAATATTGCCACAGTGACGCCACTTTGGTTCTGGCTGCAACAGAGCACATGAATATATGATTACAAATCATGATTAGAGCTGCAACAATGAATCCTTTTTTAATAAAAGAAATAATTCAATTCTGTAATTACAGGGAAAAAAACAACAGCTAATCGATTAATGGATGAAATAATGAACAAATTAATCAATAATTAATCGTTAGTTGCAGCCCTAAGCGTGATATGGCAAACGTTTATAAGATTTAAACCAATTAATGTGATGTCAGAAGCATTTTACCCAAGTTGCAATTTGATGAGTACAAACTGCTCGAATGGAAGAAACAAAAACTTGAGTAACTAGCTTTTTTAACTCCGAAATTTAAATTTAGACATCCAATGTGTCAGATAACACCACGTGGTCTTATGATCATGATATGATTCTGATGAGAGACAGTAATCACTAATATTACATCATTTTGCCCTAACCAGAGCTGGCAGCGAGACAGACACCTTACAGGAGAGCAGCTATTTGCTTTGATGCTCGAAAGCATTTTGCTGCATTTTGGTTTCTGGATTTTTAACAACACAATTTTCTGCTTTTCCAGGTTTGTCTCTCTGACTTTCTGACTCACTCCCCTAAAAGAGGAACAGTGGGTGGCAAATGATGGTGCATCTTGTTACCTAATGCTCTCTGGATAATAACAGAGCATGCTGGACACCATTCACAGCACTTTAATCATTTTCGAAATATTTCCTGCAGATTTAGACGACGAAACAATCATGGAGAACGAGGAGATGTGGACACTTGAAACTAAACTCTTTATACAATAATACCAGATGGTTTAAGCTGTTCACTTTGAAGTTCCATCAATATCCTGATGTTCCCAAATGGCAGCTCACTCTTCCCATGATGAGGCCTCAAGGGAATAATACGGGGTGCTTTTCCTCTCATCGGGGAATACATGTAGATGTGAAATAACACTACTCACACAATTCAAACAGGGAAAATAGCTTCATGTTTTAAACTTTTAAAGTTACACAGTGTGTTCACTGACTATAATGTGGAGATTGTATGAAATTCAAACAGTGTTTGTCCTACATTCATGTTCGGGGACTTGACCAGCCACTGCTGGATAAATGTGGCACTTTATAAAAAGAAAACCATCTCATCTCTGGTAGCTCTCCGCCCAAAACAAAGAAAAAGCCTGTATTCACAACGTGTGCTCTAAGTTCTGTAAGTTTATCTGCTGCTACAAACACAATAAATGAATATCAGCCGTTTGTTTTTTGACATTTAAATAAGCGCTGAAATGATCAGATAACAAATTAATTTGTCAATCAACAGAAAAATAATCAGCGAGTCTTTTAATAATTAATCTTTTCAGACATTTTATAAAAAAAATATTTTTTTTACATACTATGATAAATTGTAACTAAAACCTGTAGGTATCATAATGGACAATTGTGATATTTTTCACTATTTGCAAGTTAAAGCTCTTAATTCTCTGTAAAAGATTCACAGACACTTGCCATGAGTGGTTTGCTCTCACGTTCAGGCTTCTGGATTTTCCCTAAAACCTTTCCCAGACTCAGCAAGCCCCTTCAAAACAAACTCCGCATTTGAATCAATGTTACATCGCAGATAAAGAAACACACGCACACACACACACACACACACACAGACAGACACTTCCTCACAAAGAGTTGAGTTCAACCACTGAATCATAAAAACCTTTCCTCAGCACCTCTTAGTGTCACTGCTCATCTTGTCGAAAGAGCCTTTCAGCGCGAGAGCGACAATGCCCACTTGCAGTGTGTTCTGGTTTGGCGCCAGCCGTTACCCGTGTTGAATACAGCTGCCAGTCAGTCCATTCACTGGTCTTTCATCTCAGCCTTAAATGCCCTCATGAGTGTGCTGTGAGTGTGAGGTTTTTTTTGTGGAATTTGTGAGCATCAGGTTGTTCAGTATGCTGAGCTTCAGCTTGGCAAGACTGGAAAAATGACAAATGCACAATTAGTGAAGGGGAGGTGGCAGGAGAGCAGGACACCTGCTGTAATATCAATTTGCTGTTAGCCGTCTGCATTAATGCATTAGTCCCACCCATGCGTGTGTGTGTGTGTGTGTGTGTGTGTGTGTGTGTGTGTGTGTGTGTGCACTACGAGTGCTTGAAGGCTGAGGGACAGACTGGATAAGTAAATGAGGGAAGAGAGAGCATCTGAGGGTAGAACGAGAAGGGAAAGAAATCCACTGACGTAGACTAAAAAAAGCTAACTGTAAAAGGCTTGATCAAAAGGTTACGAAACTGCACCTGGACCACAGAGGAAGGGGAAGCTATGTCCTTTGCGAGTATGTATTCCAAGTTACGACACTTGATCAATATCAGCACCCGGTTTTCTCCAAGAACAGGAACAGAAAGCGCCCGTCAAATTTTGTGTCAAACGCAGAGACCCTTGAAATTCTTCAGAAAGCCTACAGCAATGAGGTAATCAGCAGCTTGAGGTGTTTTGAGTGACATTCACGTTTCAGGAGGGACAGAACGTCACTTTCCAAGACTGAAGGAAGGAGCATCGGGTCAGGAGCGCAACAAGGTGGGTTTTCTTTAACATTTGACCACGAGGTTGTGCACTCTGATTTCACCCTCAGGGTCAGACTGGACACTCAACAACACTCTTTCCTTCTGTTGCATTTCAGCAGCCACATTTTCAAACATCTACCCAAGAAGCACACAAAGCAACCGCTTTTCAAATTTTCTGAATCCACCATTCATGTTTGGGAGGTTGTGTTGAGGTGACTCAGATATTTGAATTGATTTCTGCAAACACTTGTCCCACAGAGGTCCTTCCTTCAGTGACAGGATGACTCACTTTCTTCTCCTTCAACTCCCTCTTGTTTTGAATGTTTTCTCCCCATTTCTCACTCATCCTCAGTCTGTCATTTCATTCATCCAGAGTATGTTGGTACTCAGAAACGAGAGGCCCTTTTTCTTCCAATGGAGAACCCTGAACAAGCTATTAGCCACAGCCATGACAAAACAAGCGAGAGGTGAGAATCACATTAGTTAAGAAAATCATTTTTAGGCATTAAAACAATAAAAAGTGCAAAATAGGTTGCACCTCAATAAAAGAAATAAGTCTGTATTATTACTGTATGCAAACAAACCCTGCTTCGTCTCTAAATTATTCACACTAATAATCACATCAATCATTTGGAGCTTTTCGTCTGCTGCTAAATGTTTCTGCAAAAAAAAACACCCACTTACACTTCGCTCACTGTGCCCAAATCACTCTCCTCTTTTCCAAACTCACAAACAGCTGCACGCACACAAACACCCACATTTAACTCTTGAACAACCCTCAGAATGTGTGTGTGTGCACTTCTGAATGTGCGCGAGTGTGTATTTCAGTGAAAAAAACAGCATCACCCTGCAGTGCATGTTAACAAGAGAAGCCTAATTCTTAATGCCTGTATAAATTAGCCTCACCATGGCAACAGCAGACAAAATGGGATGAAGTGTGTTACGTAAAACAACGGTTATGAGCCAACTGCCAAGAAGTAGGACACACACACCCTCGTGTTACAGGGCCGAGGCTTTTAAAGCAGCAAACCTTAATTTGGAAAAAAGCAGTTTTTACAGATGTTGCTTGAAATGTGTCCACAATGTCATAAAAAGCACAATCAAGCTGCTTTTTTTATGGTCTCTTTCTTTCTATTTTTATTCTATTTTTTTGTGTTTAATGTGACAGGATGTGCAGAAAAAAACAGGAAGGAAAAAAAGGAGTCCAGCAGGCAGGAGGTGATTAGAGCTTTGATGCAGAACAGGAGAAAGTAGCAGTCTAGTTATGAGAGACAAACAATAAAGCTTCTATAGAAATAGAACAAAATAAGATTAGAGTGATGATGATATAATGTCGACATAACACTGTAAATGGAGTAATGTGTTCCAACACAGCCTGCAGGTTGCAGGCGTGTGCCTGAAAGCTGCGCAGTTATCCATGAGTTTATGTTTGTGTGAAATGGTTCAGTGAGGAGGACGACTGCTGGTGTAGCTCCAAATTTGGCTAAAACTGGCTGCAGGCTGCCATCCCTGAGCCAAAACATACAACGTCGTTTCTCTCTCTGTAATCCTGTTCAAAACTGAAAACAAGTGTGTCAGACACTGTACAGTACTCACTTTGGTTACTTCAGCTTGTAATAAACCTCCAAAATGTCTCAACAGTCAAAACTAAACTGAGGTAGCTTTGTTTTTGTTAATTTAACATAAAATTTTGATAGTTCCATGCATGCATAAAGTACATAAGATTCACTTCGGGATGAAAGGCAGCATGTTTTAATCCCACTTTCACCACATGTGCCATTAACCTACTAAACATCTCTGCTTAACTGGGTTTAAAACATGTTGATTCACAGTTATGTTCAGGAAAGGTGACACCAGAGTGGCGCACATGCAAATTTGCCTCTACACCACTGTTCAGCAGAAAACTCATGATATTGCTTCTTAACCAAATTCAGGGTTCGAGCATTTAGAGCTGCTTTTTACGAGGCAAAAGTACTTCAGGAACAGGGAGCCTCATTATCCTTTCCTTAGTGCTGTGGAGAAGTGAAAGTTTCTCCCGAGGATGTGGTTTTTATTCAGCTTTCCTAAAGAGGCTTCTCAAAAATCAGCAAAAGGCAGAGGCAGGAAAAAAAAAATCACCTTGTGAGGTGCGATGAAACATCTTTCACAATAAAAATGACTCCGTTTTCCCTGTCAGAAAACACTGAAAAGGAATCAAATGAGGAGAAAGTTTCATTTCAGAGAGAGTCTCATGTTCATTTTTTACTTAAAACATGAATGTAATATCTGTACATTATGTGAGATGGAGGAAATTAAAGTTGATATTATCAGTATTTTTATATCAACAATGGATCAAACTACCATGTTTCCCAAGCTCCACAGAGATTTTTATCGTCTTTTCTTTTAGCTCGTCGTTTTGGTTGTTGTACTCACCACTTTTCTGTTCTGGTTAAATATCACCGCTATAAGGAGTTTTGTTTTCAACCACAACATGCAGCTGTGAAAAAAGCTCTGATTAACCCACCACCTGCTCAGAAACAAACAGCAGACAGACATAGTGACTCTTTGGTGAACATAGTGGAACATTTAGCAGCTAAAGAGCAGCTAAAGAAGGAACAGTGTATTGGACTTAATCAGCCAGCCAACGACACATGCTAAAGCTAATGTTCCTCTGTATCTGAAGGATGATTAAATATACAACACTAAAGGTGATAATACATCACATGTAAACAAGTGATGTTGAACTCAGAAAACAAGCAGCCTAACATCTCCGTCCCTGTAAACTAATCTCCCTCTGGCATACCTGCGTGCCCTCACAGACTGGGGATGATGGTGTGAGTAACGATACCTGGTGACAGGCAGGAATTCCCGAACAGCTTTGAACCTGAGAACAGACCGTTATGACTGATTACCCCATCAGCTGTAGGATCATAAACATTTTTACATTCTGAGTAAAGCTCGTATTTCCAGGAATCACAGCACACAGAAAACAAAAGAAACAATAGACAATACAGATATTTCAACACGTCCTGTGTGATGCTGGTATGTAGTGAGTGTATCTCAGGTACAAAAATCAGTCAATAGTCCTCTCTACAGATGTTCACAAAGTCGTTTTACAATGTCTCTCTAAAAGGCCACAATGGCAGAAAAGTCTTGAAATCAACTCGAATGTTTGACAAAACACACAAAGTAACTCGTGACCCCTTTCACAAAAAGCAGCCTGTGAGACCCAAACAGGAGCAAAACAAAAAAGATAACTGAATCTGGCTGAAGATTTGATTACTGATTTAAGTGTTTGGAGTGAGCAGTGTCAACAAGACAACAGGAAGCTTCCACCAGCATCTGCTTAGCTTTATTTAAAGAAAGGAAACAGGGTGCTAGCAGCTGGTATTGATCTTGATAAGTGTACTAAACTCTTAGTAGGTCATCAAATAAGCCATTTCTCCAAATGCCAGGTTTTACTTCTAATTTTTGTTTACTTGTGTTTGACTGAACTTTCAGTGTATCAGATCCGTCTCTGAACAAAAATAATCAAACTGCCCAAAATCCTGACCCAAATAGTCCGACTGTCCTGATCTCAGACATCCTCCCATGGAGATTGATTTCGTAAAAAAACATCCCAAGTTTTATCAGGTCAACATTAAACTGGTCTAAACTCTCTAAATAATAACAAGAATCAGCTGACAGTCAATTCAGTCATGTGACTCAGGGGAACGGTGTATTATGAGACAGACTGGGAGCTGAATGTGTTGCAGAGGACACGTGACTGTGGGAATCGAACAGAGTCTCTGCTGTATTCTGCTCTACTTTGAGTGTGAAAAAAGGGGTCAGTGCCAGTGTCGTCACATGACGGTCATGACAGGTCGGAGATGTTGCCACAGAAACACACACACACGCACGCACACGCACAGGCACGCACACACATGCTACATTTTCTGAAACAGGTAAAGGGGAGATATACTTTTGGTCAGTATTAGCTTGATCTAATCATGATTCATTTAGGTGCCACTTCAATCAGTTCAGTGATCAATTCTCTTCTTTTGAGCCTCCATGTTTAACAAGAGCTGAAGCTCATTTCTTTCCACCTCTGACATTTCACTAATATTCAAAGGCACCAAGTGTAAACAGGTTTTATTCTTTACTATTAACGCAGGTGACAAACAATATCAGCAGAAAGAGAAAGAACATTTTCATCAATCAGACATCTGCTCGATTAACCGGGAACACTTGTGCAAAATGTAAGAGGAAAATCCATGTCTTGAAAGGCATAAACTTCATTAACAGCTATTTTAACCATGCTAAAGTGGATTTTCCTTTAAAGACTGAAAAATGTCACTTATCCCTTCCACATTGTCATTTTACATCTTTCCTCCTCACAATGTGACATGCATATTGCTTTAATATGTGACTGACTAATCAGTGTGGCCTGCCTTTGGGTCAGCATGAGAACCAGCTCCCTACTTGCTCCACTTCTTTGATTTGTCCATTATGCGTGACTCTGATCGAGAATTACCACCTATGCTGCAGCGCTGGAATGCAAACAGGATTATGCCAGTTATTTCAGCTCCATTCCTTATTTTTCGCAGGGAAAGACAACATTCTTTTCACTGATAGCAGCTACTGTGATAATGAGAGCTCAGAGTGTCGTACAGCTTCGTGTGAGTTAGCCAATCGTGGAAAAAAAAAAAAAAGAGCCAGTCAGCTTCAGAGTATGTCACAATTCATCACTGGGCAGTATGAGCTGTGAAGATAGAAGAAGTGAGAGGTGTGCCGCAGCTGCGTTTGGCTGAAAAGGAAACGTCTCCAGAAAGTAGTTACTAATTACACACTATAGAAAAAAAAATAAGTCATGGCTGTTTATTTTGGGATATACAATAGTTTTATTGGGCACAAATGTCTAAAAACTGCACTTAGTGATTAACTCTGAATTCAGAAAACAGCAATTTATGCTACAAGTGTAGACTATTTTTCAATGAGAGGAGCCAAATACACACTATGGCCGACATCCATACATAACGTGCTTTCTGGTTATATTCATTTCATTCTCTCTCTCTCTCTCTCATTCTCTCTCTCTCTCAATGCAATAAACAGTGTGGGTGTAATTTACAGCCAGCAGTCATGGTGGATTTCTGCTCCACTCATTCCTCCTGTAGCCCTGACTAAACCATTAGCATAATGTCAACAGTAGAATGACGGTTTACAGAGCGGCTGAATAAAAAAGACTAACACACAGCAGTAGAAAAAAGGCAGCGGGAAATGATAGAAATGTGTCCACGTGTCCCTGAAACGCACTCTCCATGAAGAGTCATACACTGGAGGGGACGATTGTTCCTTTCTCCCTAAACTCTGGTTTCACATATTTCAACTACAACTGTGGGGATTATCATGCTGCTGGGAGTGAAAACTCAGCAGGGAGCGGGGCACTCAGGAACTCGGAGGTATATTTTGAAGGTATAATTTAAAGCTCTGGAGATTGGAAATTAAACACTCTTACAACCAAGATGCTTACATACTTGAGAACACAGCCTACTTGAAAAGTTCCGTGTTAATTATTTAGATTTTGGTCACAGGAGTACTTCAGTCGTAATTCGAAGAGAACTTGAAACCGTAAAACAACAAGAGCAGCACATTAGAAAACACTGATGGAGTACAGTGTAGTATAGACGCTGACCGCACTGCTAGCCAATGTGCTGCTCATTGCACAAACTCATTCACCTGCCTGCTCACCATGCACATCTGGTCCTCCTATGTTCTCTTGTATGGATTACTGCCATTTTTTTTTTTTTTTTTTTTTTTTTTTTTACTATTCTTTATAGTGCATCAGTTTTTATCTGCATCATAAAGTAGAGGGGGGCAGGGAAGATGAGAGGGAGAGGAGGACATGCAAAAAGGTCAAGAACCACTCAAACACTCAGTGATCCCTGTGCTGCACCTGACGAAACTGAATCATATTTCTTTGATACTTGACAACTGATATTAAACGTAAATGCTTACTGCCGATGTGCAGCTGAGTCCCTTACGTTGTTATTCATCGTTTCAGACCATAATTATCACAACAACAACAACAAAAAAACTCTATACTACCATTTACATCAGGAATATTTTTCCCCACCCACACTCACTTTCTGTTTTGTTGCTCTTCATGCTGTGAATGCCCTTTTTATAGCTAAAATTAATTTGTAATTTTGTGCTGACTTTTTCTTTGCAATGCAAAAAAACCTTCCAAAATCTCCTATTCTGATGTGGCATTAAGTAAACCTGGTCAGTACTACATCTGGGCTGCAAACTAATGATTAGCTTCATATCAATTAATCCATGACCTTTTTGTCTTTAATTCCAGATTCCCATTACCAAGATCCTGAAGTGTTGCCCACCATTTGATAAAAAGAAAATCCCTTAAAGAAATTAAGAAAATCAGGGGAAAACCTTTCAATACTTTCATTGGAGGGGCTGGAAACTAGAAATATTTGGCATTAAATAAGTAAGTCCATTGATTTTGTATAGGTCATCTGTAAAGTTGAACGACTTGAAAGCATCATAGATGAAATGCCGTGATTTTTTTTAACCCCATTCCTTCAGTTCCCATAATGCAACCTGTCATTGTCATTAGACTGATGCCAGGTTTACCAATGTCATTCAAACACCTCCAATTTGCGACAGGCTGTCAGTTAAAAAACTCTCGTCTCGGTTATCTGGCCCACTTGTGTCGCTCATTGCCCTTTTAAAGTGATGAATTGATTACTAACATTTAGTTAGGCTAATTTTAAATCAACTAATCAGTCCAGCACAAACTACATTCGCTGCATTTCCGGCTCCAACTGACATTTCTGGGTGATGATGGTATCGAAACATAATCCTCACAACGAGCAGCTGAGACCTTTTAGGACATATTTTGGATGAGCAGTTCAAAGAGTGAACAGTCGTTCTCACGACAACTCCCCTCAGGAAGAAGGAGTGGTGTCATTACTCCCCTTCTCAGTTCATCTCTCAGCACACAGCTGTGTCATGGCCCCACGAGGCAGCTGGGTAATGGGAACACCCACTTCCTGGTGCTTCAAGAAACACGATTTTATGACAGAAGAAACCAATCACAGGTGCAAGTATAGTCTTCTCTCAAAAAGTTGCAGAGATGTCTGGGATAAAGTGTGATCACAGTGCTGCGCTTCAGATGCTGGGTAAGATGAGTTGTAAAAAAAAAAAAAATCTGCACAAGTAAGAAGAGGAAGAGACAACAGGGATAATACACATACAAGCAGAGACAGGAGGCAGGAAAGACAAGAACAGCACTGATCGTTGCTGAGAGATCCATCACAGCAGCCCAGAAATGTTGACAGCGCAACTTATTACCAATAAATAGGAGGAAAGCTGTCAGGACTGCTGGCGCTGGATGTGTCACCAGTCTGTTATCTGTGTTGTTTTCACGCCGTCAAAACAAAGCAACAGACATAAAACGATCATGACACACAGACGCGAACCAATAGTGTCTCTTCCAGCTGCTGGACTCTGCAGATTGAACGCACCAAATACCAAAACAGACAGATTATCAGATTAGGACCCTAAAACGCTTATGGGAATCATAATGCCGCTACAACCCCCGGCTGCTCCGGCCAGAGGTAGGTGTACATGCATGTGTGTGTGTGTGTGTGTGTGTGTGTGTGTGTGTGTGTGTGTGTGTGTGTGTGTGTGTGTGCCAGCATGTCAAGTGCCATGACACATGACATGTAGTGGAGAGCATGTACCATGAGGTGCATGTGCGTCCTCTCATAGCATGGTGACACAGTTGTTGAAGGATTAAAGGGGAACACCTCCACACACACATACACACACACACACACACACACACACACACACACACACACACACACACACACACACACACACACACATATATACACACACACACACACACACACACACACACACACACACACAGCAGGAATGCCGAACTGATCTGCACAGAGACAACGGGAGGAGGGGTGGGTATAGGTTCAGACTCCCCTCCATAAATTCTTCGTCTGTATCTATGGTGGAGGGTAGGGTAGGGGAGGGGGAGGGGGGAGGGGAAAACAGATGGGAAGGGAGTAGGGAGATAACCAGTGGAGGAGGGAGGAAGGGAAAGTGATAGAAAAATAAAATAATAAAAGATAGAAAACCCATGGGGTAGATCAGTAAGGTAGGTAGGTAGGTAGGTAGGTATTTACTTTATTAATCCCCGAGGGGAAATTTTTTCGCTACAGCAGCATACAGAAGCAATAAGATAATAATAGAAATAATAGAATAAAATACTAGAATAGAATATAATAATAGAAAAGCAATAAAATAGCAGTAAATAGCAGTAAGAAATATAAACATAAAATATACAATATAAAATGCACAGTTTATACAGTACATTATATATCTATATATATTATATAAGCACTCACCCCGATGCGCGCACACACGCTTACGCACACACACGCGCGCGCACACACACACACGCACACACGCACACACGTGCACACACACGCACAGCTCATTAGTCTATTAGCGACACATAATTGTTCCGATTATCATTTTCATACATCACTGCTTCTTACGCATGCGGTCAGGAGACAAAAAAACACACAAAGACACGTACACACTTACAAGCATGTGTTTGTGTGTGTGTGTGTGTGTGTGTGTGTGTGTGTGTGTGTGTGTGTGTGTGTGTGTGTGTGTGTGTGTTGTGACTTTCATGTGATGTAGCTGGCTATCTCTCCTCTCTCTCATTCACAGGCGGATTGTGTTTGAGCAGCACTGTTCTCAACAGTGGCCCAAAAAGCTGTGATGTGTCTCAGGACGGCACAGTCCAGCTTTAACTGTTCTGTAGGCTAAGTCTACTGCAGCTACGCTCACCTGTACACAGCAGGTGCTGGTTTCAGTTTTTCTTTGAAGAACAAGTGAGATAAACATGAATGGTGGAAAGAAGATAAGAAGCAGACGGCATGTGAGGGTAGTGGACAACTGGCGACTTTTCTATGCTTTTATTTGACCTCCTGACCTGTGGCCCACCGCAGTGGCTATTGCTTTGGTAAAAGCTCTGTGAGGCTGTAAGACTAGCATGGTTACTTGATAAGGCCAATTATATTTTTGATTATTGGGGGCAATGGTAATTTTTTTTATATGACTCAAAAAAACAACAATAATCTTGATCTAGACCTGTGCAATTTATAAATAATTATTCCAGACACACATTTTAACAGAATGTCAGACGAATGTATGGACATACTGACACATGAATGAGCTGAACGTGAAGCGACAAGGGAAAAACCAGTTTGTCCATGAAATGTACACAAATGTCAGAGCCTTCAAAACCAAGCTAGCTTTATTCTCAAAGCGAATGTCAAACAAGTCATTCGCTCATTTCCCCACACCGGCTACGCTGAAAGACGCCCCTCGACAAGTGAAAAAATACAGGAAATCACTGGACGACCTGCACGGAGAATTCTGCCACTGGTTCTCTGATTTTGGACAAATTGACAAGTCACTTCAGCTGGTGTCGTGTCCCTTCACACAAGACCCTGAAATGACGCCACAGGAGTTGCAGTTGGAACTGATTGATCTCCAATGTGACACCGTCTTAAAGGAGAAGTTCAACTCTCTTAAACCGGATGAGTTTTATGCTTCATTAAGCGCAGCCAAATTTCCAAACATCCAGAAGATGGCACAGATGATGCTGGTGTTGTTTGGCTCTACGTACGTGTGTGAACAGACTTTTAGTGTGATGAACACCAACAAAGCACCCCACAGATCCCAGTTGGGTGATGAACACCTCAGATCTGTTCTGAGAATTGCCACAACAAAACCAACACCAGACTTCGATGCACTGGCGAAGAAGGGTGATCAACGACACTGTTCCCACTAAAAGTGAATGTCTGGGATCTAAATGGAGATCATGAACGTCAGTAAAAAAAAAAATCCATCCACTAGTTGTGCTGGATGGACAAATTTAGCAGTGCAAACTAATAGTGTGGCTCAAATCCCTTCTCCTCTCCATTCCATTTCTCCATTGTTATTTCTCCATTCCCTTCTCGCCCGCCACCCCCTGAGGATCTCCCACCTCCACTCCTCATTCTTTCCAGTCGGGTCATCTCCACAGCCAACCTTCTACCTCCAGGTTCTGCCCCTCCCTCCACATACCACTTAACCCCAGTGTAGCAGCCTACAACCCACCTTCTTGACGCCAGCAATTCCCAACAAACACAAAATACCTCCCACCCCGCCCACTGAGGAAGCAGTGATTGTCGGGCTCGACGTGTCAGGACAGGCTAATAAGGCCACACTGTCATCTTAAGACCAGATAACCTCTGACGTGTTTGTCCCCGTTAACTCTACGTGAGATGAATCACTTTGCAGAAACAGACTTTCTACAAGCTGGAGTTGTGAAAAGTTGAGAAACAATTCTGTTTCTAAAATAATACCAGTCTGTATGCACCATCACACAACAAAAACAACTGTCTTCTATATCAGTGAACAGGATGACCCAATTTTCCCACAGGGAACATGAAAGTTTCATCAAAGAACCAGAACCAAATCAACTTCTTGCAAGTGTCGGGTTATATCAAAGTTGCTTCCCAGACACAGACCGAGGGTCGAGTTAAATTTGGAAGTCTGGATCATGGAAACCCAGCAGGAGTCTTTAGTCATCTTCAAGTCATCTTTAACATTAAACTCTCACAGTGCATTCAGAGCAAAGCTTCCGACTCAAATCATTTCTCTCCTCGTCCCGTCGGAGCACTTTTAACTTTCTGCAGCCTCAACTCCTGAAGAAATAACTATCAGCTGTGAAAACTTTAAGGAGGCACTCCTCCTGTAAGAATGCAAGGCCTTCAGTTTCCCCCCCCAAAAAAACCCACACATTTGCTCACAGATGGAAAGACATGCAGTGAATACATACACACCCGCAGAGGCAAGCAACACTCCTGAAAAGTACAAGTGGGTGTTCTTGGACAGGAAAAGGTCAAGTGTTCCTTATGTGAGACGTCGATAGACTTTAAAGCACTGAAACAGAAATTATGGCTGCTTGAACAATTCACTTCCAGGTCATATTTCTATTCTTTTGGATTGGTGTAACCTTCATAATTTTCTTCTAAGGAATTAGCTGTGTGTCAGTGAGGTACTGATAGTGTCAGTGAATTGGTAGAAAGAAAACTACTGGTTAATGGCTTAATTGTTTGAATCAACTTTAAAGCCAAACTTTATTGTTCCAGGGAAGATTTGCTGCTTTTATTTATCTTGTTTTGTGTAAGTAAACTGAATATCATTAGTCTTTGGGCTGGAAGTTACTATTATATACTCTATTCATATTGTCCAAAAAATACAAAATCACTGGAAAATAGTCTTGAGTTTTTGTTTAAATTACAAAAACTTGCACTTTGGAAAAATAGCCACTCAAATTGGATATTTCAGTGCTTGTCACTGTTGTTTCCACAGTTTTATGTTGATCATTAAGGTTCAATAGGGTGTCAGTGGATCCTACGCTGCTTCACTGAAAATCCTACAGCTGAAAGGATTCCAATAAGGACTGACATAGATTAGAAATACTTATGTGAACAATACTCTTTCAAGCAACAATGCCAAACTTTCTTTGGTTACCAGCTTCTAAAAGGTGAAGTTTTACTACTTTTCTTTTCAAAACAAGACCTGAAGACATCACCTTGGACTCTGGGAAACTTGCAGCTGTCACACAAAATTACTGATAACGAAAAGAATTGGCTGAGAGTGTTTGTTAGCTGCAGCCTAGTTTTCCCAATATCAGAAGCAGGTCCCTAAAATTTGTTCACGTCAACTCTGCACTGTTGTGTTTTAGTAGTTTGGGGGAAAACCCAACAAAATGACAGAGCGTCTGAATTTCCTCCAAACCACACAGTCATAATTCCTTTAATGAGGCTTTGGAGAGAAAGAGAAGGAAATGAGTGCGTGTGTGTGTGTGTGTGTGTGTGTGCGTGTGTGTGTGTGTGTGTGTGTGTGTGTGTGTGTTTGTCCTTGCATGTGTGAGACAGAGAAAGTGAAAGGAGGAGAGAGAGGGAGAGGAAAAAAGGGTGAGCAGATGCAGGGAGTGAAAAGCCGGCTGTGGTGAAGTAGGGAGAAGGTGAGGGAGAGCTTGTGTGTGAGAGTCTGGGAACAGACGCTGGTCTTGCATCCCTGCAGCCCGTCTCGGCTTGGCACAAAAACACCACCCCTCATCTCCAGCCCCCTTCAAACAGCTTAACTATGGCCCAAACAGCCTGGCAGCGATGCAAAGCACTTCCACTTAACCATATCAAAGTCAGCCTGGCTCTGCACTGAAAGAGCATTTAGCTCCGGAAAAAAAAAGAAGCCAGCCAGAGGGAAAGCTGCAAGCTGCATGGTTATTTAAGCAAAAATACTTTCTTGTTGTTTTGTTTTTATTTTCATGCGAGTTGGGAGCTGAGAATTAAAGACTTGTGATTGCTTGATAAATCTTTGATCAACTTGGCGGACAGGCTGAAAACGTCAACTCAGTTGGCAGGCCTTTAAACAGCATGATTTTTTTTTTTTAAATATCAAGGAAATCACACTTTTCTCGAGGTAGGTAGGGCCCACAGAGGAGAGAAAAAAGTGATTTGCAGACCATCTGGCTGGGAGAAATCTGCTAACAACTGGAAATAATCTCCTGACAGAAGACAGGTCTTCTTCATCTTGCTGCTGCTGCTGTGTTTATCTGCTCTGGTTCTGCTGGCTGATCCACTGTGGGTAGTATCAGTGTACAATAGATAACCTTTGATCCTCATCCTCAACACACTTGGGGAGGCTTTTTTTTTTTTTTTTTTTTTTTTTTTTTTTAAACCACTGGCCTCATTCTCACGTTTCACCTGCATCCAGCTGCCTTTCCATCCTCACATGCACACAGAAACACAATGACTGAAGCATCATGATGCCATTTCCCCAATTTAAACTTGCTTCTCTGTCTCCAACAACACACAAAACGACTTCAAAGGCAGACATTACTCACAGCACATCATCTGTCAAGAGGACTGACTGGCAAATCCCATGAAAAACTTCACAGAATATGTAGGAGGCTCAAAATACTCAAACTGTAAACCATGTTTTACGTGGTTTACAGTTTTGGACTTCAGTTTACTGAGGTAGTATATTTTCAGAAACCCCAAAACAGGACCATATCTTCATGTAACTTACAGTTTGATGGGATAGTCCGGTTGCAAGAGGTTCATGTCAGAAAAAACTCGATTTAAAATGAAATTATTAGTGGTTGATGAGCGTTTATCCTCCAGTGAGCTGCATCCTTGGTGAAATCAGTTCACGCCTTGCCGTGATCCACTAACCCAGTGCCCCGGAGAGCGTGCCTTCTCCCCACAGTCGGGAGAAAGTAGTATCCCTGAATGAGCGCGTCACAGCCTCTGCACCGCGCACAAGCCTGTTTTCTCGCAGGTAATGAAGTTGCACGGGAACGATGCTTCAACTCACCTCAGCGAAAACTTCACAAGAGCGTTTCCTCAGTGGCGTCTCTGCCCGTCTACTTGCGCCTCTCCATCCATACGTAAAAAAAAAAAGAAAAAAAAAAAAGAAAAGAAAAGAAAAAGTGCGTTTTCGCTTTCAGCGAAGAGATTTTGCTGCCGTTCACGATGCAACTTAAAAGAAAGCAAATGCCAAATCCCAGCAGGATGAAGCAGCCGCCCGGAGGAGCGATGGATGGCCGACGCTTGTTCCCTGATAAACAGTCGCCGCAGCGCCGTCCAGAGCAAACACTGAGCCCACTCACATATTCCAGTTTGTGTTTGCAGCGCTCCTACTGAACCACGGCGACCAATCACAAGCCGAGGATGTCACTGGGAGGGCGGGGCCGAGCTGATTTGTACCCCCAACCATGCACGTATTAGTAACGAATGACCCCCAATATGGTGGTGCTGGGGTGCGCGTGCATGTGAGTGCGCGCCATGGGAACATAAATTGGAGTGTGTCCTCGCTTTCTCTTTGTCTGGCCAGAATTAAATCACATCCAATGGATTTTATTAACCGGAATTTCAAATTTATCATATTTAAGAAAAAAAATTCAATGAAATATTACTGTTTGTGTGTGCGTGTACTTGTTTTACAGGGAAATACACTAAAAAGGAAAACCTTAGCCTATTTCAGAGAGTAGAACATAATCATAATCTCTAGCCCTCAACTCTAATGCAGATAATTACACCAGTGCAGACTAATGCAGACAATTACTACACCAAAAACAGTCTGTAAATGTTTTTTTTATTATTATTATTATTATTGTTATTATTATTATTATTATTTTGGAAAAGCTAGATAAACCTGCCTTTTTGATCTAAAGACTCTGAGTCACATCAATGTATGTCACTTACTTTTTGGTTTAATTTAATTCCTGCTGGTTTGATTAAGTATGATGCTAATTATGGGCAGTTTTTTAACAAAGTACAATATTAGAAGAATAAAAACTCAATTTCAATGGTTAAACTCAAACTGAGGAAAAATTATTTAGGACATGTATGTAGACTGTATAGCCATGTATTGATACAGATTTGAGTTAGTTTATAAATGTTGTCTTATGATTTGATTCTCTCTCTGCTTGCACTCTTGATAGCAGCAAGGTCATTTTTGGGAGAAAGAGCGGATACCTCCGCAGCCATTGAGGACATCAGTTTCATGTTTACGTGGACCAATGTTTTTCAGAGGTTTTATCAGAGCAGTAAAGAAGTTGTATTTGTCCTCATAAATACATTGACAAGCTGTGAAAAGGATGGTAGATTATATGTGATTACATCGCTTAACAACAAGGGATCTTTCCAAATTACCTTCCCAGTCCTTTTGCCTCAGGTGAGTTTACTGCGAGAGCTTTTTCCCTGGGAAGCAAGCAGCAAACAAATTGAATTACATGGAAGGGAACCATGAAAAAGGCAAGCACCTCCATCCTTAGAAGCTGCAAACAGCATGAAACAAAGGTGCTGCAATTTAAGGCTGGGGAAAAATTTATTTCTGCGGAACGACTTATGAAGAGTGACTCGTCTTGAAGTGCTCCTGCCAGCATAATTGCCCTCCATAAGTGGATATGTTGTTCCGCTGAGTCCATACAAATCCAATTCAGCTCGCCCTTCCAAGAAGCAAAGGGAGCAGAAAATGACTTGTCCTTTTTAATTCATCAGTTTTGTTATGAGTAGAGGAAGGGATTTTATAATGACTCGTTGATATGATTAACGTAAAAGGGCTTTTTCATGCAGTCACTCGTTTGGCAAGAAAATCAACTTGTGGCTTCAATTTGAATGAAATTATCTTCTCTGACAATGTGCCAAAACGTGGACACTTATACTTCACCCCCCTAAAAACAAACAGCATCCAGAAAGCCATCCTTGAAGGGTTGTTGTCAGGAAATGATGAGAAAAGCTTGCAAAGAACACAAAAGGACAAGTTCTTACAAATGAGTTCAGTTCTGCTGTCAGATATCAAAGAGTCAACAAGAAGTGCATTAAAAGTCTTTGATGGCCAGTCGACCCGCTTCAGAAACACCCTATACATCTTTCCAATGTCAGACTTGGTGAAGAAGAGCATCAGCTATGATCCACCGTATGTTACTTCCTCATTAGAAGCATGTTAAATGACAAGAAAAGCCACAGAAACAATCATAATCTGACAGAACCAGGCCGGCTCAGTTATAAATCATAGCCTGTCGAGCTATTAACCTCGTGTACAGTGTTTCTAAAGGCTTGTCATGTGATGAACTGAATGTAACCTAGCTTTGATCGACACAATGAGCGACTATGAATCTGTAAAATGAGCAAAACAAAATGATTCAAATCAGCAAAGTGATTCATGATTTCCACTTCTCTGTATACCGAAAATAAAAGTCTGAAAATGAGCACAGCCTTCCCCATATTTCATCGATTGTTACATCTCAGCCCTCTCTATGAGGCCAGTTTTTCAGTCTGACCTTGGGGAGTGTAAAGTCTGGAACAGTTTTAAAATATTTGACCCTCCAAGGTAGTCAGACAGAGCCTGAGAGAGAAAAGACCAAAGGACAGGTTTGTGAGGCAGTGAAAGTTTTATTGCAAATGTTTGGGGGAAATAAATGTATTTGCTTTCTTGCTAAAAGTCAGAAAAAAGATTGATTCTACTCTTGCGTAAAAGGGTAAATATAAAGCTTTCTTTTGGCTTTTTTTTTTACTCCCTGTAGTTTTTTCATCACTGCGAGGTTGCCATTATTGATGATGAGATGTCAGTGAACTTTCTCACCTGAGACTGCCAATTGAATTCAGCCACACACCTCAAACAAAGTGACCCCATATCAGTCAGTTGGTCTTCAAGTCTCTTTCTTTAACTTCCCATTGTTGAATATTCTATGGGGAGTCAAAATTCAGATGTAACGGCAAACTTATTTATCCCTCTGCATTCTACTTTACATTTTACTGTGAAATCCTAGGAACAGAAAATCCAGGCAGCTCGGTGGGGTTTTCATAAGCTCCTCAACTAATACTAAAACACTTGCTCGCACACACACACACACACACACACACACACACACACACACTCCTCTGTCTTCCTCTTAGACTCTCAGCTGTTGGATGGCTCAGCTTGTAATTACGTCTGTCATAAGCAGCCCCTGACCAACGGCTATATTTACTGGAGAACCAGCGTGCACATACACACCACAAAGAGAAGACCATCACAGATCATACAAACACACACATGCAGATTTATAACCAGCTATTCATAGAAGCTGCCAGTCAGAACTGAGCAACAGGTAATTTAGTATTTAGCTATATTTGCATCATCGTCTAATCCTCATGCATTTTCACAGGAAGCATCATTTCACTGCGGCTCACAAAGTAGTGTCATGATAAAATGAATGCAAAATCACAATGAAATAAACATATAGATATTGTATATACTAACAATATGTGCTAGAAATTATATATTGTTATTGTTTCAAAACCCCAGAAGGTCAAGGCTAAGGGACGTACAGGCACAGCTGATGGTGTGTGACTGGGTGTGTGCGTGTGTGTGTCAGGGTGAGAGTGTGTGGCACTAAAATATCGGAGGGAAACGTTGAGTGTCACGTGACCTCAGGTTACTAGCCCTGTTTAGGTTGGCTCTTTGTTCCCAAGTTGTAAGTGCCGAACTTGAATCCACGACAAAGAAACACAGAGTACACCATAGCTACAAATATACAGGTGCGTTTATATATCTGATTAAAGTCTCATATTCGCCCGCATGTCTCTGAGTCAGACATACAGAGGTGAATCATTTACAGGTTGTATATTGCCCCGTGGCATCGCTCCATGCTCTGGCTGCTTTGGTTTGTAATGATAGCGAGCTTGTTGCAGCTACAGTCGCTGCTCCGCCAGGCTGAGAGGCGCCTCATGCAGGTGTGTTTCCAAAAATATGTTATATGAGATGGGATTTTCTTTTTTATTGTTTTTTCATCACTTTTTAAGAATTTGTTTTTGACTTGTTGTAGATTTCAAAGGTGTGCGGATTACTGTTTCTTAAAATACCCACAATGGATCAAATACGTTAATGTTAAGGCTTCACTCACGACAAACCCATTGATTATACACAAAAGCCACTTGATTAGGATTAGCAAAAGAACATAGTTTGAGTTACTTAAAGGAATTCCACAGTGACTTTTGCTTTATCGTGGACTTGAACACTGATCTCCCGGGTAAAAGTCCTCAATTTGGTACCGTCTAACCAACCCTGACCTCTTCCCTCAGCGGACTTTACCCGTCATTGTACTTCATCACATGACCTTCCCTGATCCACTTTGTCAAGGTGTATAAGAAATAAGGTACCTTGTGCGTATCTCTTTGATACCAATGGTTGTAACAAAATGTCATTATTTGACACCACAGGAATAACAACAGGTTGGTGGGCAAACAAAGTGTCCTCAGGCTCCGAGTTAGATCCACCCCTCTCTCCTCTCCAGCACGTCCAAATATGGTCACTTGTGGTTCCAAAAAATAAGTTAGCAACGGACGAAATGCCAGACTCGAGGCTTCAAAACTACAGCTCAAACCAATGTCTCGGTGGGTTGCCACTTAAACAAACCTACAGAGAATTATCAGACAACCCTGCAGTTGCCCTCGGCTTTTAGCGTCCAACTTTTAGTGAAATTCGTAAGCAAAAAACATTCTCCGATAAACCTAATGTATGATACGTATTGTATATTTTATGTATGATGATGTTAGCAACAAGCTGGTGAAGACCGTTCAGACCCTCGGTACTTATTTCTCAGATGTTGAGGGACACCAAAGCACAAGTCTTAAACAGGCAACTATGAATGTTACTTTGCTCTCTAAAATTTAATTCAAATTTATATACACTGCTGCCTAATGAAAAGCAAACCCTGATCTTCGACCTTGCAGCAGGTTCTCCCTTTGTGAGGAGTCATGGGTGGTCTGTTACACTTCATGCTTCAAACAGGGTTACCTCATTGTGAGAGAGGCTCCAAACCACTAAGTGTAAACCTCGCACGCCCAGTGTTGCCCACAGCACAGGCTGTCATGGTAACCACATGGGAACTGTAAAGGAAAGGTTAACAGTACAGGGAATCTGCCATCTTAGATAGCAGCCACATGTAAACATCTATGACCAAACAAGTGAGGCCAGTTTACACTTAAGGCTGAAACATGTCTGCTGAGGAAGAAAGTGAAGTTTCTGCTCTTGCATCATCCAATTTACTGAATGTTGCGCCATTCAAGTCCCAAAATGAAAAGAGGGGTTTCTTTTGTCTCCCTTCTCATTCTTTCTCTTTTCTTTCAGTGAAAGCTGCAGAAAACAATAATAGTTGGAGTCTTTTGGCTAAAGTAGGTCAGTGGAGCCAACTGTCAGAAGCAAGAAGAGGGAGATGCAGAGCAGTGAAATGCCAGCTTCAGTAGGTCCCCTCAGGTCAGAGCTTTCCCCAACACAGAACGGCCACTGACGCACAAACTGCAGGACTGTCATGTTAGTCTGCGTGTTGCACTGCTTTGGACTGAGACGAAATCTGTGGCCAGACAGTGGAGATGTACGTGTGGGTGGACTATCAATTTGAAGAGGAAGGGGTCAGTGCATGTGTGTGCGTGTTAAACAGTAGGGCGAGTGGATCATGTTAGCTTTAGATCACGCTCTCGCTCACCCCGCCTCTCCTGTCTTACATGTTCTCATATCAGATATGCATTTCCAGTGAATCATATTCTCTCCCACAAAATGATAACATCACCGACAAACCAGTTTTTGATTGGCAGTGAGGGGAGGGGTGAGCCACTGTATCACATTAAAGCTGAGCTCAAGTTGACAGACAGCAATAAACATTGACCGAATTATTGCTTTGCCTGACCATCACACTGCTGGCCTGAACTTACAGTTTTGCTGCAGGGAGAGCTCTTTATAAGTTCACCAAGCTTGTGGCTCACGATTGAAAGGCAGTTTACCAGCAAAGTGAGTCATGTTCAGAGATATAAAGGTTTTCATCTGGGAAATATATCATAATAAGACAGCACTGTACACTAAACCCCAGTGCAAGAACACCTATTTGATCCTGACGTTATTATGAAGAAGAGTAAACAAAAAGAGACTCGCTTAACTCGAAGTAAGATAGTTTTGTGGCCTAAAATCTGATAAAACAGTTTTTCACTATAAAAATCACACAATAGTTCCAGGATTCTTTACTTAACGTCCAAGAAATACAAAAGATGTTGTTTAGGCATGTTTTAAGGTTGACAAGCTCTGACAATACAAGCCTCAGGGGATAGTAAACGGCCCACAGCATAGTAAAATACTTATCTATATTGTTGACCAGAGGTAAAAAAAACAACAACACTCAACAACAGTTTGATTCTAGTCAGGATTAGTTTGTACTCTGTCTAAATTAATTGATAAATTGGTGCGAACTCCTCCTTACGTTCTTTGTACACTACTGGCTGGTTGACTTTTCTATTTAAACTCCTTCATTCACTCATTCACAGTCACTGGTGTGTCCAGACATCTCTAACCTATCAGCATGGGTTGCTGCCATAATGACATCATCTAGCTACGTTGGTGATTCACTCTCTGAAAGTGTCTGCTGGTGGCGTAGCTTAGATTCTGTCATCACTCTGAAAATGAAGTCGTTATTGTGTGTCGTGTTGTAACTGAGGTAAGAAATCCGATCTGAGCCACCATTGCTCACACTAAGACAAATCTGTAGAAATCCAATATAAATCACATTTCAAACCATCTCCAAATGTAGTTTAGATTTAATATGCAAAAATTGCATTTCATGTGTTTTTTTTTTTTGCTGTCCAGACTTTCAAAAAAATCAATCTGGATACAATCTAGGTACGATACAAAATAAAAATTAAAAAAAAAAGATTTAGGCTTGCACTCTGAACACGGCCAAAATTCGTCCCAGCTTTCCAGTCAGTGGAGCAGAGCTCTGCCCACTGTGATCCGGTGCTTTGGCGGACACCATGTCAGCTCAGAGGAGGATACAGTTTCCTCTGCTGCACAAGACAAGTACAGACAAGAGACTGAGGGAGAAATGGATTTGTGAAATCTGAGCTGGCTTCTAGTCTTGCAGCCCTCTACTTGAGCTCTGTATATCATGCTGATGCCTTGGGTAAGCGTGTGCATGTGTGAGCTGGGGGTGCATCCCTTGTTTCACCCTCTGGGGAAGAGCTGAGAGCTTGTACTGTAGAAGTGAGTTTGATTTCATGTCATCAGAACGATAACATAATAAGATCAGAGCTCATGTGAGGTTAAGATTTGATTACAACACACTCATGAGTTCATAAAATGAAATGAAATGGATGTGGCTGCAATGTCTAAACCCCTTTAACATTGTACTCAACCATATACTGCAATGAGATGTCTTCAGCTAACACTGCTTAAAAAATTTAATTCTTAAAATTTAGCCTATAAATAATATATAAACAATGTCATGGATTTGTGGCGGAGTCAAATATTGAAAAACCTGTAGCTGTATAGTTAATAAAAGTGACTCAGTTTTAGCTTTTGATGCCTTTTCTTCATATTACCATGTCTAGATAGATAGATAGATAGATAGATAGATAGATAGATAGATAGATAGATAGATAGATAGATAGATAGATAGATAGATACTTTATTAATCCCATAAGGGGAAATTCTTTCTGTCCTGATAACCAGAGGAATGCTGACCTTCCAGTTGTTGCAAGAACATTTTATGTACTCTGGAAATGTGTACTAAATAAAGTGTTTGGTCCTTTCAAGGAAGCCTGCGTGTTGTGTCATGCTGTAATGTATTTTTTCATCCCTTAAATCTCAGGTGTTCTTTAGCTGCAAACATTAAAGAAAAGCCCTTTGGCCAAGTCTAGAGTGAAGCCTTAGAGAGCACAGAGAAAACATTACATCAAAGGTGCAACCCCACTCAGGTGTAGAGTGTCCTCACACCATCAAACAAACATCTCCCCTCAGGCATTCTTTTAATTACACATCTCAACCTCATCTTGGTCAAAATCTGTGGAGAAATGTTGTGTGAACGGAAAACTCCGGACAAATCGCACTGATTGACGCGTCATTGTGCTTCAGGGAGTTTTCAAAAACTACACCAAGTAAAACAAACAAACAATAGCTGTTGAGCTCAGCAATTAGTGGTTTTGTCATGTAAGTGGTATTCAGGAGAGGGGTGGAAACGCATCCTATTGCACAAGATAAAGGAACAATAGAAAACATTCCTGCATGAGAGCAGATCAACTTTTCCAAAACCAGCAGAGCAAACTGCATTAGATAAACAGGGATGTAGTCCTGTTGGAAATACAAAACAGCAACATACATGACATCTAAAAGTCTCTCGAGACTGACAGTTCAAAGGAAAAGTTATTTCCTATGTGTCTCTCTGAACTTTAGGTATAATTCAGGGTGCTACATGTCCTCTTGATATCTGAGTGGCACGAGGACTGCGGCATTCCCAGGAGCGCCTCACTTGTGACTGAAAGCAGCTCTTCATGCTTTCTGACCTGACCCAGTTAGTCAAACACTGGTTTATTTAGATACCAAACACTGACCCGTCATTCCAACCGTGGCGCCATCGATCTCATGCTAAACTATATTTTTGCTATCATTAATGCTCCACCTACCGCTGCTCTCCTCTGGGACACACAACTCTTGCACTTTTGCTTTTGCACACAAAGCCACAGAAGTAGACCAAACTCTTTGAATTACTCATAAGGATTGTGTTTATTTTGGTCAGAGTAATTCATTTAATTTGGTGCAGCCATTTTTTCTGAGCAATGTTTCAAAAACAGGAGATTGTGCATGTCTGTGTGTGTGTGTGTGTGTGTGTGTGTGAGCGCGTGTTGAAATGTGATAAGAAGGGACTAAAGCAGAGCTGTGTTTGTGTTAACTTGGGAGTAAAGTTGAAGAAGTTGACTAGTTTGTGTGAGCTGTGAGGGTTCATGCCGAGGTGATTCTGCAGGGGCGAGCTGGGACTTTGTGTGCATCATTATCAAGCATCACTCTTTCTGAGTTTCATGTGTGACAGTGTCTTTGTAGCTTTTTTTTTTTTTTCCAATGGAAACTGTGTCTACTCAAACCTCTTTTGATACACTACTGTGATACATTAAACACAAGTAAACAAACATCCACAGAAGCAGCAAACATCTCTCCTGTACCTCGATGATGATGAGCTTCTAAAACACCTCCAACAACCGCTGGATAGTCTCACAAATGAACACAGAACAAAGCTGCTTCTACAGTATGCGCAAAATCAATCCAAAGTTTTATCTGACTGCAATGATCTGTGGCAGCTATTGCTGTGATCCCAGTCACCTGAAAAGTCAAAATACTCATCTGTGTCCTTAAAGGGTCAGGTCTACCAAATATTACAAAGACAAAAAAATACAAAAAAAACCAAACATATTTTCTCATCTAGAAACACAGATTTTGGTTCTTACGGGTGGAGGTCTAGAGATGCCTGCCTCTTTTGACTGCTTCTAAAACAAAAAAAAGCAGCTGTCAAAAAACACAACACCTGATGCACCTTTATAAAAGGCTAAACTAATGTGAGATGAGGTCTGGCACCAGGTGACCTCTTCATGCATGACTGGAAACCACAAAACGTGAGAGCGAGAATATGCTTTTTGTACTTTCTGGGTAAAAAGACCTTAATGCAGACACAAATTACCCGACTGACAACCTCAGTATACTGAAACCTCTGTGGTGAAATGTGTGAATGTATGCAGCCCTAAATTTCTAGACTTAAAAAAGCAATCTGCACACCGTGAGCCCTTTTTTCATGTCTCTGCAAAGCTGCTGCTTTTTGCTGTGACTTAAAAGACGACGGGAAATGAAGCTGAAACACATTGTTCCCACTGAGTGAAGCTAAAGGAGGCTTTTTGCTAATTCATACGACCTGACTTGGAGTCACCGAGTGTGCGAGCGAGGAGGAGAGGCAGAGAAAGGGAGAGGGGGAGAGTAACGCTTGTCGCTGTGTATCTGCTCTGTTCAGGCACTCTGACATTTCTGCTGCCAGGCTAAAAGTAGTGTTCCTTTAGTCATAATTCTGCTCAACAAAGCAGCAGAAGCATGACAAGCAGCACTGTGCCATAAACACCCTATTGTTGAGGGGTTCAGGGCTGACAGCAAATACATCTGATACACTCCCTTTTTTAACGAGTAACTCAGGGCCAAATTTGTGTTATTCTTGTAGCTGTTGTTATATAAAGTGTCATGTGTGTTACCTGCTTCATGATCTTTTTTGTTTCTTTTTTTATGCATTTTACAACTCTTTGGTGATGGACTACAACACAACTACAGACTTTTCCATCACCACCATCAAAATATTAGTACGCGACATTAAAGCGGAGTCCACTTGTCAGGGTCAGGAGTTGTGTAACATTCAACTGACCTCGTACTTTGCCCTGCTGACCTTAGCTTCACAAAGCCAAGCGTTTCTTGTACGTTATACATGCTTCTACACTAATAACAGTGGTGGATTTAATGCTTGAAATTCTTTGCAATTTCTGCAGAAAATGTCCCTTATTTTAAGACGGACATAGACAAAAGCAGACATCTCATTTCTCCCTGGCAAACGAAAATGTTGTGAGACTTTTTTTTCCCCATTTGACTTGTGTTTCCTGTTGCATTGCGCAATGCGATTAGCATCATGGTGTAAGGTTTCAAGAAAAAGGCTTTCCTCACGTGAACTAACTGATGTGTTGTTAACTCGATTTGTCCCTTCACATTTATCTTTTGACCACTTGTGGTGTCTCAACCATCATGCTGAGAGCCGTAGCGTAGCACTGTTGCAAAATCTCACATCCCGTACGCTTCACACTGATCCCCATTCATCACAGTACTCAAAATTTTGCATTTGCAAATGCACACTAATGTTGAAAGTAATTATTTAGAAATAGGCCAGCAGTAGTAAATTTCAGCACCAATTAGAATAAAACAACGTGAATATTAAACACAAAACACACTGAATAACTTCCATCACTAATCCAAAGAGCTAATTAGAACAGAAAATATAAGTGATCCATATTCTGCAACCTTCAGCTGCATCTATGAATAAACACAGTGATGCCTGCTGGCCAACCTCTACACAAGTCTGCGCGCTGTGACTGGCTGGTTTGTTGCAGGGAGTCATCTGGCTTCATACCTCCTGGCTGTGCTGTTCAAAGGGAACGTCACATTACCATCAGTGAATATCAGTCAGAACTGGGTCAGTGGAGGCATTAACATACATTACACACACAAATGATGCAATATCTGGGAATATCCTCCTCCCACTCACTGTCCATTTGTCATGCGATGAGCCGCTACAGAGCTCTTATGGACCTTAAATATAAACGTATTAATAGCCTGCTGCAAACATTCTTGGCGTGCAATTAAACTGCGCTTTTCTGAGCACATTAAAAGATATAACTCAGCAGAGCACTTGTTGTCTCTGATCGTGTGTGGTTGAGTGTTGAGGAAAGTGTTTGTGAATTTGAGAAGAACAATTCGCACTCAGGAGAAACTGAGAAATCGGTTCAAAATTAGTGCAATCGACCATTTTGCCACTGCTGTGTGTTTCAGTGGGAGGGAGGGGAGCAGTCTCATCAGAATTGGAAAGACAGGTCTGGGAAATACATTTATGTGCTTTCTTGTCAGGAGTTAGACGATAAGATCAATACTACAACCAACTGATTAGCCTGGCTCTTAACATAAAGACTGTAAACAGCTTCCTGAGATTTGTCAGATATAACAAAATCATATCACCACCTCAACATCATATCAGCACATAATATCTAATAAGTCTAAAAGTCAAACTTTTTTGGTTTGATAGAAATACAATAAATTAACTATTCCTTTATGATAAAGGGGCTTTAAACAAATAAATGCTAAGCTATTCTATGAAGCATCACTATGTACTATCGTACCACTGTCTCAATCCTGATTAAAGATTAGTTTTAAAATGGCCACTTGAAATAAACAATATCCAATGACTACCCATCTTTCCTTTTTTTTCGAACCATGAATAATCATCAGTCAGGTCCTGCTGTAGTTCTGCTGCTCATCACTCTTCCAGTATCCGGCTGACCGCAGAATATGATTATAGTTTGAGAATAACAAACACTCGCGCAAAGTTCACTGAAAAAGATTTCCTTGTGGCGAATAATGCTTGGTTTAAAAACATCTGCCTGTTATACAAGAACACCCACACTGCAGAGGGTACGGAGCCGCTCGGCTTTCTAAAAAGGGTAAAAGTTAAAAATCAATGAACAAACTCTGCACAGAGCTCCTGCTACAGGGGAACTGGAGGCAAAAGGCACGAGGGATTCATTACTCTGACTAATTATTACAATCATTGCATATAATATCTACTCAATAAGACTTTCACTAGTGGTATGCCAAGTATGTGCTTTTTTTTCTTCCTCTTCATTCAATTTGTGGTGATTTATTTTACCATCTGTGTGTATCAGCACCTATTCAGCCATGCAGGAGACAACCCCACCTACACAGCTGAGGAGATCCCTGTGGGCCACCGCTCAATCATCACTTTAAGCCTTTTCTTAACCCTGATTACAAACCACAAATCCCAAACCAACCAGGCTGACCACGCTGTAGTCCTAGAGCAGCAGTCGCAGCCCTGCAGCCCACCTGTAAACCCACACCTGCTTTCGACACTTTACAACTGACCCTTGGCAATCCTACCGTCCTCGTAGAAGACATCCTCCGCTTCTTCGCGCATCATCTCATCCAGGTCATCCTCTGCAATGTCGGTCATAGCCATCACTAGTCCTCCTCTTCTTCTTCTCCCCTTCGTCGGCTGACTAATCGGAGCTTCAGAGAGAGCGACTGGGCTGTTAAATCGAATCAACGCCGGATCGGCCTCTTCGCTTCAGGCGACAGTGCGATCACCGGCAAGCTCCTCACACGAGTAGGAGAGGAGCGGACTGGGACTGAGTTGAGCTTCAGCTCTCTGCACGAGGACGAGTTTGTGTGTGTGTGTGTGTGTAAGTGCCAGGTGAAGTGTGTGTGTGTATATGTGGGTGAAAAAGAGGACTCCCAGCGACCTTCACTTAGTTTCAGCAACAGTGCTGATTTCATAACATCCTGTGCAAAGCTGAAGTGAGAGTGTGCCGTTTGGAGAGCACTTGTATGAGTAAGTGTGCGCATGTGTGTGTACTGTATGGGGTGGGACAGTGGTGCGTACATGTGTGTTTGCATGTGTGTGCGTCCATATGCAGAGTATGGTTTTCTACAATGAGTCAGCTTGAGCGCCTGGTGATGAACAGGAATAATTAGATTCTGTATTTTGAGCCAGCAAGGACATGCAAAGAGGGTGTGAAAATGTGTGTGTGTGTGTGTGTGTGTGTGTGTGTGTGTGTGTGTGTGTGTGTGTGTGTGTGTGTGTGTGCACGCTCTGGTTGTCATTCCCTCACAGCTCACTAGGAATCATGGGACCACACTGATTGCTCCCTCTATTTTTTCTTTTGGCCCACTTTGAGGGGGCCTTGGCAGCGCTGATAAGGTCTGGTGTCATCTGCTGCTGCTGAAAGCCTCCACAGGGCTGCTCAAGCAGCGAATAAACACAATCACCTTTTCTGAAAAAGACAGATTTAGATTCAGACACTGTGGGAGTAGCTCTCACGTAATCATAGCGTTTACATGCGAGACTTTTGCTTAAGATTACATTTGAGTCAAAAAGCTAAGAACCTGTGCTTCTGAGAAGCACAATTGTGAGCAAAACTTTGATCACCCTGCAGGTTGTTTGACATCACTTACAGCTCTTTTTAAATATATTTCCAGAAACCTCAAAGAATCTTCCATCCACTGAGTGAAATGTATTCTGTCATGTGTGCAAGTTTCAGGTCTTAGTAATAAAAATCATTGCTGGAAGTGTAATATCTCCTTCCTTCACTTGTATGATGCATCATCAAAATGATTCAGTAAGCTTAGCACTTTATATTAATCCTCGCCCCCATGATTTTACATATCATAATGCACAGTTTTTTACTTAATACCAAACAAAAAAAGGAGATATGTCACTTCCAACTGCAGTCTTTGTTAGGTTTACAACATTTTAAAAATCCTCTTAATTGTGCAGAATAGAGAATATTTATATTTCAAGAGCCTACAGTCATGCTAGAGTCGCTGTGAGGCTGTACACTGGTGCTTTGAGCTAAATGCTGACACTAACATGCGTTGACAAGTTGAAAATAAGGAGGTAGCCATGTTCACTGTCTTCCCTAGATGTGTTAGCATGCTAACATTTGCTAATTAGCACCAAACACGAAATATAGCTGAAGGCTGATGGTGACGTCAGGAGTCTCGCAGGAAGTCATAAACCAAAGAGGTTGATAAATCGAACCCGATGACCTGATGATAATGTTGATACAGTATCCAAACAGTATATGCAAAGTGAAGAGATAAAACAATTAATCCTGAGGGATGCATGAAAATCGGAACTAAATATTACTGAAATCTATCCAATAGTTCACTTAAAGCCACCTACAGTCTGTGAACCTAAAGGTGGCACTAACCCAGTCTGCCTGTTTACCCTTATTGGTATGCAGAGCTGCCATGTTAAGTGACAGCAAACCTACTTCTCAGAGCTCTCAAATAACGTCCACTTTCTTGGAGGGGTATTCCCAGTGCGTCAGGTGTATTCTCCAAGGTTGGAACTTTCCCACTTCCAAGATGCTCATGAACGTACCAATGTGAAGCTGTTAGTATGGTTAAAAGTCATATTATCGATATATGTACAATAGTTTTATTCCAGATTGATACATGAATTTTGAGAATTGAAATAAATGTCTTCAAAACTGCACTTATGAAACATGCCAGGTAGTTTGGTTTGCATTTATCCGACATAAAATTGTTTCTCGGCTCTGTGACAAAAATGTCAAAAAGAGGAATAAACAGCTAAATGTGAATGTTGCTATAAGAAATGCTACTGTAACTCCACTGCATGTATCTCAAACAATTAAAATGCATTTCTGGTTAAACTTATGAACAAATCTGCCTTCAAAGTTTTGTACCCTCACCAGGAGGCCCCTTACCAGTCTCTCTCAAGCATTTCATGCCTAGTCCCAAATTACTGGTAACATGTAGTCTTGTCTCTCTTTGACCTTTAATTTATTCTCAGATGAAAAAGTCCAAGAAGCAGCCAGACACAGAATTTTCTTACTCTTTCTCTCGCCGTGCCTCCATCTGTCTTCACAATGTCGTTTCTCTGACTCAACCCATTTAGACAAACCAATTTCCAACCAAAATAGAAACTAGGCCTCAAGTCAGTTAATTATCACATTTCGCCCAGACTGCCTCTTCTCTCCCACTGTCTCCCTTTAAGGCTAAAGCTCGAGGGAATGAACCCAGAGACAAACTCATTTTCACTGGGGCTTGTCCAGACAATTCAGATACATCACAACTATCAGCAGGTGGGAGGTGGATTGTAGACATGAGGTCCATGTGGACCAAATGTTGTCTTATGTAATTTGTTGGGTTAAAGTTCCCATATTGCATAAAACAATCAGATTTTCTGATTTATTTTCATTATAAAGCAGGTCTGCTTGTTACATGTGATCACTGTGAAATTGTCAAAACTCTCAGCCCACAGAGAAATTCACACAACACATATTCAGCAAATGTGCCATTTGGACTACTTGTAATGTCACAACCTCACGCTCATGTCATATGTCTGCCCTCAGCACGGCCCACTGTCCAACCTTTTATGTGCAAGAAATCACTGAGCAGTCATTCTGTTGTGGAACTAGCAAGCTACAATACCGAAGAAAACCTGTGTTTAATCTGGACACGAGTCACTCAGAAAAGAGTCTGCTAAGCAGAAGAGAGTGTCATTGATATCAATGCCCCTTAATAGACACAGACACAAAACAGCCTGCCCTTGGTACACCTCCACAGAGAGGCATAAGAGGGGGTGTAAAACTATAGAAAGATGTTTTTTGTGCTTAAAACCACACTAATATTATCTCATGAATATCAAGAATGCAAATAAACATTGGAAAAGTGTCAAATATGGGACCCTTAAGAGCAAGTCTTACAGTTTCATAGATGTATTTCTAAATTTGTCTGAGGTCATTGAGAAGAATGGTGAGAACTAGACTACATCTCTGGCTGTGTTTGTTGGACAGAGAGTGTGTGCAGATGCGTGTGCAGTGTATCAATCAATCTGAAACCACAACTGAAACTGTGACGGGCCACCACAACCCTAAACTGTTTTCTATAAAGTGTTAAAGATGTGAAGTTAATCAATTTTAACTTCTCATTTGAACATCTTCTATTGGATTAGTTACATTATTTCTAAAATATAGCTATTATTGCATCACATTATTTAGCAATTCCTTAAAACTGTCTTGTGACCCTAAATAAGATGCTGTTCTCAGGTTTTGAATAAATGCTCCAAGACACGCCCTACAAATTGCCTCCAAAAATTAGCAGTAAAAGCATGTGTCTGTGCATTAATATATGTCCGCATATGAATGTTCTTCCAGTTAAAAGACAGTTTTCCCTTCTAGCATATCGCTAATGTGGGACTTGTTGAATTGTTAGGTCTCTGTAATGTTCTGTTGTAAGGACTTTACTATGTGCCCTGAAATCACTTGTTTTGTGATTTCATGCAATATAAATCAAATTGAATGCAATCGAATGTGTATGTTATGTGATTCAAAACAGGGATTAAAGCTGGAGGGGTGTTATGGGCAACAATAGGCTGCAATGGCTCACAGAGGAGCCAAACCACACCTTCAAAACTTCAACAAACGAGCTCCTGTTTGAATGTGGCTTTGAAATGGAAACATTTACAAAATGTCTAAATGCACCTATAAAAGAAACAACCACATGAGCACGCTGTATCCAACAAGTTGTGCAGGAGCTTCTTCTCGAATGAAGACTCTCCTGAATCATTCAAACTAGAGCTGAAAGAGAGTCATCCCTAAACAGAAAACGAATCCATCTAATTTGATAGTTGTTTATCTTCAGTTATTTATTGTGCTGACATTTTGACTTTGTGCGCTGATGCTGGAGGCATAATGCAGGGAAGGAGAATCAATGGTCACGCAGGCAAGTAAACAGAAAGCACCCTCGCATACAGAGCACTGACACATACGAAGCAAAGCCCACTGTCTTATGCAGATTCATCCCACTCCCATCTGTTCGCTGCTATAGTCATCGCATGTTCGGGTGAGTGTGTCATAATTTACGTGCAAAACATTTTTCAGAATTAAACCCAGAGTTATATTTGTCACAGCAAAAATTTAACATGCAGGTTTGAAAAGTACCGAAGCACTCACAGACATGTCAGTGACTATTTGTCCGCCTCAGCAGCAGCTTGCGACCATGAGCTGCTCTGCAGGATGCGGTGCTGGAAAACAGGGTCACGTTCGGGCTGCATTTGCCCCGCTGCATTTCAATGACTGGGTACATTGTTGTCACCAGCAGAGAAAACCCCTGCTTCGGGAAGTGCATACGCATGCTGCTGGGATGCAAACACACAATGCAACACACAAACAGACACTCGCACGTCCATATAATAATAATGAACACTCACACACAATCCCACCAAAACACAGCGGAGACAAACAGAGAAGTCCACACACACACACATTTGTTACTCTGGCATTGCAACAAGCAACACAATCAGACCCGCTCGGTACAATGGTGTTGTTTGAATGGGGTCAAACAATGGAGCTCTTTGGCATCTGAATCGAGCCAGATGATGAGTGTCCCAGGAGGCTGAATAGGCGGCTTCAGCCTCCTACACAGTCGCTCTTCTGGCCCTGAAAATATGCATCAGTACGCCGCCTGTTACTGTGGCCTAAAATATCAGTTATTAGCATGGAAGGAGTTACTCATTAGCATCCAGGCCCATTCGGTGGCGCTAGCTAATTTGAAAGCATGAAGTCTCTGGCAGTGACAGAAAACTTGAGAAAGTAAACAGCATCAGACAACAGCTCTCCTACATTAAAAACAAATGCATTTGGATACACTGACATTATTTATTGTCCTGTTTTCTGGAATAGCTGGGAGACTCCTACAATCAATGCATCCCTGCAAGTACGTTTATGTTTTGTATGTTTCCTGAAGGACTATGAGTTTAGTGTCAGATCATCTCTTGTTTTTGAGAAGAGGTTGGCTTGCTTGTTTGTCTGAAATGACTCATGAGAAGCACACAAAAATGATCAATGTTGACATCCTGTTTGTGCCTCAGTGACCATTCAGGATTTGTTTTTTGTGAGAAAAAGCAACCCGGTGGAGACGTATAAACTCTGCAGTTAAGGATGACTTCTGTGTTATTTTAGACGTGGCATATATGAGTTTGACTAGTTTTAGAAAGAAGATTCTGCATTTTCACACCAGAATCTTATTTTATAGAATTTAAGCAAGACTTTTAAATTAAATAAAAATAAATAAGATTTGTCCTGCTTTACAGACTTTGTTTTCAAGGAGACAGATTTGTAAGATTTCCAAAATTAGAATTTAAGCAAATATACAATAATTTCTTACATTATTATAACATGTTAGACCTTCTATAAAGCACTTTACAGTTAAAGGACAACGGAACTAAACTTACAAGCTTGAATGAAGAGAAGAAAATACACCCATTGTACAGGATACTGTTGCTACACAAAAAGCCGATTCAGATAACGCTGTGGAAACTAGATTTCTGAACTTGAGTAAGTTTGTGCAACAACAGCATGTCACCCCAGGCCCAGACCAGTCAGAGATATCAAACACACAGAGAGTTGGGTATAAGGGAGGAAGTTTAAGGATTGGGAAACTTCTCTAAAAAGTTATTGATGATATTCTGACTTCTTCTGCTGCACCATGACAGACAGGTATTCATTCATCTGAGGCGATGGGAAAGAGGTGGAGGATGGAGCAAAGGCTCCTCAGGTCAACTCCACTTTGATAATTCCCACAGACTAATGCGAGTGAGAGTCAGAGAGGACGAAGACTGGAAGGGGAAAAAGACAAAGAAAGATACAAAAAAAAAAAACGCCTGCTCGGTTCCCTCCACCCAGATAGGCCTCTGCCTTTTTCTTTCCCCCTAAGAAGGACGACAAAATGGGATGATTGTGAAGGGTTGGCTGGTTACCCGGGTAACAATAATGAGGGCATTGCATGGCAAATCCAATTTGCCATGGCACTCTCTGACTCATTGGACGTGCACGCGTGTGCTACACATTATGGCTTCATGTGTCTGACGGAAGACGACCATAAAATACCAAACTGCAGCCCACCTTGAACATACTCATGCAAAGATAAGCACAGACAGACACATGTGCTGCGGCTCCATGCGATGTCTTCACAATCTACAAGGGAGCAAACTGCAGAGCAGATCTTAATGTAACTTGAGAAGTTGGATAAGAGGACAGTTAGTCAATATAACACTGAACAAACAGACAAGTAAACCCTGGATTATCCAGAATAATGAATGAAACTGAGATCTTCTGCATGAAGCAGAATGCAATCAGTGCAGACAGCTGATTGAAATGCCTCATGAATACGTGGAATCAGAATTATTTAACCAGAAAAGCAGTCTGTGCAAACAAGAGAGCATCAGAATGCACAAACTTGCAAATGAGCCCTGAATCTCAAGCTATTCTAGTTCAAAATTCCCAGTTTCTCAGCAGTATCCACTCGTCCATTATTCAAACAAACTAAGTTCCACCTAGAAAAACATGCAGCCTGTGATCGCCTGAATGCGCTGCCTGGTGTTGTGTGCAGGAGGAAACATACTGAGAAGAAAGAAAGCAGCCAAAGTTGTGTTAGTAAAACAAAAGTAAAAAAAAAAAGTTACTTTGCAAGAGAACAACTTTTACCTACTGTAAGAATATCGATATTTTTTCATCCTTATGTGGTTGTATGTCCTGACTCTGCGATACATTGTGCTCAAGTATAATCCGAGCTGATGCCTCCTTCCCAGTGTGAAGCCTACAACTCCTTTTGTGCTGTCACCAATTTCTATTTTGGTGCCCTCTCCCTGTCTCTCCCTGCCGCTATTGTATTTTGTCTTTCTCCATTTCACAATTGGATCCTTTTCTCGTGCTCAATCACTCTTTGCCTTACTGTCTCTGTCCCAGAGTGCACTGAGGGCATCAGACAATGCCCGCAATACAGCCGCTGCACGCCAGCTGTGCAGGCTGGCACCGTAGAGACGGCAGTGCCCATGTTGTGGCCTGCTGCTGCCGGGTACACCTGGGGGGAAGAGATAACAGGCAGCTGAAACACTCAACCAAATGAATCAGCAGACCATGGCCTTGTCTGTTCATTTGTCTCTGTGACCCTCAGTTTCAATTTACACAGATGTCCTAAATGTATGTACAATCTACAGGAGGAGCTCAACTGAATCTGCAAAGGACATTTGAATTTTAAACTCAGGAATTCATAGGATGGATTCGTTTGAGTTTTATTGACCCACTTCTCGTCAAACAACGACAGTCCAGTTTCGCCTGTTTTTGATTTCTCCGCATGCTGAAGCAAAGAGCATGAGGCTGAGTCTTCCCTTTAAGAGTTTGGAGGGTGGTATTATTTTCTATCTGTCCAAGACTGATAACTGTGTTTATTCCATTCTGCAAACTTTTACTCTCAGTGTGTTTATCAGCCACCTGCTTTGGATGATATCAGCCAATTAAATGGTCGTTATTAGTTGTCATCAGGACCATAGATACGGCTCGAAGGGCCCTCCTCCACTGCCTGTTGGTTCAGTATGGCTGGTATACGGCATATACGATATATGACCATTGGACAGAACCAGCAGCTGATCTTCATTGTCATGGTAACAATAATAAACCCGTGGGTAAAGTTATGACATGGTTACCGTTTGGTTAGTTTTAAGCACCTAAACTACTTGGTAAGGTTTAGGAGATAATCATTTGGATTATAATAAGTACGCTTATTGTGCACATTACACACACAATGTAAAACAAAACTTTTGTTTTCACACGGGACACGAACAGCATTCTACTGCATGAGAGTCCTGCGTTAGCGCCAACAATCTGTCCCAGACCTCCTGCCCAGGTGGACTCTGACAACTGAGTTTCTCCTTCGCTCCCGTCATATTACTGCCTCCACTTGAAGATGCATATAGTGCAGTTTGCCAAGTCCACAGAAAAATGTATTTAATGGACTTATAACATTTAAATCAGGTGTATCAGCTCAAATGTTTAAGCTGTTAATGGTAGCATGGGTGGCTAATAGCTCACGTCCTACGTTGGAACTGAGCATTAATACAAGGCCGGAGCATTTCATTAACCGAATACATTCCTCGTTACGTTACAAAAAAAACACAACCATGTCCGTTTTGTACCTCTGTATGGGTGCCATCAGAATTATGGACTCTGTCCTGTATTTTACTGAATCTGGTAAAAGTTTACACTCAACCCCAATGTTAAATAACTAAGACAGCAATGTTTTCCAAACACATTAGTCCTCATCTTAAAATCCTTTTCTATTATTATTTCTCATTTCTATTAAAATGTGCATGTAAACAAAGTATGTAAAAACCTAAGCACTCCAGCAGGTTTATAAATCTCAGGCCGATCTTGCGATACTTTTAGCGTGATATCTGTGTAGCCAGGAAGAGCATATTTTAGAGCACTTTTACTTTTTCATTGACATGCTACAGTCATCAGCCTGCAGATTTATAAAACTTAATATGGCACAACATCAAGCAGATCACTGGGTGCTGCATAACGCAGTACTATTTTTGGCCAGGAGAAATGTTCCTGTTGAGGATGTCCTGAAACCAAATGAGGAGGGTTGCAGCAGGGTGGGGCAACAGGGTGGCAAGAGCTCTGCAAACCACAATTTCCTCTCCCACACTATACAGCACATCACCGTGACCTCCATTTTACATTACAGCCAACACCTGCTGGCTTCACAAAGGGGAAGTCAACGTTCAAAACCTAAAAGATATGGACAAGTGATACTCTAAATATGCAGTTTTACCCAATGAGCTGTAAAACTCATTGTGCTATTCCTGCAGTCAACAGAAACATGTCGGTTTAATGAACGGCAGCAGGAAGAAGTTTGATGCATTTATAGGCAGACAAAAAGGGAGGATATTGCAACAGCTTTTGAGAAATAGGGTGTGGACGTGGAAGGAAGGTTGGGCAATGGTGTGTAAATAACACTATTGCAGCTGAATTTCTCTGAGAGCACAACAAAATGCAAATGTGCCACTGCAGCCGTAAAGGGTGTCACAGGGAGAAAGTGTGCGGAAGGTCGGAGGATGACAGAACTGGTCACTGCTTTACAGATGTAGCCTTTCTGCCCCGACGGTCAGAGGAATCAGGGCAACAGGAGCAGAGCTGGAAACCGCGGTGACAGCTCATCATCACGCATGAATGGATATAAAAAAAAAAAAAAAAAAAAAAAATATGTCCGCATGTGTGTGAGTGTGTTTTCACAGTATCGGGCTTCACCCCAGAATGATGACATCGGCCTTGACCACACATCTGTCCTTCTCCCCGGAGAATGAGAACACACGAGTTAAACCAACCATGCATGACCTACATACATCTACATTTTTGTCAAGTGGCAATTTGTTCCTGACTGGATTTTTTTTTTTTTTTCTAAATCTAAAGTTGCAGCTTCTTCAGCTACATGAATTAATGATGAATCACACTTAGATGAAGAAACACGTTAAACTGTATGCTGATGATGGCTTGGTTTGTAATTTTTCAAAACTCATTCCAAGTTCTGACACCCAAATGAAATACACCACATCGAGAAATATTCACTTTTTTTTTCTGCGGGACCCATTTCTCTATTTAAAGGGGCACTCCAAAAATTTTGAATTTAACTTCAGTAAACAGATTTTAAAAAGAACGGTCAAATTGCAAACTGATATCCAGATATCCTGAATTTTAGTCCCTTGTATGGATCAAGCTAAAAAAACAAAACAAATGCAGGATCCCTCATTTTGCATAATACAACTCAGTAGCTTAGTTTTCTTTTCTTTTTTTTTTACTTTTCTAATAATATTATAATAGTCATGAGGTGTATTTTTTCTGATTTGAAAAATCTTCCAGTACTGTTCTCACAGGGTAATACTCCAACCCATATATGTGTATGTGGAATAGCCAGAATTCCCCTTTAACATAAAGAAAAACTGACTTCTTGAACAAACCAGACACAAATTAACTTTTATTATAATAGAATACTCTAAAATTACTAGAACTAACTAAAAGTATGATTAAACTGAAAACAGTTTGATCAAATAATAAGTAAACAGAACTAATCCGATCAAACAAACAATGCCAACTCTTTTTGAGACTTAGTGCTAACAACACCGCTCGGTTGGTACCCAGCACTAATGGTCACAATGAATACATTTAAATTGTGTTAAAAGAAATAGATTTTAGCTGCAAGACACAGACAGAGACTCTCCCACAGCAACACAGAGTCGAATTAAGGCCTTCTTTCCGGTTCATCAGCATTTGAATGTTTCTTGTCATCAGTGAAGCCAGCATCAGGGGAAGTAAGGCCAGAATCTCGCTCTCTCGCGACCAAGAGCACACACACACAATTATCTTAGTCTGGCATCCTTCTGAGGGGAACCGACACTCAATAAAGCCACATCCTGGCCACTATGAAAACCCAGGAGTTCCACTGAGAAGCACAAAGAAAAGGAACTGGCAACGCCGTCCAAGTCCAGTGACATGGGAACCATGAGCTGATGAGATGGCGCTGCTCAGAGGATGCCAACTCTTCCAATTCTGGCCCTGAGATGCTTCAGCTCTCATAAAGTTTGACTAATCAGCCTTATGTGTAGTGTACAGACTGAAATAAAAAGATGGTGGGAGGCCATTTGTTGTCTGTGTAGTCGCCTCTGAAAACCCGACAGCGAAACCTTACTGATGGATCGAGTTCTTTTATGCCTTCACCTTCTTGTACTGTGTTTTTACAGCAGCATATTGCGATGATGCAGTTTGATATTAAAACAAAAAGCATTACAGGAGAATGACAAATTTTCCAGGTGTGAACTGTGTTGTGTGTTTCTGCATGGTACCTTGTGAGTCACCAGGTCCTCAACAGCCAGAAGACAAGGTCAACCTGAATTTTTCTCTCTCAGCCTCTCAGATGATGATGATGATAACGATAACAACAACAACAACATAATACTCAACCGATTGTAGTTGCTCTTCCCATTATACTGAAAGGTCGAAGGTCAGGCTCGGCCACAGTGCAGTAACCCATAGGCTGGCTGGTATTACCGGCTTGATCAATGGTCACTCAGCAATTTGGATTATGAGAGCTTGATCTTGAACTCTATCTAAATTTGTGAATAAGCTGGAAAATGTTTCCTTTAAATGTCAGTTAAGTCACTGTTTAACGCTGAATGAGGTACCGCAGTGGTGTTTGAGCCTGTGATCCACTGACAGTTGAAGTTGCAGTATACAAGCTGTACAAGCTGGGTGTCTGCAGTGACCTACCTGTGAAAAGAATAACATGCAGCACACAGTTAGACAAAGGTCTCAAAAAGCCGTTCTGTGTGCCAAATACTGAGGTAAAAAAAAATTAAATGTGTTTTGTCATTTAGGTGAACCAACACATTAACTGTTCTATTTGTAGAATATAAAATAATGTCATTCCACAGGTCTGTCATTAAATGTCTGAATTTATATGCAGCGTGATCAGGGACTAAAAATACTGGCATGCTCTTCTTTGGGAAACACAGGCAGCATTTTATTTTGTTCTCTGCTCCCTCTTTCGCTCACTCTCTCCTTGTCTTTCTCTCTTTCCATTAGTCTTTCTCTCTGTGTTCATAAGCAGCCCACGCAGCAGCCCTGCTTGTTGACTTTATTGTGTGAAATTACAGAGAAAGGGCCGACATGACTCCACCACTCACATGTGCCCTGAAAGCTTGAGAAAGGAATTATTTTCAAGGCGAAGATGGAGGGACCGAGAAATGTGCAGATAAAAAGGAAAGAAAAAAGAAACTGAGAAAAAAAAAATAGTTAAAGACAGTAAAAGTAAAAGAAAGGAGAGGAAAGTGTGTGTGTGAGCAGCGAGAGAGAGAGAAACAACTACAGCTGGAAAATGAGCCGAGGCAATATGTAATCTCCTCTGATGTAGTTTTACATCCCAACGCCGCCTCCTGCATCAGAGGCATCAGAGGCTACAGTGGTGAGGAGGCGCGTTGCTATGGAGTGGGAAGATTTTCAGAGAGTGAGCAGCATTATGAATCTGGTTGGAGAGAGGGGGATAATCAAGATCCAGACAGAGGGGGGGAGGAAGGGAGGGAGGGAGTGAGGGAGGGAGGGCAGAAATAGGGGAAAGTGGGGGAGGTCGCAGGGGCATGAGGATGATAAGCTAAAGGAGAGAATGGCGGCAGAAGGAGAGATGAGCAAGAAAGAAAGCAATAAAGCAAATGCAAGGAGGGCAGATGTGAAGGATAGAGAGGTGCAGACAGGATGGAGGGAACAGCAAAATAAAGGAGGAAGGTGCAGGAGTCTGGCAGGTCATTGGAACCGAATAACACAATCTGGTAAAGTGGTTCGTTTTAATCAGCTCCATTAGGGCTGCAGCTCCATTTAAATGACAGCCTGACAAATAACCACCAAGCGGTAGGTCTGACTGGGACGTTGGTTTTGTGCATCTTATCATGTTTTGGTTTTTTTCACAGCTTTTTGTAGTATTCATAAAATCAGTAGCACTTTGCCTTCAGCATGGTGCCAGAAAAGGGAAGAATAAATTGCAATCTTCGGATGAAGAAAAGAGACAGTTTCATCATCTCTACAGACATTTTCAAGTGGAGAAGTGGAACAGTGGTGTTGCTTCACTTCCCTCGAAGATCAGCAGAGGGGCGTCGAGCATGTTGGTGCTGTCTGTTTGTGCAGCATTAAGTCATCACTTCGTCTAACTGTGGAGGCCCCCTACTGGTGATATCTGCAAACACAGAGGTTTAGTGAGAAAATAAACAACAATGGGGATGTTTCATTCATTTATCATTTTAATAGAGCAATTTCAAAATAAATAATTCACATAAAGTGCACAGGGAACTATTTAACATTTTGAATAATATTATGCATGGTGGATATGTAGTAAGTTATATTCTTATACTCCAAAGCTCCACGGTTAAAATTCCAACCCTGCCTTTAAAATATCATTCATGTCTGTCTATTTAACAAGGTAAGACACATTGAAAAGTGCAGATTAGGTGTTGCATGGATGGACTGCAGATCAAACAATAAACTGAGTAAACTTGCATCAAAATGCACTGATATAATCAATGTAACAGAAAAGCCATTCCTGAAAGTAAAACTTTATCTTTGAATTCATGATTTATCGTCTAAAGTCTTTTTCTATGCCACACTAGGATTATAAAAGAAGATTGCATTAGTCAGTGTCATCACACAAGCGTTCTCAAGCACTTAAGCTATCACTGAACACAAACAACTGAAGACGAGCGAATAAAAAAGCCCTGATATTTACAAAGTACTGTGCGTGGTCTGGTACAGCAGTGACAGCACAACTCATTCTCCAGTGGCTAACAACCACCACACGGTCCTGCAGGCAAAAACAAAGCATGTGTGGGCTCTTAAAAGTGAGTCACCCCTAAAAAAATAAAAATACTTGTAGATATGAATAACTTACTAAATTTAAGCGGGTTGGTTGCCAAGGTTACTGCCACTTACCGAGACAAAATGTATTTAATAAAAAATATGCTCATTTAAAATAGAAAGTAGAAGAATACGCAAGACAGCACTGAAATGTTACAGAATAAATGTCCATCAATCAACATGTGTGAAGAGATGCAATCGACTTTTATCAATCATGCAGGGCAGAAACTGGGACAATCACTATGACAACGAGATGTGGAAGAATAAAAAAAAAATCTCCTGACTCAGCAGACTGAAATCCTGAGTCAGCACACAACATCTTCAGCATCGAGGCTTAATGAAGGGCAATAAATATCATCCTTCTGCTGTGCATTATGAGATTGCAGACAACAGTTGTTGAAAGCGACATTTGTGTCGTTAAGATTAACAACAGGATGACCTATGAGATGTAGCTTATAACATTTTTTCCTGTTTTTGTTAAAGCTTCAGTTTGACAGTCAAACAGCAAAGGAAAGGCTTCGGAGTTGTTATTTTTATTAATAGTTTGGTGGTAATACAACTCTGTTGTAGTCATCTTGTTCTGTTTCACAACTTCGGTGCTTGTGTCTTTGTTCAGAAGTGCTGTGCAAATATAAAATGTAGTTTCTATTCACTGCGGTGTGGTAAACTCTGGTAAAACTCTGGAAGCTGCATCCTCTTAATAATAAAATACTGCGCTAATCACCACTCTGGAGAGACACTTAAAAAAGTTCTCGAGGAAATAATCAGTGACCTTCAACCTCAGCACTTTCCTCTTTAAAGTGCAGGTTTAAAAGCGACGCTGCTGCAGACAGTCAGACTGAAAGTTGGCTGGATGAGAGCATGAACACAAACAACTGCAGTACAACAAAGAATGAGTTGTTTTTTTTTACATAATTTTAAATGATTTCTTTTAATTCAGTAGCTTAATGCCTAGGTTGTATTATGGGTGCCATATATTATAGCTCTCGATCGAATTTAGAGCATGAAATAGCTTAAGTTATAAATACAAACTGCAAGTATTTTAACAGAATAAAGGGCAATGTTTTATTTAATAGAATTACCAAAAACAGGAAGAATATTAGCCAATAATAGTCTGAGGGTCAGAGGAGAGCTCAGCAACTTATTTTGAGATAAAACTCTTAATATTAAGACATCTTTTGGTGCAGCAGGACACCTCTACTGTGCTCTTCTGTTACTTTTCAATTTCACCTTATCTTTAAATAATTTCTAGTCAAATTACGACGTGCTTTCTCATTAAAGTTGCTGTAAAGCAAATTCCAAGATTTGCTTCTCAATACACTATATATGTGTGAAATGGTTTGCTTAAAGCACGTACAAAGTTTGAAAACTTTTGTCGCACTGAAATGTGGAGTTAGACGGTTAAACAGTTTCTCACTTGTCTTCAGCTCAGGTTTTTTTTAGGCGGGGCTAAAAGGTAGCCTCAGTACGTCACCGAGCCACCGCACAGACGGTTTATAAAATCTTCTGCATGGCTCCTCCTCTCACACGGTGAAACGGTATAAAAGCCTGCAGCTCATTTGCATAAGAGGTCATCCCACTGGACTTTAGTTCTACTCCTGCTGTAGTCAGATTGTTATTGTACATCAGCTGGCTGCTACAGGACGTCTCCCTCCACCCACAAGGGAATCTTTCCTGGAAGCAAGAACCTCCAAAGCAGCGCTGCATTGCTATTTAAATGTCCTACTGATGAAGAAAGGAAAAAGAGGTGGATTGATTTCGTGAAGAGCCTCGCTAAAGGAGACGTTAGGATTAACACCAACGGCCGCCTCTGCAGGGACCATTTCACGGCGGATTGTTTCATCAACTTCCACCGGAGACGGACGGAGTTCACGGACGCACCGCTCCTCAGTGTAGAATAACGGTATTTTGGTGAAATGGGAGCTAATGTGCTAATTAGCTTCTATTGAGCTCACAGCCGAGCGGAGTTCAGAGGAAAAATGCTCCGATAACCACAGATTTTTTTTATGCGTGTCCATCTAGCTACGATAAGGAACTATAATATATGTAACTCTGTATTTTACATGTCGGGGTGATGGTAAACATGGACCAGAGGATATCTTGTCCTCCCGATTAATGAGGGTTGTTGTTTTTGTTCTCCGGTGTAACGTTACGATCACCGACCCTCTCGGTTACATGTACCGGTACCGGTCCGGATAAACGAGCCCGACTACATGTGCAGGAGGCTGCAGAGAGCAGGTGGAGGTGGAGGAGGTGGAGGGACATCAGTGGAAGAGAAAGACTTTCGGCTCGACCTGAGCAGGTTGAAAGTCTGAATTGACGTGATGTAATGAATTGACATATGATGTAATGAATTGATATGTGATGTAATGAATTGACGTGATGTAATGAATTGACATGTGATGTAATGCAGCGTTGTGCATGTTGCAGTCGTTACAGAACTAAATCAACTCCTCCGCTCTTATTATCTCCACTATTGTAACGCAGGTGCGTTAGAAGTAGTTGGAGAGCTCACTGTCTGCCGTCTCTGGTGTCCAGTTTTAGTCCTGTGTTACAGCTCAGGGGGGACAAGCTGGATTTGACTGCATCTGTATGTTTTATGTTTCACTCATTGGGCAAATAAATTCTAATTCTATTGTATTTTCCCAAAGCAGGCTGCTCCGTCCACCAGAGAGACAGAGTGCCAGTGTGACCTTCCAGCGAGTGGGCAGAGCGTCAGCTCCTTCAGGACACGCCCCGCCCCCCAGTCTCAGAGCAGAGAAGACTGATGATTTTCTCACCATTTCAAAGCCTAATTTAACATTCTTGTAGTTAACAACCCATACTTCTGTGGTGTGATGAACTTAAAACTCTTTTTCATTTCTACTTTACAGCATCTTTCAAAAAAAATCATTGGTTCCTCTGTAATAGGTTTTAGTGAATCCATTAAAAACTGCGACCTAAAGCCATCCAGACAAATTGAATTCTCACTCAGGACGTGCTCTCTTAAAATCACAGCATTTAAAGTCTTTTCACTCTTATAACCACTCAACAATGCTGACTATACAATTAGCCAGTCCATCACACGCTCTCGCAGTCACTCTCAAGACAAGCAACTAAACACAAAGCTTTTTGCTGATCCCCAGAGGGACAATTAAACACCGAAATGCAGAGAAACATGCTGAGAAACTCACTTTCTCCTTATGTATGCTTCAAAAGTATCCTCACCAATCAGCGCAGTTCAGTAAGCATGCTTGTCTGAACAGGGAGTGGAACGAAGATGAACTGTACAGTTATTTTTCAGGACATCACTGTTTGAAAGCAACACCAGAACCAAGTAAAACAGCCCTCGGCCCACTTGGCACGGCCACTGAGTGCTGTAATCCATTCCATCCATTTCATTCCCACAATCAACACGGATAGTGTTTCAATCATCTGGATTGGTTTCAATCCAATATTCACTGTTGAGTCCGATCAAACAGACTCAAGTTTCATCTGACAACCTTCTCTTAATGTGTGGCAAATAAAACCATGTTGCTGAGACATCTGCAGGTAAACATGAGATTTTAAAACTCCTCAACACTTGTGATACAACTGAAGGTGTCAATAAAAAAAAAAAAAATCAACATCTTGTTTGACTCCTGATAAAAATGTCACTAAGGTGTGATCTTAATTCTTGTTTGTCAGATTAGTCCAGATGTTTTCCGATCCAGAAAAAAGTAATTAAGTCGTAATTACATCAATCTTATCTGACACCTATTATCCACTGTAGGGGACTGTAGGGGCAGAGAAGTACTGGCATGACTAATTTATCAAGAGAAAACATGGAGAACTGAGCACTAAATTCAGATTTAAAATCCATCAAGCATAATCTAATTCACAGCATGATGCACATGATGATTTCCTCAGAGCAGCAAAGTCACTTCCAACACTTCACTTGACATGACAGAGCCGACTTCACTGGTTGCTTCTCAGTTTCACAGCAGCACTTAGACAATTAAAAACAGGCCTAGCGGGCAGGCATTTTCAAAGGGGCACAAAATACGAGGATAGAGAAGAGATAAAGTAATACAAATCAAGAGTTGTTCACAAATACAAGATAAATATCAAATCAAACTCCCAGGAAGCCCCTCATTTACACTTACGGTTGAACTCCTTGCGGCAGACATGAGGCCTCCAGGGTCGGTTTCGTATCCAGTTCAGGCGTCGAGGCAGCTCCATGATGCCAAGCAGGTGCCAGCGTGTGCAGACCAGTCATCCATCAAAGAACAGCACCCTGGTTCTTCTGCCCATCCCCAGGACAGATACTCCCTCCAAAGCATCAGCGGCGACCTCTGCAGCCTTTATTACAACTGATAATTCACTTCAGCTGGAGCCTTCTCTGTGGGAGAGAGAGCAGGTACAGTGGCTGCTGAGGTGCTCGGCTACATTTCCCCTCCACTACTTTATCTTTAATGCATGAGTCAGTGGAACCCAACTCCTTCGGTTCTGGGTAGGAACACAGTCAGGCCTCTCCCCAGGAAAGAGCACCTATCGGCGGCGGCATTCGAGGTGCAGCGTGCACACGCCGGTGAAATGTGACGCCTCTGCACCGAGCCTCTGCGGAGGCAAGGTGGTTGGATGGACAGGAGGAGGAGGGGCTTGGCCGGCCACCTGAGGAGGCTGGAAGGTAGACAGACAGTTCAAGACACCCATAGCTTAGTGTGTTCAGACAGACATTCAAAAACAGGAATTCATCAAGGCACTGCCAGGTAATACAAATAAACGCAAACGGTGTTTAAATTAAAGATTTCCATAACTTTTTTTCCTCACTGCTTTTATTTGACCAAAAAAACAAAACAGAAATGAGCAGTAGTAGAAGGTCATCCAGGGAAAAGTTGAAGGAGGCTTATTTCGACTTGATTATTCTAGTACCTCCTCTCCACCCTGATGTGTCTAAGCTAAGAGTCTCGTAGCAGTGACTCAGGACACTAATGTTTCTGAAGGATAATCTTGCCATGCTTAAAAACGTTCACACAGAATGAAGTGCAGATAAAAAAAAAAAGCTCTTTGACTGGGCTCTGCATTAATCGTTGGTTTTCAAGGGGAAACTGAAATAACAGGAAATCCTTGAAGGGCTGCAGTATCGACATTTTCATCATACAATTTCTCCGAAGCTTTAATAAAATTGGTCCTCTAGATAAGATGGTGACACGAGAACTTCTTTTCATTTGAGTCTTGCAAGTCAACTTAATTTTTATTTGTATTAATCTGCAGATTATGTTCTTGATTAACAGATGAATCACTTTAGAATATCAAAATAATTTCCTGAGCAGATAGTGAAATATTCAAATACATTATTTTGTCTCGACGCACAAAAAAACCCCAAAATATTTAGTGTTCTGATATAAAACACACACACACAAAACATCCTCAGTTTTACATAGCAAGTTATTTACTGCAACAATGCCAAGATGATTATATATATATATAAAAAAAAAAAATCATTGATCAATTGTCAAACTGTTTAAAACTTTCCTGAAACAGCAGATGGAAATTTGGTTGAAGCCTTCATCGCAGTTTGCAAGAACCTCGTCAAAAAAATAAAATGTACCCGAGGTGAAATAAACTGGAAAACACGAAGCTGCAGTTGTGCTGGATGAAGGGTTACGAGACCGTGACCTCTAGTGGCAGTGTGCTGCCCACGGTAACCAGAGACATTTCAGGTCAAACTGAAGGGCAGTGGATAAGAACAGTCAAAGTCATTGAAGGGTGTACAATGCAGTCTGTGACTGACTTTATTAAAATAAAACATACAGCACACTCCCACGCCTTCATCCACTGAAGAGTATATCTTACTGTTTGGTTTGTCCATAATATAATAAATACAAACAACAAGCAAAGGAAGCACTCAAGACAATCCTACAATTACACTACACACAACCGACCAGAAAACGCATATTTGGAACACAATAAATATGTCATATTTCAACATTCACATTATGTATTTTATGAGTATAATACATTTATAACGAGTTTATGGAAATGTACAGAAAATAGTCTTTACTTCTCAACAAACACAGAACTCACCAGTTTGGTTTAAATGATCATTTGGATCCCAGAGAAAGCAAATGAGGACACAAAAACAACCAAGATTACTGTGCTTCTGTTAGCTGGTGTTGTGGACGTGCTCGTGTCAAGACACTCGATAGGATCTTTAAACCAAAAGCCAGATTATTTCCAGCTCAACTGCAACCTGCCTGCTGAGGCTACTTCATTGTGAAGAAAGCACCAACAAAAGCCTTAAAAAAAAGAAAAAAGATCGCCAAACACCACAAAAATGTGTCAACGATTGTGCTAAAGATGCTCGACACAAAAGTTACAATATCAAAAATGGGCCGGGCCTTTTGACCACACTCACAGAAGGCACAGGTCATGAGGACAACAGTACAAGAAAAAAAAAAAAAAAACACCCAACGTTTGTACCTGTAGTTTAACACCACAGTTTCTCATTGGAAAGCAGAGACACTTTGCTACATGCTCACCCCTGTGAGTAGACAAATGGTCCAACAGTCAGCCGGTTTAAGAGACAAACAGTCTGATTGAACAGTCCAAGTTGGTATTGTATTAAGAAGGCAACAATGCATTATAAGTTTCCTATCCGTGATACAAATTCTTAAGACAAAAGTGGGTAAAAGAACAAAAATATTCATCAGCAACAATGTGTGAGGTTTGATCCTGAGGTCTGAAAAATGTGAGCCAGACGTGTCCTTCGGGTACCTTTTCTTGATCCAGGAACAACTACAGGTATTTATAACCGTTTCAATACGTACAACTTTTCATCCTCTTACAAACACACGTGTTAAGAGGAATGAAATTTAAGAGAGACAGCAATTTGTTGTGGACAGATTCTTGAATGACAATCCTAAAGCTTTGTCGATGGACATTATTATTAGCTACCGCTAGGAGGCACCTGAAATCCAAATCAGCCCTGAACATAAAAGTCAAGGGATTTAGCTGCAAGAAGAAAACATTTCAGGTGCAGTGGGGTGGAAGAAAAACAGGATCCACGTGATGACAGATTTGTGATGATATTACAGCTATTCAGAGTCAACTGACACATCACAACAAGCTTAGACCAACATTTCATACAAAAAAAACAATGAAATGACAGCACTTTTGTAAATAATTTTCAAAACTAGCAAATTATTTTAAAAAAAAAACTCTACGTCTGTTCATTTGGTCCTTCGGTTCAGCAACAGCAGTGTAAAGCTCTCTAAAACACGGAAAGACATAAAGATGAACAGAAAATGCAAGATGTGCAAAACTGTTGCTGTTCTTTGAGGTGTTCTGCTATCCTGCTGCCAATCCATTACAGATAATGTTTCAACTCTTAAAATGAAACAAAAACAATCTCGTAGCTGTAAATAAGCGAATGTATGTGTACCCGAGTTGCAGTGTGTGGGCATGTGTGGAGGGAATTGCACAACCAACACTGTGGCGTGTACGACCATGTGAACACGTGAATTTGCACAAAGACGACGGTGTTCACCTGTGGAGTGCACCGTGTTGGAGGGCTGTAATGTACACGCTTAAAATCCTGCTCCATAATGGCACCCGTGAGAGAAGAGGAGGGCACGAGGGTGTGCTGTGCTCGTCTCTTCAGCTTCTCCTTCTAAACGTTCACGCAATTCATGATTGTCTGCAGCTCTCGGCTTCCTTTCATCTCTCCGTTCGTCCTCTTTTGTCCGTCTGTAAAGTATCTCACCCAGAGTCCTGCGACGCGCTATCATTCGATCTTTTGTGGGTCTATGTTGTCCAGATCAATATCCGGCGAGGCCACACAACACATGCACAGTTTTTGGGAGTACAGAGAGAACTGATCTGCAGAAACAAAGAAAAGAAAAGAAAAAAAATTGGGCTTGGCTCTCAAAAAGATTGTTAAAAGCTTTAATTTGCTGTATTTTCAAAAGGAGAAACACTGGTGTTAGTTTGAGAACAAAGAGCCCAAACCATGACTTGTTAAACCCTTTCAGCATAACGGTCATAGTATCAAGAGGGGGTATCCTCAACTGAAAAGGAGTTTACACTTACACATATTTTTGCACTGTAGAACCATTTACCACGGGTTCTATAGTGAACTGAACTTTGAACCGCTAATCTAAATCCCTCTTCCGCTCTTAAACGCCAATACAAGGCATCGTTTACTCGTGTCTGCAGTAGCTGGTTTATATAAAGTGTGGACTAGTAAGCTACTTTAAAAAGCTACCAGTATTAACATCACACATTTATTCAGAGAAATTCTCCAGCCACATCCCAAGACTTTAAAGCATTACTGTTCATTGTTTTACTGCGAGTGCTGGAATCAATCTTTGTACTCGCATGTATGTTTCAAGAAAATAACGCGCGGTGAAGCCTCCTTTTGCAGTCTCTTCAGGAATTTCACTTAAGAATTAGGCCCCATATTTCACATAGGCTGATAAATCTGTGAAAAATGGTTTGTTCTTTGTGCATCAAGTGAATTATTATCTATAGAAAATCTGACATTTTGGCACCTGGTACCGAATCTATGGATAAATGAATCACGAGTTATATAGTATGCATCTACAAATGAAAAGTGAAAAGGATCCACTAAAAGTAAAAGAGCGTTTTGAAATGCAACCCATCAACGATATTCAAAGAAACCGACGTGAATCCCCGCCTCGGACATGCGCACTGCGTCTCTTACCAAGAATTTTGCCGAGGAAGGTGGGTCTGGAGCTGGGCGGCAGGTGGACACAAATGAAGTAGACGGGCACGCCGGACAGCGCAACAGCAATTCCCACTAGAGAGTTGATGGTGTCGCTGTAGAGGGGCACCACCACCAGGAATATACTACACATGCAGTAGACTATGGGGAAGAACAAGGAGAGCTGCAGGAGGAGAACGGGGAAAAGGTAGGGGAAGTAGAAAAGAAAAATGAGGCAAAAAGTTGGAGGGGAGGGGAAAAAACAAAAAAAAACAGAGGGAGATTAAAATTTAAAAGAATTACACTGGCAAATGAAAATATTAGTTTAATCTAATCACTCTGATGATTTACTCGTGACTCGAATTACCCATAATTCCCTCAGCCAGAATGCAGTGCACTCACGATCACATTCAAAACTCCAGGGGCTTAACTCAAAACTAAAGCCAGTTGGCCAGCCTGAAGGCACTCAGGCCTTCAGCGTTGGTACTGTTGATGGGTAAACAAACATAAATAAAAGGTCCGAAATGCTTCGGAGAGTACATCCAGCACTTTATCTGTTTACTGGACAAACAGCAGCTTGTTTGTGTCCCGATTGTTTTTATGCTCCGTTTCTGTTTTCTGTTCAACCACCTTATGAAGGTTGTGAACTGCACGATATGATGAAAGTACTTGCAGAACAAAAAGATGTGATGATACAACCCCCTTGACTTGTTTACCCAGCATGCATCTCTACAATGCACAATAAGGACAAGGGAAAGGATGCACTGCATTATATTTGTTTCTACAATGTCGGTGTGCGTTTAATTTCTGATCATATTTTGTGCAAACAGTACAGATTCAAAGGTGAAAAAATTACCCATAATAAATAATAATCTGATAATTTTTTTTAATCACAATCTATGGTCAACAGCAATGAGACTGTCGCCAACGTAGTGGTTGTGACTGAACCACTGATTGGCTCGATACCAGTTGTTGAACACTATTAACCCGGTACATTTTTTTCTGTCTAAAGCACAGTGATTGTGGCTGCTGATAAGACCTCACGCTTACTTGACTTTCAGGCATTTGTATAATTTGTTCGTTGTGCATGCTTTCATTCAAAGGGCCAGTCAGGCAACACCGGTACAATACAGCTAATCAGACAAAGCCAAGTCCAACTTTTTCACAAAGGCAAGAAAACAGACTGGCGACTGACTGTTGAAGAAAAACAGCGTAGAGATAATTGACACACACAAAGTCTTGCTGTTGACAAAAAAAAAAAAGTTTCAATGATTCAATGATTAATATGGTTGAAACTTTTTTTTCCCTCTCGTCGGAACTAAATTTCACATCTGTGCACGTTTCACGCCATACTGATCTAAACAGGATCGCCCCGGAAGGCAGACGTATACCAGCCGACCCTCATTCTGCATAAATTGTGCTACCTTAACAGGTCGGTGCAGATCAGGAGCTTTGAAGCGAAGGTAGATCAGGCTGGCTATTGACAGGCCAATGAACAACCAGTAGTTAAAACTGAAGTAGTTGATCAGCTGGAACACGTCGGGCACAGACAGGTAAACCAGAGACATGGCACCCTGGAAGAAGAACAACAAACACACACAAGAAAAAAAAAAAAAAACATTAAGCTTGGTAACAAACCTGTATCAAAGACAAATGCAACCGTGACCAAACAACCAAATACACGGCTTCATTTCAACACGACGAAAAGATACTAGTGATACTAACGTTGAACAGCAGGGCGGGAATTGGGGTGAAACGCTTAATGTGTATCATACACAGGATGTTAGGTAGGTGTCCTTCTCTGGAACCAACAAAAAACAACCTGCAGGAGAAAGAAAATGTCGCTTATCGGTTTGCTGGCATTGTCGCAACATTAAATGGGAACGACATACAAACTGGACCTGAAACAGAGCACACGAGCTCGACGCGTGTTCACTGACCTTGAGGCAGCAATGATTGAGGAGTTGAGGCCTCCATAGCAAGAAATGGCCACAGACAGAGGGATCAGCCATCGAGCCCAGCCCAGCACCTCATCTGCAAACGTCTGAGGAGACATTCAACAAAAGTGCTTACCGCTCTCATTCATTAAAAAGGTAAGATCAGTCACACATTATAGGTTTAGTAATAAAGTGGTTTGTAAGTGCAGGTGTGGGTCAGTAATTACAACATCTTCTAACTAATCTCAGTAAGAGGCTAATCTCAATATGTAAACAGCCAAGGTTTCCTGCAGTTTCTCTTGTTACTGAATAATTCTGACTATTACAAATAGTCGGTATGGAACCTAAAAAAAACCTGCCGACACTCCTTTTCCTTCCTTTTGAAGAACATTTCAATAACCTTCTACAAGCCACCTGTTAATTCTGTGTTTAATCTACAACAGTTATGACTTAAGGTAACATTTGGGAATCATAATTATTTTTTTCCCCTGAGTGTCTTAGCTGAGAAACAGCCAAGTGAATGTTAAGTTTAATAAACAACTAAGAGCAACACACTCAGATGTACTTTAAATTATCTCTGAGAACAACATGTACGCCTTTAGCAAGGACACATTTTAAAATGTCTGTATCAAAGAGGGTTCATGCTGCAGTTTAGCTAATATCAACTTTTTGTGCACTGCTGAAATATAAAGTCTAAGCAGTGCACAAATGTCCTAAAACACAAGGCTGGACATAATCACTCACCCAAATCCTGACAATCCAGTCGTATTTGCTGCGTCTCAGTTTAATTTCAAAAGAGCACACAGGCCCTGGCTTCTTGACAGAACATTAGTAAACCATTAGAATTAATATTCCAATAAAAAAAAAAGATGATCAATGACCATTGACAACAAGCTTAAGTACAACTCTTCCTCTTCCAATGCACTAATCGCATCATCAACTTCCCCCTGTTCCTGTGTGGAGCGCTAACCTCTTTAGCTAAATTATGTTCCTATCATCTCAACTCCTACAGTCAAAGATAACGTAATGGGAGTACCGAGAGCAGATGCTGCTGCCCGCGGCTGCCGGTCAGACTAAAAGAGATGACAGTAAAAGATGGGAAGGGTTGATCAGTACCTGCTGCCCCTATGAGGCTCAACAGAAACTGTAAATCTGGTTAAATTCATCAGCAGACATGAGTATGCACACAGTGGGGGTTACTGCCCATACACAGCCAAGAAGACTGCACTAAGTAGACTAACTTCAGACACTCACCACAGCAACAGCTTCACTGCTAAGCACTTTGTCTGCGTCCATGACGACGTAGTACGCTACATTGGTCAAGATGTAGATCACTGTGACAATAGGCATGGAAATAGCAATGGATAAGGGCAGATTCCTACGATGGGGGGGAAGAAAATGGGGTTTAAAGTTCTGTTTTATATGCAAGATTTATGCAATGCTACATTTACAGTAGTCAATTTCATATGTGGTCAAGTAAAGCAAGACCAGGAATGAAAATCAATTATGCTTATTGCAAAATCCTTCTGAAATACCTCTGTGGGTTCTTGATCTCCTCTGTGATGAAGTTGAGTGTATCCCAGCCAGAGTAGGAGTAGAGTGCTGAATACAAGGCCAAGGCCATATCACCTGGGTTCAGCTTGGAGCCTTTGAAGGAGTCCTCAAAGTTCTGGTCAAAACCTGCACCGATACACGGTAGACACATTAACAAATAACAACTTCTTAGGCTTTAATGATGCCAGGCAGAATGAAGAATACTGTATTACCGAGTAACGTTATTCACCAACACAAAATCCAAACAAGCGCTCGTCAAAACTCAAGATGTTTGATGCAGCTGCAATTTAATTTAGATATTTTGACGCCCAGTGCTGTATGTATAAATATATAGTTTTAAAAAAAGGTACTGCTGGGCTGGCCGTAGTAACTATTAAACTATCAACAAGTGCCAAACACAATCCAACTACTAACAAAATAGGAATGTGAATAACTTATTTGTATTCAAGATGCATGCACGTATTAATACACTAATAATGAACATATTATACAAGATTCATCTTTTGATCCGTCTAGTTCAACATATTATGCTTCCTGGCCAATCAGTAGTAGACGTCCACAATCCGGCCAATATTTACGTAAAATATTTCCAGTTCAAAGTTGAACGACAAAGAGCTGCGTTCCTATTTTAATCCTATATACTGCCGCAGTGCACCAACCTTACCACTGTAAGCAAGAACAGATGAATGACGTTGGATAAGAGTTCCTTGGACATCCTACCTTGTGCCAGCTTAACCAGGCCAGTAATGATGATGACAATGAGAGCGAGGACCTTGGCTACAGTGGAGACGACCTGAAGAATAGCACCCCATTTCACTTTCATACAGTTCACACAAGTGAGCAGACCTGAAGGACAGAAAGAAACACACCAGATGAACAGTCAGAATAATGGACACGTACACGGAGGAGGAGACAAGCAGGGATTCAAGTATTCACATCTTTAAGCGATCAGATTGTCATGTTGATAATGACACACAGTTCCTTCCTTGGTGATCAGTCTGAGCAACAATGGTTGAACAGCTGTATTTGCACTGCCTTTAACCTTCTTCAAATTCCTTGATTTAGTAGCGTCACAAAGCTTCGCTTTTCTGTCAAGGTGTCGGTGTTGAAAATTGTTAAACAAGATCCTTTTAATAATGTAATGAACCAAAAACTAGATTAAGCCGTTTTGTTTCCAAAAAGTCCACAAGATATTGACACGCATGGCTTAATATGTTTTGGTAGCGCTGCGCACAATAACGACACCATTTCAACACATTGTTCCCTGAAATTACATGTGGCTTGTCACGAATGGCTTTAAGCTTCAGCTGCTGCAATACTTTCTCCTACCCTGTTTGCCAATTGTCCACCTGCCTGTAACCAATCTTCCTGTTTGCACAGGGCGCAGGCATGGATTAAAAACTTTAAAACTTCCTCTTAAACCAAACTGTCGCTGTAAACAAAGCGGCTCACGAGGGCATGTTGTAAATCAAATTAATTAAGTGGTAATTTAGTCCACGGGTGTAACCGGAATGCATCGTGAATGACTGTATGTGAAACAATAAAACAAGTATACTGTTGTAAACTGATTCCAGCTCATCCCAGTCTGTTCACCATTCATGTAAAAATATATACACAACAGTTTTTAGCAGAGTGAGCCTTACATATGATGGCAGCGGCGATGAGGCGGACAGCGGCGTAGGGAGCAGAACAGGTGGGGTAGAAGGGCTGGACCAGGTAGGTGGAGAAAGTCAGGGCGATCACTGCCTGGCAGGCCGGCTCTACTATCATCAAGGACGTCCACAGTCTACAGCGCAATTAAAACGTCGACATTATTGCAGGGCATAACATGGATACATTTCTAGTTTAATTGAAATCAAACTTCACGTTCTTCTAAAAATTTAATCCCAGTACAGCACAGGCTTGATTGGTAACCGACAGTAAAAACCAGTTCTCCACTGAAGAAGAGACAATACTTGATGTTTGGTCAACTGAAGGAGAACGCCCGTTGTGTGCCGTTTTCTGGGATAATGTGTTAAAAGAAAAGTGTCTGCATACCGAATAAAAGCCAGGAAACCTCCAAAGGCTTCCAGGATGTAGGCATAGGAGGCTCCAGATTTACGGATGGTGGTACCAAGCTCGGCATAGCACAACGCTCCAAGCACTGAAAATATCCCTCCGATGGCCCACACTACCAGAGACAGGCCAAACGAGCCCGTGTACTTCAGGACTCCCTGCAGGATAACAAAAGGAGAAAAGACAATCAGTATACTGCACATAGAATACAGGGGAAAAACAACAACAACAACAACCTTAACAACACTAAATACAAAATTATTCCAGATTTGGTTGAATAAATTGAATAAGTATCATTTAACAATCAAAAGCCACATTTTGATTTTGTGGATCTGAAAATAAATGTAAACTGGGGCAAATAAACTCGGTGGCCTTGAAAAAGCGAAGACTCCTACCTTAGGCGAGACAAAGATGCCAGAGCCGATCATATTTCCCACAATGAGACAGACGCCATGAAGGAGGGAAATCTCCTGCTTCAGCCGCACACCACTCCCCTGAGACGCTGTGTCTACATCAGCGACCATTCTGAGGAGTTTACAGTCTTCAGCCTCGACTCAAATGAGGCAACAGGGAGATGACGGGGAGAGACGAAGAGGACAGACTGAGAACTGGGTGAGAGAACACAGCAGAGAGATGTGGGGGGACGAGCAAAAGAGAGAGGCGAGGGGGGGAGGGGGGTGTGTTCGGGTGTCACGGGAAGGCTGAGTCTCAAACAGCCATTGAATTCAAGGTGTGCTCCTCCACTGGGACAGTCTGTAAGAAGAACAAGGACACGCAGTCTCACGGAGGTGTTTTAGACATTTCAGTAGTTCCCCCCCCCTCCCCGCCCCTCCTGAGAAGACGCAAGTGATCCTAATTCAGTGCGTCATTAGTAGACACCCCCGTGTCACCTAAATGAACACTGAAGAGTCCAACAGAGTAACAGCAAATGAGTAAATGAATGAAGAAGCGTGGGGATGGATTAAATTAATGCCGTTCCAGATTCATGAGGTGCTTTGCGTCTAAAGAAGCTGTAGGCAAGGGACAGGCCTGCTACAGAAGAAACAAACAGACTACAAACCAGCCTGAACTGCAGTTTGACAGAAGCCTCTTTAAAAAAAAAGAAAAAAGAAAAACGCAGAATAATTGAAAACAATGCAAACAGGTACTAGCAGGGTCTCCCCTGGTTTATGGATTCCCAAATGAGATAGGGTTCAACAACCAACTGCATGCCATGCCAAAAGGTTGAGGGCGGTGTTATTAAATAAGAAAGACAAAATGACTACTACAGACACCTGTGGAGCAAACGAAACTTAAAATAATGTTAAACAAAGCACACGTCCCGCGTCCTCTAACCTGATAGGACGGTTCATGCTGAGCGGCCCTCACGCCGAGCCAATCTGAACTCAACCTTTACTGTCCAAACATGCCATTCTTGTAAACCGCTGTAAGAGTAAGGTCACGTGGTCTGAACAGGAGAAATAAAGTTCAAAAAGACACACGACAGTGATAGTTTTCCCATATTCGGGATAGAGAGACATTAAGTCGAAGGCATCTTTAGATAGTTTGAGACAAATGCGTACCTAAATATGTTCATTGTACAATGTGGTTATGCGCAGGTGCAGCAATGGAAACACATGGCTGGCATAGTGCACGTTTATAAAAGTCTCCTTTGTCTTTAGTCTGAAAAAAATAAATAAATAAATAAACACAGACGGTAGAATGACTCTTTGATGACCTTGTATTATGACATAATCGGTGTTCCCTTCCACTATAACGGATAGTTGCAGCACCTAAGAGTTTCTTCACAGCATTGAAGCCTCTATGTAAAACATTGTCATGATAATAGTCCAAAATTACTTGAAAATGACAAATAAAACCCCACTGCAAGCACAGCACCTACAACCTAGAAACCAGGGAAAACCCTAACCATATATAACTGGATAAATTAGCTGATTTGTAAAAAAAAAAAAAATAATAATAATAATAATTTTTTTTTAAATAGCCACATCTATGTGGATCGCACCGGGTTGATATTCTCCTTTAAGACAGCAGGAAGAGGCAGTTATGTGGCAAACAAACCTGCCTAACTAAACTGCTGCCAGGCAGGAGCTTTCTTTTGCAAACAATGTGAACGGCTTGCATTGTTGGCTGCTTAGGGCGTAGGCCTAACTTTGTCTTTAACAGTTTATGAATAGTTCTAATACTGACACTGTGTTTGGAGAGTCAGTGGCACATTAAATCCATGTAAAGTCTCTGACTGCCAAGTTCACCACCATCACCCAGTTTTCTTAAGTCAGGTGATGAGGATTTTTTTTTTATACTTAACTAGAATTCATTGACAAATCAAGGGTAGATTTAATGTTTTGATTGAAAGACCAAACTGAGCATGACTATAAGCATGTGCACCCCACTTGTCACCTTTCAGAGTAGTTTGACTTTAAATGTCACAGCTGTACAATGAGTCTTTCACATAAACATGCACAACAGTCATTGAACAGATCAAATGAAGTTATTTTTTTTTCCCCCGAAGAATTATTGTGGTATAATTGCCTCAAATACTAGTGAAAGATCTGTGTACTAAATGAGACATTTCATTCTATTTTACCCACTTAATATTAATAAAGTAAATAACTAAATGAAATTATTTAAAAGAGCCACAGATTATCTCTTGCATATGATGCTGGAGAAGTGAATTATTATTATTGCGACTTTTAGACAAAATGACAACATTGGTATTTTCAGCTAAACCATAATTTATAGGAAAACATTAACTTCATTGGCCATCACTACTGAAACATAATAGTAACTGGTCTGAAAGACAGGCGCCATGTGTCCCATTATTGGACCAATGAAATTATGGTTGCATCTGTTCTGCAGCCATCAACCAGCATGGCTGCTGCAGCTAATGTGCTCCTGTTCACAATGTCAAAAGACATCTGTGGAGGAAATGATTACATTCTCCACAATAACAACTACATTTACTGTTGATTTACCCCATGTTCATTAGGAAAAAAAAAAAAACAGATGGATGAGTTCAGTAAATTAATTATCAACGAGCAATTAAACTTTATTGTCAACACAACAAGTAAGTCTACACAAAGATGCCGCTCCCTCTCCATATGTCCCTACCTTACTGAAAATTTTGATTTAACCAGGAAAAGTCCCACTGATGTCTTTTTTTTTTAAAAGGGATTCCTGGCCAAGACAGGCCGCAGCAATTAAGAACAAGTCAAACAGGTATAAACAACTGAATTACAAAACATAACATCCCATGGAAAAAAGTGCAATACAAATCATGCAAGCAGTCAGTGCAGGCATCGCCACCCCAATGACTCCATCTCATGGTCTGTCAAAATTTATGTAATCAATTATTGAAATCAAATCACAGGTTTTAAACTTTCTCAAATATACTCCAGTCTGAGGGGGCATCACCTTAACACCCCCCACCCCTCGCGAGAGCATGCATAATACAACATGCTGTAATAACTTTTGAGACAAAGTAGTGTTTAAAGTCGGTAAAAATTAGGCGATTAATGACCTTAAATCAAGAGTTCATGAACTTTTAAGCCACCACTGTTTTGTAAGACGCAGCAGGCAAGAATACTTTTTGACACTATTTGTCCAAAAATTGTCAAAGTTCTCTTGATTAATCTCTGAGTATTTGTCCATGTTGTAGTATTTCAGACAGATTTACTAAAGTGTCAAAATCACTCTGTCAAGTGAATGTTGATCAAATAAAAATGTGTTGATCATTTGAAGTGTCCTTACTGAGGGTCAAGAGGGGTATACAATATTTGGAAGAGGTGTTTGTGGCTACCCAGTAATTCACGTGCCATCTAGTTCATCTTAGGTCATTATAATAATAATAATCATTACTATTATATAATTTACAGTGTCAAACCAAGTAGGCCCATAATACAGCATGTGCTGATAAAAACACGTGATTCATGGACCTCCAGAAATAAAGTTACAAGGCTGATGCCTGCTAAACATTGCTTTCACTCCTCTCTTAGATCAGGGAAGAGTTGCATCGATGACATGAACACCGGCATGACAAAAGCATGCACTAATAATTTGACCCCGAAATGATCGGAAGAGGACTGTGACGATGAAATACCGCTTGTGAATTTCCCGCATTTTAAACCAACACTTCCTGTTAAAATAGCACTTTGATAAAGGAGAACCAACGACTTCGTGTTAAGAAATATTTAGAGATAAGTAAAAAAAAAAATTAAAAAAATTAAATTAAAAAAAAAAACCACTTGCAAATATCAGATCAATCGAATCAAGGAAGAACTACTTTCTTTGAGCCTAATAAAACTGACTGTAAACGCTCATAAACTATCAGATAGTTTATCTGGCGTATTAATAATGAGGCCGACGAAAATTAGATACGTGACTTTACCTCATTACAACGCCGGCTGGTCGTTTTATGCAGGGGAGCAGCGTGCGACGTAACACCGGTCACAGCGCTCAGAGGATGGGAGCATGAAACGTGGAGTCTGCGGTCACTTTTTTTTTTTTTTTCCTCTCTCCTCTCTCTCTTTCTTTCTTTCCTCCCGATGTTTAACCGAACGTGAAAAAGTCTCCACACGAATCAATCCAGTTGTGTCACACCGCTTCCCCCAAAACACACGCCCGCTTTCTGGGAGAATGATTCCCGTCATATGAACCGATAGCCTCGCTAGCACCGCGGCTCCACATGTGGCGCGCAGCTAACAAAGCTAGCCGACTGACGCAACTTGATGAACATACAAAAGATGCTGTCGATGTACATGTTGGCGTAAACCATTCCTCTACACGTCACTCAATAAACGCCTGACAGTTTAATTTTTTTTTAAATAAAAAAAGTCAGTTGATGTGTGTTCAAAAATAAAAGCATAGGATGCACTAGTTACCTCACTTTGGTGTCTTCCTTCTTCGATCGGAGCAACTTCAGCCAGCAGTCCACGTTTAGTTAGCGAGTCAACATCTGCAGCTGGCTCCTCCTTATTACCGAAGCATCTAAGGATAGCGACACCGCCCACCGCCGGACCCGGGCGGAAGACGGGACCGAGGCTATATTTGATTTTTTTTTTTTTTTTTTTTAAATATGAGCATTTAGTTTGTCGGATTAGGATTTTTTTCCAAATTAGCAGTCACTTTATATGATAATGTTGTTAATTTGTATAAAATCAATATATCAAGGTTGTTTTTTTTATTATTTTAGTACAAATTAAAGTCTAGAAAAATCTCAAATTTTTCCTCTGGCCCTTGAAGTTGGCAGATTTGAATACATCCATGTCCTTATTACGATGACTTAAGACTATCTATGTTAAATCAAATGTATTTTCAAACTCCAGGAATGTTTTGGTGCACTGATGTATGGATTTCCATTTGTGCCACAATATATGTCGGCATGTGTCTATGTCAATTAAACATGTTACAAAGCATTTTTTCCTAGTTTATTCAACATTGTTGTGCATGCCGCTGTGATGTGTCCTGTGACTTGTGCGTATAGTCCTGAAGTGTCATCCTCCCTACTTCAGGGTGAATTGCACACACAGTGCATTAATTTAAAGATCCCCTTGAATCATTATATTTTAAACTTGCTTTTTCTTAAATGGATTTTATCAGGCTATCATATTATTCTTTATTTTTTTATTTGTGAAACTATTTATTGTTATTTCACACCACTCTGATCGTCGTTGCCTATGTATCCTTTTAATTTAGTTTTTTAATGATTGCCACATACAGTGCATCCGGAAAGTATTCACAGCGCTTCACTTTTTCCACATTTTGTTATGTTACAGCCTTATTCCAAAATGGATTAAATTCATTTTTTTCCCTCAAAATTCTACACACAATACCCCATAATGACAATGTGAAATAAAAAAAATTTAAATTTTTGCAAATCTATTAAAAATCAAAAATGAAAAAAAATCACATGTACATAAGTATTCACAGCCTTTGCCATTACATTCAAAATTGAGCTCAGGTGCATCCTGTTTCCACTGATCATCCTTGAGATGTTTCTACAACTTGATTGGAGTCCACCTGTGGTAAATTCAGTTGATTGGACATGATTTGGAAAGACACACACCGTCTATATAAGGTCCCACAGTTGACAGTGCATGTCAGAGCACAAACCAAGACATGAAGTCCAAAGAATTGTATATATACCTCTGAGACAGGATTGTATCGAGGCACAGATCTGGGGAAGGGTACAGAAACATTTCTGCAGCATCGAAGGTCCCAATGAGCACAGTGGCCTCCATCATCCGTAAATGGAAGAAGTTTGGAACCACCAGGACTCTTCCTAGAGTTGGCCGCCCGGCCAAACTGAGCGATCGGGGGAGAAGGGCCTTAGTCAGGGAGGTGACCAAGAACCTGATGGTCACTCTGACAGAGCTCCAACGTTGCTCTGTGAAGAGAGGAGAACCTTCCAGAAGGACAACCATCTCCGCAGCACTCCACCAAGCAGGCCTGTATGGTAGAGTGGCCAGACGGAAGCCACTCCTCAGTAAAAGGCTCATGACAGCCCACCTGGAGTTTACCAAAAGGCACCTGAAGGACTGTCAGACCATGAGAAACTAAATTCTCTGGTCTGATGAAACAAAGATTGAACTCTTTGGCCTGAATGCCAAGCGTCATGTTTGGAGGAAACCAGGCACCGCTCATCACCTGGCCAATACCATCTCTACGGTGAAGCATGGTGGTGGCAGCATCATGCTGTGGGGATGTTTTTCAGCAGCAGGAACTGGGAGACTAGTCAGGATGGAGGGAAAGATTAATGCAGCAATGTACAGAGACATCCTTGATGAAAACCTGCTCCAGAGCGCTCTGGACCTCAGACTGGGGCGAAGGTTCATCTTCCAACAGGACAACGACTCGAAGCACACAGCCAAGATAACAAAGGAGTGTCTTCGGGACATCTCTGTGAATGTCTTTGAGTGGCCCAGCCAGAGCCAAGACTTGAACCCGATTGAACATCTCTGGAGAGATCTGAAAATGGCTGTGCACCGACGCTCCCCATCCAACCTGATGGCGCTTGAGAGGTCCTGCAAAGAAGAATGGGAGAAACTGCCCAAGAATAGGTGTGTCAAGCTTGTAGCATCATACTCAAAAATACTTGAGGCTGTAATTTCTGCCAAAGGTGCTTCAACAAAGTATTGAGCAAAGGCTGTGAATACTTATGTACATGTTATATTTTCGTTCTTTATTTTTAATAGATTTGAAAAAAATTTAAACAAACTATTTTCACTTTGTCATTATGGGATATTGCATGTAGAATTTTGAGGGAAAAAAATGAATTTAATCCATTTTGGAATAAGTCTGTAACATAACAAAATGTGGAAAAAGTGAAGCGCTGTGAATACTTTCCGGATGCACTGTAAATACAGGAACTTGAATTATGATTCTCAGTAGTTCCATTCATGCAGCAGAAAACTATAGATTTAGTTGTAATGAAATGGACTAAAACGTGCACAACGGTTAAAACCTGTCTTGCTGAGTATGTGTCTGAATAAACCTTGGTCTACGTGGGCCATGTGTTGGTAATAGTTTTCCTGAAGTCATGAGTTCCTCAAGCTTACGTGATTTGAAATTTGCTGCCACCTAGTGATTGTTTTTTTTTTTCCAATGATTCCATCCATTTGATGATCTGTGATTGACCATCAGAAGATTATCTGCAACCACAGAGATGATTTTAAGTTTCTAATTTGATCAAATAGGCAAAGTGAAGACTGGGAACCTTGTAATTCTGTTTTCTTGCAGGTATTCGCCTCAAACCCTATATGCTGTGAAAATGTAAAATAATAATAGCAGTAATAATTAATGAAGTATGTTAAAACCAAACATTACCCTTTTGAAGTTATTTTTCCTCACTCAGCCCTAGAGCCAGAGAAACCTGCATCACCAGAGAAACAAAGGAGAACACACCCACAGTGTCAGCTGTCACAGCAGAGGCCCAGCTCTGAAACACAAGAGGACATTAGGTTTGTCAGGGCTTTGGCTGGAGGAGAGGGGAGTGAGGCAGAATGCACTACATGCTCCTGAACACACGTTACCGGCCCAGTGTCAAGACGTATCGATCATAAGAGGACAGTTCCGGATATTCATTTCAAAATAAAACATTTTAAACCACACTAAGGCTACATCTTCAATGTCATGTTTTGGGGGCTTCCAGACCGTTTTTAGGATGGCTTTACAATTACTAAACAATAAGTACTCAGCACACAGCCACCTCTAGTTTGTGATGTTATGCGAAAAAAAAACATTGTATACATAATGTTGCACATTAAAATCAAGGACATGTTTTTAAAAATAAATAAGATACAGATTACTAAGTGGGCTGTGATAAAAAAAAAGATAATGAACAAATAAAACAGAGTAAAACGAGAACACCTTGAAAATATTCTCACTCCTGCTGGTACAATAAGAGTTAATATCAAAAAACCTAACCTAATATTCTAAGTTTTACTTCTTTAGTTATTGATTGATTGTTTGGCATTGACAATAAAGTGTCAGAGGACAGTGAGTATCCTGGTTTTAATTTTTTAAATAGGTGATTGTATTTATTAATATGGCCTAATTTGTTTGATTCAAGAACAGCATGTCCAAAACTGACATATTTTCAATTTACTTTTGTCTGTAATAATAATATTACCTTTATTTATATAGCTTGTTTTTTTTAAACAAGTTAAAAAGCACTTTGCATACATTTTTTAAAAGTAACATCTCATAGAATATTATGATAAAATACAATAAAAAAATAAGAAAACAAACTTTAAGATAACTAAAACACTGGTACAATGACATCAATAAAAAGCAAGTCTAAAATAGTGAGTTTTTAAAAGGGACGTTGCTGATCTCCTCCAGCAAGTCATCCCACAACATTAAAAAATATCACAAGGTCAAATCGTGAAGAAGCTCTGGGGTATTGGTTTGCAATTTTTGATTAGTGATTAATTAGATTGATGAACTATCAAACAAGTTATTGACTAATCGGTGCAGCTGCATCATGGAACGGGTATGATATAATCTGCATAATTGTGTCACTCCGTGTATTCATGACTGGACAGGTTTATGCTTTTATTCTGCAGGATGAGTGTGCTCACTTCCGGTCTTGTTCTAGTTATTTCCCGCGGACTCGACGCAGCTCATTACAGACCACCAGGCGCACCGGCAGCCCCCGTCTCTGCTGACTCAGTGCCTTAACAGCAGTCCCTTCACCCCGAGATACAGCATCCAGCTACTGACGCTCACTCCTCCGGTCAACTCGCCCCGGCACCACCGTACAGAAATGGCTAAGACCGCAATCGGTGAGTTTTGCACTTTAAACATATAACCTCTATTTTTTTTTTGTATTTTTTTTTTGTATCTGAGATTGCAGCAGCTTCGCAGGTTTGATGATGATGAGAGGCAGTGGCGACACCCATGGCACAAAAGGATGCTGAGGGCTGATAAGAGGGAGCGGCCAAACTCCTCTGCATGTCACTTCTATTTAATGAAGTTGTGACTCTAAAGCCACATTTTTTTCCATCTGAATGTTTCGTTTTGTCTGTTAACGGTCATTTTTGTGGGTTTTGTCTGATCTTAAATCCAAATTACTGCAGATCAATACGGCTTAGTTTGGGCTTCAGCTTGCCATATTGGTGACGCATATTTTATTTTTCTTTCATTCACTGCAAATTACAAACAAAAAACAAAAAACGAATCAATATAAATAAAAGCAGGGCGATTTTTTTTTATCCCCTCACAGCAGTATTTAGTCGATGCCTGCCGCACCTGCCCCTCACCGCCTGACTCAGAGCCGTGCAGCATAATGCAGCGCCAGCGACCCCACCCAACATCTCCGGTCCCTTCAAAGCAAAGCAGCCGCTCTCCGGGGCGGGAGAGATTTCACCGTGACAAATCTCCTTAATAAAATTAGGCCATCCTATGTAGCTGTAAGTGTAAAAGCCTGCTGAACCAATTTTGTGGGTGACCGCTAAAGACATGAATGAAATAAGGAGAGAAGAGAGGAGAGAGGAGAGCATCCTTATACAGACCTGTTTTGCAGTCGAGGGAAGAATTTAGGACTGGCGATGAAAATGAATGTCGTCTCAGAAATATCAGACGCCAATCCGGTTAGGAAGGTTATATTGACTAACTGTGGGCTATTATGTTCAATAATTGTGTTATTATTGATGCTTGAGGGTACTATGATTTGCAGCTATTTGCAGCCTATATAAATGGAGAAATAAAATGGGATTGCATGTTGTGGCAGGTGGAAGGCCTTGTATTTGTGCCAACGTGAATTTCCATATTAAGACGTGATTTATTAGCAGTTGTCTGGATTTGATTGTTTGAACATTTCACTCGATTTGTGAGCCATCTCAGGACTATAGACACAGGATGTGATCTGCAGGTATTAAGGCAAGTGTGTGTGCTCTTGTAGAAGAAGTGCGATGTATGTGTGTGTGTGTGTGTGTGTGGACAGTCTTGGGGATAGTCTGTTTGTCTCCTGCTTGACAAAGCACTTGATGGATGGAGGGGCATGCGGAGGGACAGTGGTAAGGGTCCCGGTGTCTGCGCTCAGAGACACCAGCAGCTAAACCCTCACTGTTATAATTATTCCCCCCCCACCCCCCCCCTCGCTTCCTCATCCCCCTCCCCCCCTCCTCCTCCTCCTCTTCCTCCTCTTCCTCCTCCTACGCCTCCTCTTTTTTTTTCTCCATCATTTGAGTGTGGACAGCAGAATGGGATGGGCACAGAGCAGACACTCTGGGAGAAAAGCGCCATCATGCCAGTCAGCACTCGCCAGGTCGTTGAGTTCATTTAGACTTTAGTCTATTTACAGAAACACAGCAGCACTTTTAAAACCGAATAGGAAACGTAATCCTTGTTTTCATAGTTCGGAGATATTGGAGCAAAAATTCTTCAGGTTTCATGGGTCGATGAATTTTTACTATTACATATAAGAACTACAACGCGTGATAAATACCACTGCATTTATGCAAATGTTTTATTTTTTCTTTAAGATTGACCTGAGATATCCTGAATACTAAAATACTATCCTACAAATAAACTCAGAGCCGCTCCCCTGTACATTAAGGCTTCAAAGCACTTTCCCTGATCCTTATCATGCACACTCGTCACATCCATTTAGGTGTGGTCATTCAGCCGGGGCCCTAAAATCAATGCCTTTGTACACAGAAACAGAAGCAACTCGGACAATAGTTACACCAGTTTTGAGCAATGATCCGTGTCCAAATTCTGCTATATTACATTCAGATATCATCTCCATCACTATTGTTGCTATGGGGCATCTGCATGAAGTCTCATGGACTCATAATTCATCCTGATTTATCGGTGAGTCTCATCGATCTTTGCCGCACACTCCCATTACTGTTTCAGATGACTGTTGCTCTTTAGGGGGAAGTAGTGACATCAATCTGGTGGTGATGGTATGTTCTGTGCTCATCACCTGATTCACATGTAAATATAGACATCAGTAGTTCAGACATTTTAACACCCAGAAGATTATGGACGTAGCAATATAACCTTTGTCTTATGGGCAGAGGCTCAGTTGCTCCTTAATATTTTGCGGCACAGTATTATTCTGCAAAGTCAATGCAGTGATCTGAAGCAGTCGGTCAAATAATTGATTATTCAGTCATCAGAAGCCCAAAGATTCTTTTGTTACAGATGTGAGAATTTGCTGCTTTCTTGATGATCAACTGAATTTTTTTTATTTTTCTCTGATAGTAAAACAAAACAAGGCATTTTTCCTTTAAGATATCACTGACATTTCTAAAACCAAAATACGAAGCGTTTAATTGAAAATGATTTTTTACTCTTAGCCCTACATTGATCTCCTTGAACGGACACAGGGTGCGGTATGAGAAATCTCGCCACCACGCCTGCTTTCAAACGACCAGACCTGCCTTTCATCGTCTGGGTGCCATAATGTTTCATTTAACAGCCAATTTTGCTCTTGTGATACCGTCATAATTCTGTGATGATATTGTTGCCGTGTGGCTTGACCGTGAAGGGCCAAACACGTACGCAGAGCCTGTGCTGCTGTGAGGCTATTGCACCCGGGAGGGCAGTAGGGCTTTGGTCACATTTTGTGCGACGACTTTAATAGCCCTGCAAACAGTATCTTTCATTTGTTTTTCACCCTGCGTGGCTTTTACCGCATAGGTAAGGTGACTACCTATTAAATTCTCATAATAGCGGGGGTTGGGTCTTTAAGACGAGATGAAGGAAGGTGTGGCCGGGGAAAATAACTACCCAATAGAGGTGTGGTGGTTTGTGCTGACACAGAACTGAAGCTCTGGGAAATGCAGAGAGTGTGGGTGAAGATATAGGGAGAGAGTGTGAGGAAGAGGAGGGAGGGATTGAGAGGGAGAATACACCAGCAACAGATGAAACGGAGGCTCGAGGATGCAGAAGGCGCTGGGGAAGAAGGATGCCTGCGGGGGAGGAGGTGCAGTCGATTTTGATGATCCGTGCTCGCCGGCTGATGGATTGGAAGAGGAATTGCAGTTTGATGACTGTGTCTGTGGTTGGGACAGGAGGAGCAGCTCTCCGAGAGGGAGGATAAAGACCTGACTGGTCAAAACCAGCCTGTAGGAGTGGAGTGGGAGCATTAAAGTGGTGTCATCGCAGCCTGACATTATTTTGTCTCAACTCAGAGTGACATAAGAACGCAGTATGTCTGAAACTCAGCTCTAAACTTTAAACAGATACCTGTTTGGACACTTGCTGAGGTGTCCAGAGTGTCATCCTGGATCATTTTTCATCTCTATACATCTGATCCTCGGGGACAGAGCGTATATTAGAGTGCAAGGAAAAGATCTTTTACCTCAAGAGAAAAACAGTGGCACTTTAATATTTTTTCACAATCTCATATATTTTTGATTAGGTATATAAAAGGAAAACATCTGTGGCTTTGAGTTAGAGAGTGGTTTCAACTGAGTGGGTGGGTATTCTTCGAGATAAGAACAAAATGTAATTTACCCAGATGCAGTCACAGTAAAAGCACCGGCCTATCTATGTCAAATAATACTATAACGCCGATAATACTAAACAATCTACAATAGAGCTGCAATTATTGGCGAATTTGTCGACTAGTCTATCAACAGAAAATAAACCAGAAAGTATTTTGATAATTCCATATGATTATATTAGCTCCTAAAATGTGATTTCCTGCATTTCTCTGGATAATAACATTGTAAGTGGAATATCTTTTAGTCTTGATCGGACAAAACAAGACTTCTGATGACATCCCACTGACACGAGACCTGAAGTTTGAAAACATCACCAAGCCCAGAAAAGGCTCCACCCATGCAGAACTTGGCAGCCACTGAACAAGAATCTCTGCTGCTCTGCTCCATTAGTACTTAACCCAAATTACCTGCTCCAGTGAATTGTTAACTGTCTGAGCCTGGAGCTGTCAAGTGGGATTGTCTGTATGAGAAAATGGCTGCTGGGGTCTTGACGTATACACAGCTTTGTCAAGTGACAACCCTCCAAATGCGAACCCCCCCCCCCCCATCCCAACCTCACCCCACCCTCTCATCAGCAGAAATGGTGCAGTCCGCTAATTACAAATTAAAGTGCTCTCCACCTGAGGTGGCTGCTTCCATTGGGCTGTCCTGGGGGGGCAGCTGGTGGCGGCAGTGATTCCACCGGGAGATGCCCCCGTTGCTTGTTTCTAATCCTCCTGTCTGATATTTCTGTTTATATCAGAAAGGTGTTAGCATTGTTATGAAGCCCCACCCCATCTCCCTCTCTCTTCTTCCACTCTTTTCTTTCATCTCAGAGAAACTGCACTCCTTTCCGTGTCTCGAACAAACTCCACTTTTATCTCCACTCCTATTCATCCCTCTCTCCTTTCTTCATTTTATTTGTATCATTCCCCCCTACAATGCTCTTACTCTCCCACTTCCTCCTCAGGGAAGAGGTTAACAAGGCCATCAGAGAGAAGTGAGAGCTACATCTGAGAGTTTATCACATTACTGTGGCGTCTGCCAGTCTGCAGGGCAGAGAGCGAGACACGGAGAGAGGAGAGAGAGAGAGAGAGCGAGCAGGGAATAAGAGTGAGGAGGAGGAGGATTTGGATTAATCATACTGTACACCGTACCCTGCCGTAGAGAAGCTCTTTCAAAGTAAATCTCATTTCTGGCTTTGCTACTGTAGCCCACTGCAAATCATGAATCAATGTGCCACATTTCAGTCCTGCAGGCTCGGTGCTGAGGGTGATGGATTATGCCATACTATGACAGTTGGCATGCAAATGTTCACCGTGAGGCAGTGTACCCTGACGGAGCGCTGCAGCTATATGTGCAGATGGAGAGTATTTCACAACCTGCAGTGTTGCGGATATTTTTGCCTCTCTCCCTGCGGGGACTGCTGCTGAACTTGAGGTTCACATTACAAAGCAGTAGGTGCCAAAGACACAAGAATAAAAAAAAAAAAAAAAAAACAAACAAGGTTAGACAAGGTTGGTTGTTCTTTTCATTTGTTTTTTTTCTGTCTACCCTTTGGAGCACTTTGTCACTCCTTATTGAGACGATTGCCAAACACAGCCTATATAATTTGATGCCAGCTTTGCCTCAGTTTTATTAACCTTTTGGACCATAAAGCTGCCGTTGGATGGCCAATCATAACACTCTGTGATGCTTATAAGCTAAACCTACCAAAAGATACGAAACCCAAAGATGATCTGAATATGTGATGTAAATCCTGCCGTCTTTGCTTCTTAAATTACCTGAAAAGATGAAATCAATCCGTGAGGTTTTGTGGCTTTACCTATAGAATATCTTGGAGCCACAAGGGCATTGGTCCGGTAACGTTAATAAATAATAGACCAAAATAAAATGCATAGCTAATGATGTGTGGAGAATCCTGTGGGGATGAAAACATCGTGGCTGTTGGGGAATTTAGGCCAAGCAAGGACACATCCATCACGCTCCCTTCGCAGCTGGTGGTAAACAAAAACCACGAAATCTCTACAAAACCCAAGGCAGTTCATCTGCAGCCGGTATCCTTTGATGAGATTTTTATTTTGGAGGAGATGATGAATAATTATTCCTCTAAAAATCTTGATATTTACATAAAGGACCTCCTGTGGAGGAAGAAGTAGGTTAATGATGTTTCATCTTTTTCTGTGTTACTAGGTTAATATTTTGTCTTTATGTGTTTGCAGTGCAGCTGTAAGTGTGCACAACAAAGTAACACACCATCTATTTACATCCACAGCTTACAAAGAGAAGATGAAGGAGATTTCAGTTCTCTCACTCATCTGCTCTTGTCTGTACCCCGAGAGCCGCAAAAACATCATGGGGGACTTTGAAGGTAGGTGGTAGGATTTTTTTGTTTGTTTGTTTATCAAACATGAATGAAAAATCATATGGAAACCACTGAGAGTTTTTGTCTTTTTTTTTTTCCTTCTTGTTAATGCACAGACATGGACATCAAGCCCATTAACAAGCGAGCCTCAGGCCAGGCCTTTGAGGTCATCCTGAAGCCGTCCTCCCCCGTGTCTGATGCGGGCCACTGCATCACCAGCCCCCCAAAGAGGGACATTTCCCTGGAGGACATCCAGAAGAAACTGGAGGCAGCTGAGGACCGAAGGAGAGTAAGGATGTTTTCCATTATTCTCACTGCAGCCCGCTGCCGTGTATCAGTTTGCCTCAACAATCCCCGAGAGACACAAAAACATCAAGTCTAATAAAACTTCTTATGATGCCAAAACTACAGCAATAGTACACAAAACAAAAGGAGGAATTCAACCAGACTAAGTTTACACAATAATGCTGGTACGCTGTAATAACTACTTCCTCTGGTATTTAATTTCACATAATTTATGCATCACTTTGATGACTGCGACCGCAGAACTGCCATGAAAAATCGAATCGGACACTGGCTAATTTCTGTATTCCATTGATTCGAATGTCAATACAGTCACTCCCGCACTGGACAAATCCATCAACCTGCCAACAAATCAATTAAACAATCATTGACCAATCAATAGCACAGTTTGACTGATTTGTTTTTGAGCCAGATGCCCAATTAGGTGAAGAAAACATTCAATATATTACATCAAGTTAAAGTAAAAGATGAGAGAAAATAAAGCTGGCAAGCAGAGATATTTTTTTTTGTGCCTGACATTTAATGTGATTCACTGCACCACCTCTGACTCATGCTGATGCCTAAACTTTAAGAAAAACCTGAGTGGTATTCAGTAAATCACATTCCTGATATTGACCTTTTTTTCCTGACTCATTGTCCCTGCTGCTCACCACTCTTTCTCTTTCTCCTCCTCCTCCTCCTCCTCTATTCCTCCTCCTCCCCCTCCCCCTCTTCCTCCTCCTCCAGTCCCAGGAGGCGCTGGTACTTCAGTCTCTGGCTGAGAAGCGGGAGCATGAGCGCGACGTGCTGGTGAAGGCCATGGAGGAGAACAGCAACTTCAGCCGCATGGCCGAGGAGAAGCTCCAGCTGAAGATGGAGCAAATCGAGGAGAACCGGCTGGCTTACCTGGCCGCCATTATGGATCGCCTGCAGGAGAGGGTGAGAGCCTTTATGTTGAATCTAAAAAACACTGGTGTCAGCCTATAACAGAGGTGTTTGATTTTATTTGTAGATTTTAAACCTTGCCATTCAGCTAAAACCCACTAAATTCCCCAAATAAAGATAAAAAGGACATGACCTCAGTGTCCTAAATGACAGCGACAGGCTTTGATTGTGTTACATCGGCAAATTGTAAATCCATCACTTAAATCGCTATTTTCAAACTAAGGATTTACAAATAGTGTTTACCATTAAAAATTGACAATACTTTAGCAGCCTGCAATTAAAATCAAACAGCTATTAAAAAAACTAAAGTCACTGCAGCATATCAAGCTTAATTTCCATAAATGTTTTATCTAAATGATACATCTAAAAACAAAACAAGCATCAAGGAGAAATACATGTTTCAGGGTTATATAATATAGAATAATATTCATGCTTTCATAAAGGCAAGAATAAATTTGAAATATATTATTAAACTAGGGTAATCAACACTATTTAGATGGGCCATTTGTCTTCACAATGTTTGTGAAAAGTTATTTAGCACTGTTGCTTTTGTTTGTTGCAGCCTTTTAATCAAGTGTGAGGTCAGATATGTCGACCATTTTTCATAATAACTTTTGCTCTTCATGCTGAGCATATAATATATTAGCAGGCTATTATTTACTTCATATACGTGACTATATACATAACAGCTACACCTTGTAGTCACTGGGTGGATTTAACTTGGTAAGAAGCAGCTGGTTAATGCGGCATAGATGAGGCAATAGCAAATAGGCAAAGACAATCGCAAAGACGAGGATGTCCGGTTGGTGGGAGATTATATGACTCTTGAGAATTATACGAGAAGAGGCGACAGAGAGGGGAATCAGAAGGGCAAAGGTCAAAAAGGAGAAATGTTAAAGTGATTAAGAAAACAAATGTGAGGAAACGTGACATCCTCTATCTGTTTGTGTTGCATCTAGGAGAAGCATGCTCAGGAGGTGCGCAGGAACAAGGAGTTGAAAGAAGAAGTGACAGCGTGAAAAGCCCCAACAGGTTCTATGTCCCACCTCCGCAACACTCTCTATACCACCGCCCCCAACCCTGAGGAACACCCCCTCTCCCTCCTCCCCCAACCCCCTCCCCACCTTCTCCTACATGTCCCCACCTCTCCACACCACCCCTGACATACTCCCCACCCGTCATACTACTATGAAACTACCACAGCCTGAGACGCCACCCCGAGACAGCGGGAGGTTCAAGCGGGGTTGGGGGTGGAATAATTTGCAAAAATGATTTAAAAAAAAGAAAAAGAAAAATTAATGTCTCCTGCCCACTCTTCCAAAAAAAAAAAAAAAAAAAGTTTTTGCTCTGTTTCAATTGAGAAGAAAAGAAAACATCAAATTGACAAGTGACAGTGGTTTTTGTAAATACTTCTTTTTTTTGTTATATACAGTATGATACAAGCAGCAAAAGTATTGATTGCAGTGTGCCATTTTTATATATAAGTTTCCTCTCCCTGCTTATATATGGTTGTAATATTCTGTTCATTTTCATGTTGTTTTTGTTTATTTCAGCCTGAGAATATTTTGGTTTTTTAGGTTTCTCTCGTGCGGTAACAGGCTTAGGTGTTTGTTGTGAGTTTGCCAGCTAGCTGATGTTGTGCTGTGACTCGCTGCGTCCTCACAAGGCCCCACATCCTGGCTCCTTTCCCTCGTCCTTTCAAGTGGGCACTTAGTCATTTGACCCAGCCGATCTGGAAGCAAAATTTGGATCTGTGTTTGGTCGGAGATTTTCCATCCAGTTTTAGGCCAATGTTCCAATTAGTGAGGGACATGTGCAGGAAATTTGGCAGAGGGAAAGGGGACAGTTTGCTTTCTGTGGGGACTGCAGGCCGTCGCTGCACATCCACTCCTGTGAGGTAGATAGTGACTGTGCCACAGGAGAACACTATAGCATTTAATGAGCCCATCCTCATCCTCCGCCCCTCCGTCTGCAAACTCTTCATGTCTCCACATGCATATATACCGTTTAAGCACTCACTGACACGCTCTCCACACAGGCAGTCCTAGCACAGAGCTCGGGAGGAGCTCGCTAAAATTCTGTCCATCTAGCACCGGAAACCTAACATCTGACAAACGGCGGGCCTCTTCACTTCCTCAGAACCAAGCTTCCAGTCACATTTCAGTCACGTGTTACCGTAGTATACAACACAGCTGAGGTTTAAAATGCATCCTACGAATACCAGAGTGCAACAAAATACTTCACTTCCTACTGTGAATCTTACATCGGAGGAAATATAAGTCCCAGCTTTCTCCACTTCATAAAGGCTAGAGTAGTGCTCAATCTCATCAGCGCCTACTGGAATCATTGCACGTCACTCGAAGACACTGTAAATGCCCTTGTAAGGTCGGCGCGGGAAAGATTTTAAGCCATAACAGGTCAATCACTGCAACGATGATCCATATACACAGTATTTCCATCTGTAAAGGTGTATATGAGTGTATTAAAGCATCCGAACAGTTTGTAACCAGGGGGTGTTGAAGCCTGAGGTTGAACCCTGTTGGTCACGCTCGCACAGTTGGCCCATAGATGTGTGTGAGTGTGTGTGTGTGTGAGTGTGTACTTCAGAAAGGGCGGGTAGATCACCTAGTGTTTGTGCCAAGTGATATTGATCTGGTTAAATATAAACCAACACCATTACAGTGTGTGTAACAACTGTCAGAAGTTCAACACAGACAGTGAATATCCTATCTGCCTCTCTAGCTCTCTCTCTCTCTCTCTCTCTCTCTCTCTCTCTCTCTCACTCTCTCTCTCTCTCTCTCTCTCTCTCCTCGATCCATTTGTGTGTTTCCCCCTCTCCACATATATCTTTGTGAGCAAGCAGTGGTTAATAAAGATTTGGGGTTCAGTGAATGAAACTGTCTTTAAGAGTGACTTCTTTCAGATACCATAAGCACTTTCCGGAGTAGCATTTAGGTAAAGCCACTTCATTTCCTCGACAACCTTAAAACACCTGAAACAAAACGTCAGATTACAACAATGTTTGGACACCACGTTACCATCTCTTTTTAAGTATCCAACTAATGATTGTTTTAATGGCAGGTTAACCTGTTTCACATTTAATCACGTCTTCATTTGGTCTGTGAAAGCCTGTTAAATCGGTATGCAATGGAAAACCACCCCTCATAATTTCTCAGGGGACAAGTTCACATGTTTAAATTTATAACTTTCTCCAAAATACAAAGATTCAACTGACATTTGTTGCTGTTTCTATTAGCATTATTGATAAGAGCTACAATCCATTTAGTTTTTTACCAGGAAGAAAGACATTATACTTAAAAAAAAAAAAAAATCACACCTGTGCTTCTCCTTCTATGACAGCATATCTGGTATGAAAGAGGCCGTAAATACTCTCCAGCTTTAACTGATGACTGTTTGTCCTTTTTTTCTTGAATGTTTTTCACTATGAATAATTTTTTTTTTTTTTAAATCATCTTGATTTTTATATTATGAAGCTGTTTAGTCACATTTACAGGGAGGCAATCTGTTCGTTAGGAGACACAGTAATTGTAAAACTTTTAGCAAAGATATAAAACAGCAGATTTTACAGTACTTTAGTAAAATACGAGTACCAGACTGTTTTCATTTTACATCCATTTAATGAGAAACAAAATAGAGAAACCTACAATTGTGTAGTATAAAGTATAGAAGTATAAAGACTGGTTATATTTGTACTCTACAACATTTTAAAGGAAAACTTTGCACTTTTTTTTTTTGTCAGTACATCAAAGTAGCCGTTAGTTAAAAATTACTGTTTGGAGAGTCTCTTTGTATGTACACATTTCATACAAAACAACACATAATCAGTCATCTAAAATATGATGCATTGTTATTGATTAAACATCCTAACACCATGTAAAGAAAAAAACAGATCCACCATGAATAATAATGACATAATATGGAATATATATCTCATTTTGCATTATTAATTTCTTAACTTTTAGCTTATAATATATTGTATTTTACTTTGCATACAGATATTTTACATGTAAAACAGTATTTTTGCTCTAATTCTCACCACTACTACTACTGTCCTCCGTCACCAGGAGTCTACCTGTTCCATTATCTCCAGATGAAGAACAACTTATGACCAGTAGGGGGAGACACAAGACAAGCTGTGTTCAGTAAAGAGCTCATTGACCCTGTGGTTTACAGCTGGCGTGGAGCTGACATCACTACCTGCCTGGCCCTGCATCACCCACAGAAACAGAGGGAAAGATTAAGGAGGATGACGAAAGATCAAAGGAGAAAGAGAGAGTGCATATTTTGGAGAAAGACTGAGGGAAACGTTGGCGAGTGAGCAAACTGTTGGTCCAGCAGAAGAGGGTGTGACGGTGTGCCGAGAACAGAAGGTGCAGCTGGTGCCGGCTGAAACGATGGCAAAGAGACAAAACTCTGTGCCGCACACTTCCTTTCTCACAGTTTCTCAATCCCTTTCTCCTTTCATCCCCCCCCCCCTACCCGTCCCATTTCTTTCTTCCCTCTTTCCATCTCCTGCCTTATGCTCCATTCCTCCTTCCTTTCCATCTTCATCCTCTTCCAACCTTCCCTCCCTCCGTCTTCCCTCCTCCAGTTCCCACGGAGCGCATGGGGCCAGGCAGGCTGCTATTGTCCAGGATATCCCCTCCTTGTTAATGGTTTCCTGTGCACACACAAGAGGGCTACTGAGAGAAACCAACAGCCTCATCTGATACCAGGCGTCGTCATGCACTGCGCACACGCATACAAACAAACACACACACACACACACACACACACACACAAACAAACAAGTGCAGGCATCAACAAGCAAACACACGTACCGTACCAACACCACATTCATACACACTCCGACACACTTGAACAAACATGCTGATAAAACCACAGGTAATTTATCAGAACTCTTTTATTGCAGGGAAGTTGCCATTACCACCATCAACAACTTTGAAAAGCTGAGAAGTCTGATTTGTCAGTGCATGTTTGTGCTCTGTAAAACCACCAAAATATACAAACTCACAATGAGGTTTTTCTCGGAGACACCAACATATCAGGCAGAAATGGTTCACTGGTATTTCTAAATGTGTCTGAATTGTATTGCCTAATTTAACTGCGACAGAGATAAACTCCCTCTTGGGGTGTAACTACTGACTGACAGTGTTGCTATGTTGAACAAAGGCAAGAATATAAGTTGGGAGACAAGGTGATAAAAAAAAAATCAACCTAACATCATTTACATCAGAAGAAAGGTGGGAACGCTGGTTAAAAAAAAAAAAAGCTGGTAAAACAAGTGAAGCGTCGATTGTTAAAGACAATCGGAGGAGGAAACATAACTTACTGGGGAAGCAAGCTTAAACAAAAGAGCACCGTATGACAGTTCGAGGTTGTGGGTAAATCGAAATTTATTTCAACCAGGCTGGTAGCTAACTTCTGTTCCCAGTATTTAGTCAAACAAACACCTGGTTTCAGTTATTCCACCCCATAAAATGCTGTAAAAAGGGGGTGACTCTCAACCCCCTCACCCGCCCTGTAACCAGGGCTCCAACACTTTGTGTTGCGGCTCAGCAAAACAAAGGGAGGGGGGACACTTTCGCCCAGGAACTTGACAGGCAGCGACTGCTTGACCATCTGGAAAAGCCATTCCTGATAGGCCGACTACAGTGGGTGAAACTTCTAAAGGGGTGGGCAGGAACAGAGATCAATCAACACAATAAATCACTCTTGCGTTTTAGTCGTGGTCTCCCTCCTTCACTGCGTCTTTCCTCTATACAAAAAAAAAAAAAATTAAACGTTACAAAGACAATAAAAGCCTATATCTAGGTAAATCCTCTGTGGGATGCCATCATCATAGAAAAAATAGCACTTTCTTAGCAGGGAAAATAAAGTCTTGTCCTCGAGTCCAGCTCAGCTGGGAAGTGAGTCGAGTCTATTTGCAGATTGTGTTTGAGTTTTTCATCTCAGTCAGAAAGCTCCTATCTCCATGCCCCAGGGTCTGTAGGGTTTGCCCACACTGGCGGTTTGGGTCGGGGGGCTGATGGCAGCGGTGTGTGAGATGATGGGGAAGGTGCCGAAGGCGAAGGGGAACGCCGACAAAGAGGAGAGCAGCGGAGGGGAGAGCTTGGACGCTGACGACGGGATCAAGGCGGGATGCAGGACGGTGGTGGGCGCAGCGGTGGTGGAGGGGACCCGGATCGGGCCCTGATCCGAGTGGGGGGGTGGCGCTGCCGCTGCGCCTGCCCGGACCGTGAGTCTCTGCGACCAGCGAGGATGAGGAAGAGGAGGAGGAGGAGGAGGAGGGGGAAGATGTAGACGTGGACGACAGAGGGGTCTGCGGGCTGCTGGAGGTGCTGCGGGGTACGGGTGCCATCGGTGCGCCCTGCTGGTGCTGCAGGAGGAGAGGGTGTGTCAGGTGGGCCGGAGGGGATCCAAAAGCAGAGCCCCACGCCAGGTGACTGAGGCCCGAGTGAGCCTCGCGCTGGCTGGCGTAGTTGTTGAGGTGGGAGACCAGACGGATCCGCAGAGGATCCGTGCTGTCTAAGCCTTCGATTATGCTCAGATAGCGGGCCGTCTCCGCCAGGCACTCCCTGAAACCCAAACCGCGGTAGTCCATCGCCAGGGCGTGAGCATCGAAGTAACCTGAGTGGAGGACGTGAGGGGAAACAACAGATTAGATCAAATAGTACAAAACAAGTGAGTCAAAAAAAATAAATTTAAGGGGCTCCGGTTGAATAATTCTGTCCTTGACTTTGGGACTATGACAGATCAATAATAAAAATAAAAAAAAACACATTTTTGATCGGACCCGTTAAACGTGTAATCGAGAGTGATACGTGCATCTGTCATGAACGTGTACCTTTGCCTCCAGCAGCGTGGAGCATCTTCAGATGATCAACAGTCATCTGCAAAATCTCCGCTTTCTCCAGTTTGGCTGAGCCCTTCGGTGCGGGAGGGAACAAATCGATTAGGTATAAATAATAATAACAATAATAATAATAAAAATTAAAAAAAAGAGCCCAAATGAACGAACTGCTTTCACACGTGAGGACTTTAAAACACTCCTTCGGGTTGTGCGTCTTTTCTTACCTGTTTCTCGTAGGCGCTGGGAACCAGCCTGCGCAGCTCGCTCAGGCTGTTATTGATCCTGTCACGGCGCCGTTTCTCAATAATCTGCGGAGAGACAACAACACCACGGTTACACGACTGTCTGGAAAACACGACACCATCTGGTGAAATACTGCAAAGTGTCTGCAAGCGCGCACACACACACACACACACACACGCGCGCGGATCAATAAATATAGACTTTCTTACTCCTCGACGTCTTTTCCTCGCCTGCACCTGAGTTGATGTTGTGGGAGACATGGAGCCGAGAGGAGAGCTCATATTCCTGAAAGGGGAGGTTCAGACAACGTCCACGAAGGTTAAAAACGATCAACAAACCAGGATCACTTTTGTGAGAGGAATATTACTGAGAATATACTTTGGGGGCAAAATGACTTACCCGTTCTCATCTGCGCTTTCCTTCTCCACTTCAATAGTTTCGTCCAGCTCGCTGTCCGAGGAGCTAAAATCGTGATTCCTTTTCATTTTTGCTGAATTCGTCCGCGGTAGTCCTTCCGTGTTTGTCGGTTGTGTCTGCCCAGACGTGCGTCTGCCCAGGTTTGCCCGTAGCGCCTCTGTTTGAAGCGCTCGGCTTTCCCACGGTGTCATTTCAACGCTGCTGCCGGCCAATGGGGGCGGGGCCCGGCCCAGAACCAACCAATCGGGGAGCGGTGTTCTGTTTGAGCGACAGCACAGTTGGCCCGAGCATGTCCTATTGCGCCTGGGACTGATCTGAGAGGGAGTTAACAGTGCAGACGTCTCACTCCGTTGGCTATTTCAATGCCCTGAATGTGATATAAAAAAAAAAAAAAAAAAAAAAAATGCATTTGTCAGTAGAGACAACACGGCAAAATTATTCTCGCTATACAGAACAAAATCTTTTAATAAGTATTTGATTTGATTTTTTTAAAACCTTATAAGTTATATCCATAGCTCTTCTAAATCTTGGTCCCTCATCGTCAGTGGCATCTCGAGAGCTTGGCCTTTGCTGAAAAGTTTTTGTGACACAAGACATAAGCTGCGAGTGAGTGATCTTCCCAAACATAGAGCATCTTTGGGACAAACTTTGACAGCGGTCCAATGGACTTTCGGTCCGTGACTGTCCCCCCCCCCCCCCCCCTCCACCTCACCCCACCCCCACCCTTCGGCCGCCCCCTCCTCCCCCGTGTGTGTCCCGGTGGTGATGAGGAGTGGCTGGCCGGCTGTCAGCACGCGCTGGCCGTGGGAAAGTTCCCTAACCGGCGCTGATAACCAATCAGAGGCCGACGGCCGTCTCCGGCGCTGGAATGAATGGAGCAATTGGTCGGGGCGACGGGCGGTCTGCGAGCGAGCGTGTGAACCTGTAATCCAATACTAACTCAGCCCGGGAGGAGAGACAGGGAGAGCACCGCCGCAACCAGAGGAAGCCACCAAGTCTAATCTTACCCCACAGAGAGACCTCATGCACGGTAAAGAGTCCGTGGGCACTTCAAGGACTTTGTGAAAGCAGTCAACAAAAGTTCATAATGCAATCAAAGCCGTCCCCCCCCCCCCCCCGGTCCTTTCTCCCTGGAGTGTCCACATCATCACCACCGCACGACCGGTGGCTCCCATAATGGTCACACTCCCCAAATAATTTGACAGAGCTGCTGGTGTGTGTTTGTATACATGGAGGACTCATGTTACTGAATGTGGAGCTGCAGCTCTTCAGTCGAGGGTCTCCTACAGGGACTGCATTGTATGGCATATTTAGATAACAGTCTGCCACGCTGCTGAATAGAATAATGGACATCAAATTGAACGGACTATTACGTAATGATTTTTATATAAACACGTGAGAAGATTGTGTTATTGCAGCAATTATCACGTAGACTGCAATGATAGCAATTACCCAGATCAGTTTTTAAAGACAATTTTGAGGTATTCCTTTTTTTTTTTCTTCTTCGTCACTGGAGACAAAGACTATAATTTTATTATCATACACATACTTTTGTGATTATGGTTTTATATTAAAAAAAAAAAAAAAGTAATAAAAAAAAAAAGTATTAACTAGGCTAACATTAGACAACCCAAAGCAGTTAAAATTAAGTCCATCCTAATCAGTCCGCCATTAAAGTATAATATTGTAAATAATTGAGGGTAATTTTGTGTATTTATTGATTTAGTTGTTGTTTTTTTTATTTCTGCTGTGTGTTTCAGGTGTGTTTATGTGAGAATTCCCACAGTTTAATTCCCATGCATGATTTTTTTCTTTACACATGGATCCTATCGGTAATGACAACAGATGAACCACCAAGAAATTGATTCAACCTAAACTGCAGTTAATCTCTAACGTAATTAGAAACCACAATTAAAAAGTGGCTAAATAAACCAAAAGAAAGATCTTGAAGTTACAAAGACTTGTGAGCTGTGTTATTACTGTTTGCACATTACCAGTTGGTACACTGGCATCACGCTGACATTTTATCCTAGCTCACACAAAGCTCCTGAAAAGGAAAACTATATGCTTTCAAAATGTCAGTGAAGGTCATTTGTTTTAATAGATTCTGACTCCTGTGAAATATCCACACTGGACAACAACAATGAACGGCTGTGAATGAAGCGAGGAAATCTGCACTATGAGCATGTAATGAGGAAACATAAAACCTGCATTTATCAGACGTGAAAACAGTCATACAGCACGACTCCATTCATTCTCCAAAGTGACCAAAGTGCCGGGCGTGATTTTTATCTGGCTAATAAAGATCAACCGAAAACATTATAAGTTATTACTGACCTCTACACACACACACACACACACACACACACAATATGGGGATCCTTATCAGTGGGAGCTCAAAGCAACCGAAGGCGTAATAGTCATCACAGAGAGAGGACGCTGCCTTGTTTGGTTTATATGAATGAGAGGAAGCACTTAGGGCTGTTTTCATCTTATTGTTGTTGGACAAGGCTGCGCTCATAGCAGGACAGACACACAGATGTAACATCCATCCATCTGATCACTGGTCAGCTATCCTAGTGTGTGTGTGTGTGTGTGTGTGTGTGTGTGTGTGTGCGCATATATGTGTGTGTTGGGGAGCTGCGTTCACACACGTCCGAGTTCATGCAACCTGAGGCTTTTGTCACAATAAACACAGGTGTGCGTCCACATTAGTTTCTGACTGTGTGTGTGTGTGTGTGTGTGTGTGACCAGTGTGAGCGGGAGGGGGACGGGGAGGGGGACGGGGTGAGGGGGTGTGGGGACGGGGGTGAGCCCTCTTGTTGTATTTCAAGTTCACCCAGAGTTCCCACGCTGTTATTTTCTGCCCGGCTGTCTTTGTTCTAGCGGTCTCATCACATGTTGTGATTAGTCGGGCCTTTCAGGGGCCGCCCTTTGAAGGTGAGGGCCCGCAACGCCACATCATCAAAATCCCCACCCTCCTCCTCCTCCTCCTCTTCTTCTCCCTCTGCAAATCAGGCCACCAAATCGAATCAAACTCAGGGCAGAAACTCAGTGACGGCTCACCTCCGTTACTCCCTCTGCAATGTATTTCTTTCTTCTTTTCCCTCATGTCCGATTTCCCGTTTTCGCAGAAATTCCCCCGTCTTGTTTTCTTGAAACACATCCTCACTCTGCCTTTCCTCTCGCTCGATCAGCACTTTAGCTTGAAGACGGAGCTCAAAGGTAATTTTGTGTGTCTGAACTCTCTCTCTGGCTGCCAAAGCCTCTCGGACACTGAATATTGATACACATAGTTTAGATCAGTTCAAATGGGAGACATGAATTTAGATATTAAATGTTGTGTCCTCCTGAAGTTTCCTTCTCAAGCATTCATTTCCATGTTTTCTGCCCTCCTGTGCTGTACAATCAAAAAGGCTTCGGAATTCCAGTTTATCAAAAAGCCACAAGTGCGCCTTCGCAGCAATTGCATGTCATCAGTGCCGACATAAATTGAGTCTAGACTGTCTTACCAGAAGGAAATGGCTGAAGTATGTGTTCACATTCAGGCTTTGAAGTTGTCTTAAAGGGGGATTTCACCAATAAATTAGCCTGGTTGCTGAACGCAGTCCATATTTTTTTCATTCAGTGTGATTACTTCTGCTGTACATATTTACTCAGTGGTCCACATGTCATCAGGTGTTTGGTCGGGTCGGTTTGTTTAGATGTGATTTCCTGCAGCCGGCTTACGTAGCTGACTTCAGGGAGTGTAAATCAAGCTCGGCGGCGGCGCTGACGGAGTGACGTTGATGAACGATGTTGATATCACATTCAGGAACTCTCGGTTACTTCTTAACAAAACTCGGTCATGCAAAACTTTTTACAGCCGAAAAACAGCAGCGTTATTTTTTTTTCTTTCCCTTTTGAAGTTTACGTTGTGGGGTGACTTCACATGATTTATCAACCCGTGACAATTTTCATTGTTGCATCAAATTCACGTCAGCTGTGTCATTTAGAGAGATCTACTTCACGTGAATAATATTAATATCAATAATATCAAAGTTGAAAATATTACCCAATAATAAGGCAGATAATAATTTACTGCGACAAAATTGTGCTGTTTGAAAAGAGCAAACTGAGGTTAAACTGTAATTAAACAAATAATGTCATGTCAGGTTTTGAGAAATAAATATGAAAATACAAAATGTGAACTGCCTCCAAAAATTAAAGTATCTTTTAAACCGTCTCACCACTTCCTCTCCTTTGGTCAAATGAATCAGTTTCTGATGACTGATATTAAAGGATAAAGATGGAGGTTTTTTTAAAGGTTTGTAATCTAATCTGCCTCTCCCGTTTACATCGTCCCTCGATTTGTAAAACTCAAATTTGTCTTGACTTGAATCACTTTGAGAGTGAACTAAAATCCCAAATTTTGTATCATCAGTTTCAGTTTTGTTTCTTTGCACAAAACGTAAGATATGTAAGATATAAATACATGAACGGGAAACAATCTCATAACACATGTTGCCTAATAAACTTCATTGTCAAATAGATTTCTGTCCTTTGATTTGCTAATTTTAGCCTTCGTTTGTCCAGAACGGGCAAAAACATACAATTACAAATGCACACATACATACACGTATAGTGCTGCTGCCAACTGACTGAAGAAATGGAAACTAGGGAGAGAAGTCACACAAAAACTGCAGACAAGTTTTCCAGACTTCTTTGAAGACTCCTTCCAGAAATGTTAGAAGGCACAAAAATACCCTCTGCTTTGAACAATGATTTACGTCTGGTCTAAAAATGTTTGTGACGTCACAAATCCCGCCTGCACATCGTAAACTCTGAATTTTCTCGAGCACAGAAAAACCTTCCCCCCCCCCTTCGACCTTCGCCGTACGGCGATGTTCGACCTTCGCCGTACGGTGAAGGTCGAACATCCCGGTGAAATAACTGCCCTCCTGTTACATGCCTGTCTTTGGGTTTGCTAAAAAACCAAGTGACTGACTTAGTGATGGCGTGACCCTCACTGAGTCAGTAGACGCTGGGAGCTGTGGCGTCTGCAGGTTCGCCACAGACAGATGTTCATCCGTTCCAAACAATACGTGGAGCTGCTCTCTGGTGAAACCCTGCGGAGGGTGAGCCTTGTTATTGGTTATAAATAGAGCTGTGTGCAGCACTGAGGAAGGCTAACTTTGTTTCCCCCGACAGGGAGAGGAAGCAACGGCTAATTCTGCTCCAGACATGTATGACACCCGACCATTGTCCTTCAGCGAGAGAGGGGGTGAGCGCGAGAGAGAGACATTGTTAATGAATATGTCTTTAAGAGGGTGCGCTGCTTGTGAGGCAGGGGTTAAGATGGTCGGTGTGTGTGTGTGTGTGTGTGTGTGCGACACCCTGGTATTGTCCTTCAGGAGGGTGGGGGTTTGAACGTGGTTGCATTGTTTGCCCTTGTCAATCATTGTTAGTTCCCCTGGGAGTTTTGTTGACGGGGTCCTCTCCTTCACCCGTCTTGATTCGTATTCTTCTCCCCTTTCCACATTGGCTACACACTGAAGACATCAGTCACGAGAGCCTGTGCGTATTGAGGAAGTGAAGGATGTGTTAAAGTTGACCCACTGACACTCATCTCTGTCTTGTCTTCCCCCTGGGAAGTGTTCGAGGTCCTCCCCCCGTCTCTCTGTCGCACACACAGAAACCCAAACACAGAGGGGGAGAAAGACAACCGGATAGACGCCTTTTTGAAGATGATTATATTTTCTATATCCGTGTTTTGTTTTTTTCTTTAGATCTTTCTTTGACTGTTTTACCAGGATCTTATATTTCTCCAGATTAAAGTGGAATTAAAGATCCACATGACAATTCCTAGAAGCAGTACAAAGTATGAGTTTTTTTTTTTAGCTTTCGTTTAATGTTAGATAGTTGGATATTAAAACAAAATCTCTCTAAGTGGCACAAAGTTTGGTTTCTTTGGTAGCTATAACTTGCTAAATCCTCCGTGCTGTGCCAACTTGTGTTTTAGAAAGTATATATATAGACTACTAATACTTAACTGCAAATTTATTTTTAGAGTAACATAATACCATCTGAATTACATTTATTATTACTGTAATTACGTTTGTAGGCAAAAAGTTTATCAATAAAGTTCTTCCGACTTTAACTTTGTGTGCTCTGCCACTATTACTATTGTTCAAAAGCACGCTGACAGCTACCTTTGATTCAGTTTAACTGTCCTTACATTTGCATACAATAAAACAACTTTTGACTTCTCGATAACACGTGCTAAAATGAAAAACTAGAAAGTCAAGAAAGAGTTCTAAAATAAATAAGACCCTTTGCCCTGAAACCAGCCACTCTTGCTGGAGATGTACAACTTAAATGTTATACTTATACTCTATTAAATAATCTGTTATTTCATAAACCAGCAGGTCACTGCAGTTGGTGCATTTTGTTGGGGACTATTTTCAGCAGCAGATGAATACATGTTTGTTGCTCAAGTGGATATTTACACCAGCGAGACGTCACACTGTAAAGACCTCAGTGCCCATGTCCATCATAACAAAACGTGTTACCCATGTAATGATGTGGCTCACTTATCTGTTTTGAATCAGGAAGTAAATTAAGACATTGCAGAATTTGTTGACATACTGCAGCATCAGTTCTTTTAAAAACTAGAAAACCCTAAAACATTATATGCACAGGGATCAGATTGTGATCTCAACCAAAGTTTTAGGGAAAAAAAAGTTGTTCTTGAGTCTGGATGTGAAGGCTTTGTGGCACATGTAGCACCCGCCAGACAGCAGAGTTGATGGACAGATGTTACAAAGATTGTGTGTGTGAATTTTTTTTTCCAAGAGGAAACGCAGACAACCTGATCACACCCCTTAAACTACAGCTCTCTGATCTTCTAAATGGTCCTCTAATCCTCAGTCTGGTAAATTTGATATCTAAATTTAACAGGTGGATGCAGAACTCGGCATTTAACTCCCATTTGTTGCATCCTGTCAAGTCCAATCAGAAAGTACCTGCTGGTCATGATCAGCGCTGTCTGACTTTAATGTGGAAGTAAAGTGGGACGCAGAGCGGCTGTTTTTTTGTGGGGGTTTGGGTGTGACTCATGTCTGCAGTCACTGAAACTCCTGGTGGGTGGTCACTGTGAGAGGAGAGAGAAAGTCACAGAGAACAAAGGCATTTATTTAACTTTCATCTCAGCCTGAGGTAATTATTCGCTTTGAGTTTGACCTGGTCACACTTTCAAACTGGCCTTGTACCTTTGGTAAAACAGTGAATTTCGTCCTGTTTTGACATAAGAGCATAGGACAAGAGTGGCCGTTGAGGTTGAAGAAAGGAGAACCTGCTGACACAAGTCACGAGTGGCATAAGTTCATGGTTTGAGCCAGAAAGCGGTCTCAGAACGCTTCACATCTGATCCTTTGATATGGCTGCAGCGTGATCTGTGGGCCTGACATGAAGGCATGTTGAAATGTGAGGCAAAAAACAACATCGGTTACACGCATTTGTCAAATATGCATGCACGCACACACTCCTAGTGCACACAAACTTCTAATCACTCATCTTTACTCACTAATTTGATAACAAGCCTGAACAGTTGAAACATGTTTTAACGTTTGACATTTGGCCTCCAGAAGAAAAAGAGGGAGAACGAAACGAGCCTCCCCTCAGTATCCGTGCAGTCTCGGGTAAGAGTGTAGCCCCCCCCTGCTGCTGCAGCGAGGGGTTGCTGGTTCTTTGACCCTGGTAATGATGGAGGGTCAAGAGTCAGGGTGTGTGAAGGAACCGTCTACGTCTGCAGAGCGCGTGAGGAGCGCCTGGGAACCAAAGCTCGCCGTGTGATCCTGTGAAATTGATCTCTCCAGAGGAGAGCAGTGGTGTGTATTTATATTTATGTGTGGTGGTTGAGTGTGTGTGTGTGTGTGTGTGTGTCTGTGTGTGTCTGTGCGTGTCTGTGTGTGTCTGTGAGGGGGTGAGCGACCGCGACAGGAGACACACCAGCGGAAATGGTAGAGCCCAGTGGTTGGCCCTTTGTGCTGTGACCAGGGTCCCCTGTCTGCCTGCCTGTCAACAGCAGGAGACTGTGGAGGGAAAAGATTCAGCTGCGATGACTTTACCGTCCTCTTAAGATAAAAAGGAGACACATACAATACCCGCAATTGAGCATTTCTCTGAGCTGAATTACAGTATTTTTATGTAGTGCAGGGACATCGACTTCCTAAAGCAAACACATCGCAACAGGATTCGTCAACGTGACGTGGTCTTGCAGATCAAACATATAAATCAATATTATATGGATTAGGGAAATGTGCATCTTTGAGAGAGGCATTTCTGGATATAAAAACGTTTTTGTTAATACTTTAAAGTAGTAATCCTTAAGATTGGAGGCTTGGTTAATTTCAATGGACCATAGTTATCCTTAGGCTGGTAGGACCCACAATATATGGGTCTGGAAACCCTCCATTGGGTTATTTTAGTTTTTTTTTTTTTTTTTTTCATTTGGCACAAATGACCACTTGAATTTAGATTTTGGTGTTTTTGTCAAAGGACAAGGTAACTGAAATCCCAAAATACATTTGTGTCCATAATTCAAGAAATGTCTAACAGGATAACATGATAAAATGTTCAGTTGGCAAAGATCTATTCACAGTGAGCATTGAGGCTCTTATCAGCTTTATACATGCTTTCCTGGTTGTTGTTGTTGTTCATAATTAAAATCCAGCATGGGAAAAGCAGACTTACCACCACCAAGGAATACTCCTACACAGAGGTAATAATAGCCTACAATGTCAAAATATTGACTGGCTATTAGTGAATGGTATGGGAGTGGATTTTAATATATTTTTCCATTGGTATTTACATATTTTCACCTTAACAACATTCATGTCTTCAGCATTTTGGTTTATTTGCAAGAATTCTTTTTTCAGTCTCAAGTTTTTAGCCAAAATTGCCAAAGAAAAAGTTCAGAAAAATACTCGTGTTTGAGCAGTGTTAACACATTGTCGAATCCACACACACCAGTGTCGTACATTTAGTGTATGTCAAAGGGAGAAAGACACATGAAGAGAGGTTGTTTTTGCATATATGTGTGTGTCTGTGAGACAGAACCCTCCAGTGAGGGCCCGGCCACTCTTTCATCTACAGCATCTGCTATTCTTCTTAGAGCTCTCTCTCAGGCCGAGCCTCCACTGTCTGTCTGCTCTGCCTATTTAGATGCGACCACTTCAGTCATATCTGCAGGCTTGTTATAGCAGCTACAAAACCAATCCCTCCTTGTGCTTATTCAATCACAGAGGGATCTCGGGAGCTCTTTTGTCTGTCTGCTCCCTCTCAGAGGCTTTGTACAGACATTTTGAAACAATCACATCTATTAGTTGGGACTTGTGATGTCTGATCCTTTTACTGTACATGGGGCCTGCGTGAAAATGTGGCACACCCCGTTCACAAATTCCTTGAAGTCTGCTTAAAAGAACGTTTGTCAAGAGTCCAACCGAAATTTACCATACCCTTGAAGTAATGCCATGAATGTCTTTATGAATTGATATCAACTGTATTGTGATGTAAGTGATGGTGATGGTAGGTTACGCATCAACCAAGCTAACACTAAAAGATTTGTACACATTCTTTAAAAAGAACCAATGAAATGGAGGACAAATTCATAAATAATACAACCTCTTAAAAAAATTGTAAAAGGTTTTTTACACTGTTAAAGAAGTGCTAAATAAGCGCAGTTAATTTCTAATGTACTATATAAAATAATATACTGTACACAATGAACTAGACAATACAATCTGGTAGTATGCAAAGAGGCAGAAGAATTATTAGTCAGTATAATCCATTCTATTGGTAAAAGGGAAAACAAATCTGTACAGTTTTTTTTTACAACTGATAACACACATTTCTAAATACGGAGTTCACCTTTTTCAGACGCATCACACAATCATCACAATAAAAGTTATTATGAACCAGACTGTGGATCACGTTTGATTGTTTTTCATACAAATATAAAACCTTAACCAAAATTGCTGCAAATTAGACTACAACTTAGTCAAACAAAATGCATCAATTCCTCACTCGGCCCATTTCTTGATGACCTCTACAAAGGATCTGTGCCATGTTAGGAAAGGGGGCGGGTATGAGCATATTTTGTAATTGAATGTCATGATGTAATGTTTTCCTCGGATCAGACTGGTTTACAGCACATTTCATCATGGTGTCACGTTTTCTTCCACCTCACGCTCCCTTCCCTCCTCTTCTTGTCCTTACAGAGGTGGAACATTTATAACAACCGACCACACGACCAGAGATCCCTCGTGGATGCAGGGAATGCTATACATTTGTATGCATCTGCAGAAGATTACAGGAAAGTACAAGGAAGGAAAAAAGACACCTTTTTCAAAAGACACCTCAATTTCTTAGGTTCCATTTGTGCACTTGGAATTGCTATTAAAACCATAATTCATCTCTCAGCCCCCAGTAACTGAACGGCATTGCTTTATGAAACAATCCAATCCAAAATGCTGTACTGCATGATATGATGACATAAAACAGTGTGACATAAAATGCTGTGAAATGTGCAGGTGAGACGCTGGTGCTTTGTACTCAACTCCAGGTTTTTGAGAAGTCACACACTAACCCGGCTAAGAGTCTGCATGACTTACGTGTTGTCATGACATCACTCAGAGAGGAGATTCAAAACATTAATTAGACAGACTTCCCCGGCTTGTTTGCTTTTGGACTTGTGAGTGACGTGTGTGCGTGAGTGTGTATCTGTCTGTGCGCACACATGCATGTACTTCTGTGCATTGTGTGCGGTGGCTGCGACTTAAGCACGGGTTTACTCTCCAAGCTTTAGGGCTTGCTCTGTGTGTGAGTGTGTGTGAGTGTGTGTTTGTGTGTGTGTGTGTGTTTGTCACAGAGTGGTTAGCGCACCGCTGATTGCTGTTTATTTGGTCTGTGGGTTGACACAGAGCCTAGCAGTCAGGAGCACCACTGACAGCTCTGTTTTCATTGGGTCCCTGTGGCAGCAGCAACACTAACACTGGGGTCGCGCTCTTCCCTCTGTCCCCCACACCCGAAGAATCCCACACCGAGCTTCCTGTCTGTGTTTCGAAAAAACATACAGTAAATCCTTATGATTGCAACAAGATATTTTCTAAATTGTAGATGAGAAAAAGAGACATTAAAAAAAAATGTTACTTTCAAAAGGATATACAACTGAGTCACAGTTGCATGATTGTGTGCCGGATTTTGAATGTGAGGTATCATTGTTGTATATCTGTCTATGAAAGAGTCTACAACACTTAGTCATGGCACAGTCTGACATTTTAAGACTCTTTTTAAGTATCTTGGATCTGACATTGGCCATCTTATTAAACTGTGGGAAAATAAACGAGCATTTATCATAACAGTTGAACTATTCCTTTAAAAATATTTTAAACAGACTGACAGTTCCTACATCATTTTCATTAGTTAAATTGATAACTTTTATCTTTTCTTTTCTATGAGCTGTATCTTAAAGTCTTTCAGAGTTTTGGGCAACATTTCAAGTTGTTTCTATCTATATTTTCTTTACATGTTTACTCAGATCTGACATCATTTCAGATTTCTGGAAGAAGACAATACAGGCAAAACTTAAGTGATTATACTCAAACTATCTTTTAATAGTTGATTGGTTGGTCAAATAGTTGATTTTGCTGGGCAACTTAAATGATTCAACTTTCCATATGTAGCATACAACATAGGCACATGTATTTATTACAAGGGTACATATTTTAAATAATAAGCAAAGAATCAAGTGTTCAAAGTGTTCAATTCTTACTTCTTACACAATTTTTGTAATTGTGTTGCCAGCCAACATAAACTGTTGAACTACAACCAATATAAAAAATGGCAGAAACTCAGATTAAAACAGAAATTAATTTTCCTTTAACACTAAGTTTTTCAAATAATTGAATTGAGCCAACCAGTTACTGGATTTTCTAACCGGACCTCCTGCGGGTCATGATGTTTCATGGTCGAACTCCTGCCCACACAGATGCAAGATAAACGCACACACACATGCGGACATGCACAAGATGGTATATGCTACATGAACACTTAGTCAACCATGTAATGTGACCTTGTCTCAGCCAACGCACTCACACACACACACACACACACACACACACACACACACACACACACACACACTTGTAAAGAGGTCACCGCTTTGCCGTCTGCTGGTCATGTCCCCACTACACACACACACACACACACACACACACACACACACACACACACACACACACATAATGGTATAATAACCTGCACAACCGTTTCTCTTTACCCAACCTAATCACTGACCCTGTAACACTGACACACACACAAACACACACACACACACACGCGCGCGCGCACACACACACACACACACACACACACACACACACACACACACACACCACACAGATCTCCCTTGGTCCAGCTGACATCTTCTTTTACTGAAAAGAAGTATAGAGTACTAGGGAGGAGAGGGTGGGGCAGGATGCCGAGATGAGACGGCTGCGTGAGTGTGTGTCCCTGCTGTAACGGCTGCTCCCGGCCGTCCACACAGCTGTCTGCTAAACACACTCACACACAAACGCACGCACACACACTGAGCGGCTGTGAGAGATCCCCCCCACGACTGCTTCCCAGGCCTGTGACTGAGAGAGAGGAAAGGAGGGGAAACGGCTGGAAAGGATTACACACATAATCCCACACTTGCCCACCGACAACCAAATATTATGCATATGCAGTAAACTCAGAAAGTATTCAGTTGCTAATTCAAGAAGAAATGAATACATTCAGGAAGACCCTTTGGCTGCAATTACAGCTTTAAGTCTTCTTGAGTAAGAGTACAAACTTTGCACACCTGGATTTGGAGAGTTTATCCTGCTCTTCCTGGCAGATCTTCTTAAACTCTGTCAGACTGGACGGGAAGTGTCTGTGACCTTCCATCTTTAGCTCTCTCCACAGATGTTTGCTGGGGTTTGAGTCTGGGCTGAAGGACAGTCATTGTCTTGGCTGTGTGCTTTGGGTCACTGTCGCTCTGGGAGTTGAATTCCAGTCTCGGGCCTCTGCACTCTGGACCTCTCTGTATTTGTTTGTATTCATCCTTGACTCAGTTCTAACCAGGCTCTCTGTGTTTGCATCTGAGAAGCATCTCCAAAGCACTACCACGCTTCAGCAGGTGATGACCAATGACTGGTGTGTGGACTCATCAGACCAGAAATTCCTCTTGCCCAAAATATTCTAACCACTGGCCACTCTCGCATAAAGATCTGATCAGGAGAACTACTAACATGATAATCCTTCAACTAGCTTCTCCTATCGCTGAAGTTATCTCTATACACTATTATATTTTCACTTAAAAATAAAAACTATCTTCAGCCACTCAATCATTTTGCACCATTTCAGAGCTCATCTCAGTCCAGACTAACATGCCTGAAAATATATATCACATGATCGTTCACGTACACTGAGTATGCCAAGTACACACACTGAATCTGGTTGGTCACCAAATCAGGTGCAACACCGGCACTCCATGCAGGGCTGATTAAGCAGCTGGACACCACAATTGTCACTAGAATATTATCCTGTAGGAAGTAGTAACTAGTAATAGTAGTAAAATTCAACCTCACAACAGCAGCTATCATAGACACGAGGTCAGCCATGCCTGTAATTGGTTATCCATGTTGAGTTAACCACTAGTGGTCGAGGCTAATATCGCTGAAGGAAAACATTTCCTCATAAATACCATAAAACTTCAATAACAGCGCAGTACATGTCAGGTCAGAGTGTGAGGGGGATCTCCACTCTGTCACTAGGAAATTGTTCATAGTTAACAGGAAACAGGACCACAGTCTCAACAGGAAGCAATGGGCAGCCACTACGGTGAAACCAAACCTCTCGAGTGCTTATGGATCAAACAGAGGTGTCAATTTTACACTTTTTTAACAGCTATAGAGGCGTATCAAACGGCCACATTGTGCCGTGTTAAATGTACTTTCATTCAAAAATGTGTACTAAAACACACAAACAGATTTGTTACATAAATGCTCACGTCCGTTCTGAGAGTGTAGGTTTCACTTCTGGAAATGTTTTGATTGAAGAAACTGTGCTATTTTAGTTATTTGTTGAAGGCTCTGTGGTATTTTGGACGTGCCATGTGAAAACATGCAGTGGACTCAGGAATATACCCCATGTTTATGTTTCTATCAGGCGCTTTACACTGTGTTTGTTATCCCTGCTGATGGAAATAGACAGACGTTGGAGTTTCACAGGCACAGGAAAGGCTTTGTTGGCAACCAGAGCCTCAGCGCTGTCACTGCAGGCGTTAGGCTCTGGAAATCTCCACTGATATACTGTTGCCTTGATGGTGATCAAGTTCAGTGAAGAGGTATTGTATGTTTCCATGTGGGTTTTAATGAAAGACTACTGTAGGAAACAAAGAAAAAAAAAGAAAGACAGAGAAAAAGAATTAAATTGACTTGAGAGGATGAGGAAAATCAAAGTTGTGACATCCCTGCAATGATTCCAGACCCCAGATTTAAAGCTTGGTGTTCACCGCACATATTTGCTTTGTAGCTTTTTAGCAATTCTCATGAATATTTGGGAGCATGTTGTTTAGGCGACAGCGGGCTCCACTCAGTGTATGTTTGCGTGTGTGTGGTGTGCGTGAGTACTATTGTGGTTATTGATGCATTCTTCAACATTATGAGCTGGGCAGAAGTTGAGAGGGTGGTGGTGTGTTTGTTGTGTGTGTTGGGAGTGTGGGAGCGAGACAGAGGAGAGACAAATACACTGACACAGAAGGAAAAGAAGGAAGCAAGAAATGCACAGAGCAACATTAAAAGGGGAACAGAAACGATAAACAGAGTGAGAATGAGTGTGATTAAGAGGGAAAGGGGGGCCCTCAAATGTTTGTGAAAGTAGGGATAAAAGCGAGAAGAGCATGTGTGTACGTGTGATACAGTGGCAACCTGATCCAGTGGGAACGTGGGGTGAACATGGGCCGCACGGAGCCATAAACACAACAGGAAAGCCTGAGCACAATCATGGTCTGAACTAAAACCGTTCTGATCTGATAACACATACATAAGTGTAACTAAGATATCTAAGATACATATATATATATATTTAGTGTATACATCCATTGTTACACGTGATCATCACTTGGTATCATTTTCTCCTAGAAATTATGTTTATGCTGGATACAGCTGAATCGCAATATCAAATATGTTTTTGAGGGAACGTGATGCTACCAGGATTATCTGTTTGTTGATACTGAACGCATCAGTAAAATATTCACTGGCAGTGTATTTCATCGGTTTTCTGCCAAACCATGAGATCTTGCAATACAATAAGCAACTACAGCTAGGGTTCTTTTAGTTGACAATTTAATTGTCATTCAAATAATCGTGATTAACGATTTAATTGTCTTTTTCTGTTCATTTAATGCCACTATCATACTGTAAGAGCCATTATGGTCTGGTGTTTGGCATCGCAACTAAATCCATAATGTTAATGTCAGTTAAATACGAGTTCAATGCCTCAAGTTAAACCGTTGGTGGCGCAAATTCTGTACTCGTGCCATTAAATCCCAGAAGAAGAAGCAGGCACAACAAGATGACAAGAAAAAACATGTGGAAACAGTGATGGACATATAACATCTCTGTTAAGCTGTTTTTATAAAGATGAATGGGAACAATTGTAAAGGCCATGCAAAATGACGGCAATCAGCTCAAATAATTGTATTATGATTATGTAATAATTGTGACAGGCCAAACCACAGCATTATTAAACTTTTTCATGGTTCTACGATGGCAGCAAAAAAAAAAAAGACTAAAACCTTAACCAAAGTGTTTTTGCTGCCAAAACATGACTGCAGACAGGACTCAGAAACTTATATCTCAAAAAACTAAACTCTGTGAGATTAGTACATCTATCTCTTCAAATAAACATTGCATGTGAGCATATTTCAAACACATTTATCCTCATGATTAAGAAAAGACATACAAATGTAATGTCTCAGAGATGGGGTTGATAAGGGTGGAAATATGTAACAAACAGTCTTGATGCTATACTACTAAACTCTATGTTTGTGTTTTCAAAATTCTCATTGTAACTGAAAACAACAAAAACAACAACAACAACAACAACAACAACCTCCAGGCTTGTGATCTATATGCTTAAAATGTTATGTTTTGAGGGCAGGCCTGCTTGGTTCTTTTCAATCTTTTCCCATGTGAAAAGCTTCCCCCTGACACTATTTTGCAAGGGAAGTGTTACTTCATCTTGGGTTTAGTGCCACCCAAGTTGATTGAGATTGATTTAAAGAAATACAAATAAGCCAGAATTACATATGCACATCCAAACTATTCTCCGGCGTTGGCACAGCGGGATAGAGATACAGAGGGTTTGGCTATGCGAGAGAGATGCGATGGAAACCACTCACACATTCCAGTTTACTTTGGGCCACATGGCAACAAAACTTCATTAAATGCAAAACTAGTCGATGACTTAAGTGAAATTTCAAATAATATAAAGCAATATGAGTGTATATAAAAAAAATAGATTAGCCCATACACATGTCCCTGCTCACACCATGAGTCAGTAAGCACATATTTTCCCACATTTCGGATGATATAAAACCAACAAGCTTGTTCTCATGCTGACACCTGGCCCTGAATGACCATTTTAAGCTATTGAAAGAAATTTTGCTTGATTTACAGAATATGTTATTTTAACAAAGTGGTCTGAGTTCTCACACTGATTTACAGTAATTCCTCTAAGTGTGTGGGCATTTATGTGTGTGTGTGTATTCATGGGTGTGGGATCTGCAGCAGCAGCTGGTGGATTATACAGATCTGATGTGTCCCTCATGTCCTTCTGAAGCTGTCGTCATGCTTCCTGTATTTTGGCCAGGAGTGTATGATGTCACTTCCTGTGCTGGATAGTGTATGCGCTTGTGCATTGGAGGGCGTGGGCCGTCCTGGAAACCAGCTGCACCGGACTGTCTGTGTGTCCCAATCAATTTAAATAACGCAAACAAAAGACAAGGCATCATTACAGAAATATGAATATGTCTGAAGGTAAATTTTTTACGCACTGAGTCTGTTTTTTCAGCCTGAGAAAACATTTTTAATAACTTGTATGCGGCATTGACAGAAACATCTCCCTGTTTTAAATATTCGTAGTTAAAGACAGCAGAAGCTAATAAAGGCCACAAGAAAAACATCTTTGCTTGACAACCACAATATGGTTGAAATCAAAAAAGATGGAAGTCACTGTCAGATTATGACTTGTCCGTCCTTACAAGTTTACATCATCTGTACAATATGTTAAATTAGAAATATATATTTTGAAGGTTGTTGCAAAGAAAATGTGGAGGTACATAGGATGTGCATCTGAGAGGAATTATAGCAGCGCACCAAGAAGTCACTGCACATAGATCGAGTATACAGATCAGTGGAAGTTCAATGTTTCCTTAAGTAGTTACATGTCAGTTTTCTAGAGATACAAACATAAAACCTGTAATTCGTACTCAATCAGCTGATTCCTGAAAGAAATCAAAACAACAATTATAAAGGCCACCGAATCTGGTAAACCATAACTACATTCAGCTGAAAAGACTTTTGTTACATCTTTTGTTAAAATTCTTTGTTATTTCCCATAATGACACTAAAACTGCAGAGTTTAAAATCTTCCAGCAGGCATTCAAATATTCATAACAACTCAAAGTTAAACACATAATATTACGCAAAAGTATTCTGAGGCGAATTGGTAATCAATTGTCAAATTTACGACAAATACAAGACTCTCCTCCCTCTCAGCTGAATTTAGATGGCTTTATTTTCTGTATAATAAACAAATATTACTATAGTTATTAGCTGCTCACTATCTATGATTGGTGCACTTTATTTTCCTTGCATCGTTCACTTAAGCTAGGCCTTGATCAAATAAATAAGCATAACAAATTGGACTCCAAATGTTATGAAATATGTGTCACAGTAATTCTCTGAGAATTTCCAAAATTATAATTAGGATTTTTCAAGAAAATGGTGTGAAAACTTTCGTCTTAAGTCTCAGTTAAGCATCAGACCCCGATAGAACAATTTGCTGTGTAAAGTTTTTAAAAGTACAAAAAACACAGGCGTCTTTAGACGAAGAAGGCCGGCACAGTACGTTGGCTACCTTTGGCAATTTGTTTCACATGACGCTGTGGTTCATTTATTCTTTATATATTTCCTGCCAAGCCTTCATTGTTAATCATCACCTCTACATGTTTACAATCACTCCATCGATCCATCCGTCCCTCCAATCACTGTTCTCGTGTACCTTTGCTCCACTTCTCCCCTCATCTATTCGTTCTTGTTGTGTGACCCCATTTCAGAGTCTATGGTTGGCAGCGCGGCGGCTGGGACACGTGGTTCATTGACTGGAAAGGTCTGGCAACACACTCTGTCTTTCCTCTCACACCATTTATTATCTGCACCGGGAGAGTCCCAGGACCCAGGAACTGGTGCTCACATGAACACTGATGCGTGCGTGCGTACGCGCACACACACACACACACACACGCACACGCACACGCACACACAGGCTGAGACAGAAACTCACACACAGAGGAATATAAGCAACACTCTTCCTCTCAGTGTGAGAACTTCAGCGAGGTCGCTTCAGCCGAGTCACACAGATGTTCCTCTTGGCACCTCAGCAGGTTGTGGTGGGGTGGCTCACGGGGCCTTTTTGAGGTCTGGGGGGCCACTAAGGGCCAAACGGGGCCCCAGAGCCTGGATGAGAGCTTCCTTTGTGGGACACAAAGCATTGTCTGTGCTGGGAAAGGCCATGGGGATGGGAACACCGCCCAGAGCTGGACACTGAGCAGCGATTCTAGCTTTCTGTGTGTGTTTGTGTGTGTGTGTGTGTGTGTGTGTGTGTGTGTGTGTGTGTGTTTATGAGAGTGAGAGACAAGGAGTGAGTCAGAGTGTGGGAGAAAGAGAGAGCGTGTCCTCACACATAACACAGAGAGAAGGGTGTGTGTGAAAGTCTGTCCGTGAAGGTGAGAGAGCAGCCGGAAGGACAACATCAGAGTGGCCCACAATTTTTCTCTTTAGGGTGTCATCAGTGCGAGCTCAGCGTTATCATCCAAACGCACCAGAAAGTGCAGCACCGCAGCTCAGCTGGGTGTCTTCCTGAAATATGTATTTCTAGAGGCTCGGTGAGAAAGGGGCTGTTTTCCAGGCTAGTTGACAAAATACTGTAGTTTGTGAGCTCGCTGCTAACTTGCTGGGAGCTGGCACTGGTCGCTCTTCAAGCTGCTTTCTATTTCTTTGTATTCTTGACTCCCTCATTCTGGCACGTTTTCAGTGCATCATTTCATTCAAAAAAAGACTTAAATGGGGGCAAAAGCTCTCTGAACTATCAAACTTTAGCTTAACTGTGTGTTAGCCAAGAGTCAACTGTGACTAAGCAAGCACATTGGTTTTGTTGTTAATCGGAGAAGTCTACGCATTTTATTCAAATGACACATTTAAATCAACTTCTGTCTCCGCCAAGGGTTGGCCAAACCATCAGTCACCAATCGTTATCATCCGATGTTCATTCTAGTTTGATTATGGTCTCTATGAAGGCCGATCAGAAGAAGCATAACTCCCAAGACGATTTCTCGACGCGCAGCTATAGTGGCTTCACTGTTCTGGGAGCTCGACCGCGTGTCTAGCACATTTTTTTGTTTTTTTTTATCTTGTTATTAGAAAAGGGATGAAGACATTTCCACGAAATAATCAAGCCCCATTTACATGGGCTGCTTCCTGATTTCCTGTCCACTGAACCGGAGCAACAGAATAGTGAGGCAAGTTTGGCAGCAAGCAGTGGCGAACCACAGAGAAAGTGCCAGCACATGGCTGCTTGCATGCCATGTGTGCCGGATTGTTAGATGCAGATGGGGAACATTGCGGCGGCGACATCAGCAGCCCAGCATCATCGTAGATGAACCTCCACCTATCCGAGCCAGTTATCCCACAAAGCGGACATGTTTTTTTTGTTTTTTGTATTTTTTAGTAAGACAATATTAGTACAAGCTGCACGAGCCTTCCTCTGCGACGTACACAAGTGTAGATAGCGAGTGACTTTTTAGTACAGCTGGGAATATTGTAGATGAGAAGAGAAACAAGCTGTCTGCCAGAAATCCAGAGATGCTTCTATTTGTGAAGAAAAATCTGCCATTGATGCTTAAGAAGCATTGAGAGATATTAATCACACTGATCTCTATCCCTTGTTTTTCTTGGCTCACTGACTTGAAACAGTATTTGACAACAGCCTTTTTTGTCGCAGGTTTTTAGTCTAAAGTTGGAGTAAATTGATGAAGGCCCTGTTTTGTTCCATCTATTGGAATTAATTGGTGTTACCTGATTGTAATTTATTGTTCTAACTTGGTGTTGTGCACATTTAGCTTTTACTTTTTGTTTTATTTCATGAATAAGTTTGGGATCTTTTTGTTTTCTCAGAAGTCAATAGCATGAACATAGCTTGACTTAAGCAATTTGCAAAAATCACCAAAACTGAACAATGTGTTAAAATGTTGTTTTTTAGTGACACATAAGTTTTCAAATGGACAATTAAATGTAAAAATTAAAAAAAAAAAAATGCCACCAGTTGCTCAGGAAAGTTTGTCAAATTAACTCTGTTTTCCTGTGTTACTTTGTAATATCTCAATTGTATCTAACAACTGAAAAACAACATATGATTGTAACCATCCTACACTTTTACTGTCCTATGAGCTTTCCAGGCAGGAGTACTTAAAAACACGAGAGCAATATTTATTTTGAAACAAAAATAACATCACGTCAACATCAAATTAACCATGGGATAAAGCTGTTACCATAACAACAGCCAGTTTAACGAGCAGCCCCACCCAGCTTTTCTTTCAAATATGATAAGATATGGTGCTGATGAAGGACCAGGAAGCATGGTGGCTATTTTAAGACGTTGGGAACTGTCGCTTGCGAAGTAAAAAAAGAAAAGAAGAAATGTTGGCGTGGGCCAAAAGAGTGAGCTTGCATGTGTGCGTGAGCGTGAGTAACAGGGTGGAGTGGGGGTTTCGGGGACGGTGGGAATGGACGAGGAATGTCAGAAAGCCAAAGAAGGGGAAAGAATGAAAACAAAAAAGCAAAGAAGTGGTTTGTGCCCACAGAACAAAGATGGAGAGAGGGTTTTTTTTTTTTTTTTTTTTTTTTTTTTTTTATAATTGGCCTTTTCCTTCGGGTCCCAGACTCACTGGCTGAGAGGAGGAGACAGGGGGACAGAGGAGTGCGTGTAGTCTCTCTCCAACACACACACACCGACCGCAGAGACGGTCCACACTGTGAAGGACTCCAGGAAGACACGAGGAGAGTTTTGGACTGAGGTGATGTGGAAACCTCGATAAACCGTCACCGTCTAATTACTGTCGCCACATCTCTCACTGGCCAAGCACATTATACCAAAACAAAACAGACACTCACAAAGCAACACACACTTTATAGCTGTTACAAAAACATCTGAAAACACACACAAAACACTACTGCAGCACATGTGAACATCAGAGCAAGTTGGCCTCAGGCCATGAAGTTCTCTGCGGGTAGCTGTGTTTTACATAAGACAAGCGTGACCCTAATGCACCATGGAGAATGTGTATGTGTGTGTGTCCACTTTGCAAACCACCTTGGAAAGCCCCGCTCCTTAAAAGCCATGTGGGTCTGCAAGCCCTGCAGAGCTGCTGTCTCATAGTTTATTCAGTTATTTCTGGGAGCCCAGAATATTTCAGAAAGAAAGAAACCTGAGAGAGTTTGTGTGGTGGTTTATTCTCTCACAGGGAGGTTCAGGAAAATTGGATGTTGGTGTTTTTGGTACTGTTGTCTGCTATAGAGACCAAGATCATGAACCCAAAATTTGGACAGAGAAAAAGGCATCAATTATGTCAGTTACTTTGATAAAATATAATAACAGATATCTGAGAGAGAACTGTGTGTCATTGTTTGAGATAAAACAATAATAGTAATAATAATAGTCAAAAATGAAAACAAACATTTTCAAATGTTCAATAATGTGGGAATGACTTTTACCTACAGTCCTAAAAAAAAAATCTAGTACCAGCAGCCAGAAAAAACACTTGTATTCAGCGGAAAATCTCAAACGTCATTCAAAAACAGCACTTATGAAATTGGCTGGTGGGTCTGAGCACAAGTCACAGTGAAAATTTGATCCTAAATTTGTGACACTGACGCAGGCTGGCATCTCTCACAGTGTGATCTAGGACTGCAGTTTTGGACTGATGATCAAAGATTTTACAGCATTTCTCTCTTGATTGTCTCAGACAGCCTAAAATCGGTCCGTGCAACGCGGCCTTTAATGACTCTGATTAGGAAAGTGGAACCTTTGGTTTTCTCTTCAAGGAAAACGTAATGTAGTTTTGAAGAACTATTTTTAGCAGCTGATGAATACACATGGGGCTCTATTGAGTATTTACAACAGTCAGTTGCAGTCTGGGCGATTGATTCAAAATAAACTGCAGCCTCCATGTTTGCAATAATGAAAAAACTTTCAGCGTTTGGAAGGATTCAAAGTTCAGCCTTTACTGCATGTGAAAGGTAGAAGAGTGTTCACATGTACTAAAATACAGCAGGTTGCATTAGGTTCCCTTACTTTATAAGCACATTAAAAGGAGAGAAATGCACGTCTGGCAGTCAAATAATCTGTGCCACTCATTTACACACACACACACACTACACACTACACACACACACACACACACACACACATCCACAGAGACACTCAGATTGAGCCAGACAGTAGTTCAGGACATGTTGTCAGTGAGCGGGCTGCAGTAGCTCCGGTGGCAGTGTCTAGTTTCCACATGATGAGAGTGTAATCCTTGCAGGTTCCTGCCTGCTACTTTGTTTTCCTCCCTGTCTGACTCATCCCTCCAACCTGTGGGAAGGAGGGAGGGACGGACTATGTCACTGTCATAACATGGGCTTACTGTCTGCAGTACACTTTCTCAAAGGGATGGGAAAGATGCCCTGGAGTTTCTGTCTCCTCTTCTGCCTTTGTCCTTTCACTTTTCTCAAGATTGCACTTTTTGTTTATCACTTATTGTCTCTTATTCGTTTTCTCCGTCTCCCGTGTTCTCCGTTGATTTCCAGAACATTTCATGGTCTAAATTATACACAATGGAATTGAAGTTTATTCTGAAATCTTTTTAGCATAAACAAGTAATATCACCCAAACCGTGTGATGTCAAGTCAACTTGTATCTTTGGAAATGTATTCTGAGGGAAACCTTTAACTTTACACAGTTTAAACCAAGAAGATTTCTTTCCCTGAATCACAAAAAAGAAGAATGCCCTCTCAGTTTTTCATCCAACTTTCCCTCTCATTGCATTTAACAACTGGAAAATATTACAGCTGTTAATAACACTGAAAGACAAAATCATACTGTCTTCGAATTCTCTGCAGGAATTTTATGGCGTGTTCAGATTAGGTCACTAACTCAAAGAGTTTATGACTGTTTTGAGCTCTCTTTGTGATGTGTAATGTTGAACTTTGCACACAGTGATGTTCTAAAATCTCACTGAGACCCTGCTTTGGGTTTCTGCTATTACAAATACCTTCAGCTAGCTCGCATTTGATTAAGGTACCTGTAGCTACGGTACAGTACATACTTACAGTGAGGTGTAACAATAATCTTTAAAAGCAACTCAGTGATCACATGAATAATCACAGAACAGAAGTCACGGTCAGAAACGAGGGCTTTCTCTGTGTCTACCATGTGCTTGATTCTTTTCGACAAATATATAGCCCATATCTATGACTAAAATACTTTTCACTCCATAAAAACTTGATTTTATAAGTAACTATATATTTAACTCCTTCATCCCCTTTTAGGTTTTAAACTGTGGTATAAAAGGTTTACATACCATTTATGAATTAACAACGACAATAATAAATGTGAAAAATGTACCAATATCTGTTTACAACAACGTGGTACATCAGAGGAACCATGATTTGGTGCTACAGTAATCCTAAATTAATTGCAAAACAGAATGAAAGCCACATCTATTTGTGTCCTGATAACTGCAAAACAGAAGAAGAAAGGAAAAGTGGTTTGGCATAATTACCCCGGCCCTCCGACCCCTTCACGTTCTCATCATCTGTGTGAATCCCAGGTCTTATCAGCCAGCACCTGCGCTGCTGCTCAGCTTTAGCAGAGTAAATCCAGCCGGATCAGAGTTAAACGCTGTGGGATTACAACACAGTTTAACGCTGAAGCATTGAGATTCAGGCATGAATGCCTGTCTGAAGCTGCCTTCCAACAACTTAACAATCAAGTCCTTCTGCACTCGTTCGATTTGACGTGCGGTGTGGCTTAGTTGCAAAAGCCACCTGTCGTTCAAAGTCAGCTTTTGATAATGTGATAAAGCATCCATTTTACCATTCACGCCCAAGATTTATTATTTAATATTTTATCAAAGGGTGTTGTATCCTTGGGTAATAAACCATAGTTGATTTAATGATCTAAATACAGCCTGCAGCGATACATGGTTTTTCATCAAAGCTCTGACTTTCAGCGTATTGGCAGTTTCAAAGAAAACAATTTCAGCCTCTTTCAAGATTCTACATGCAGGTACAATGTAGTCAAGGTGAGAGCTACCGAGGCGCGATAGTTTGCCCTTTGGGTGGAGTGGCAACATCAAAAGCTCCACAGTTTCCCGGGTGCCAAAGCCGCTTAACAAAGCACACAGACGAGCTTAAAGCTCACCTTGTGCAGCACCAACATGCTGCCGTCCACCTGGCAGGAAACACAGCGCCTGTAACGAAACCTCACCTGCACCTGCGCCGATTAAAAAATCGTCCCCAACGGAACAGGAAAAGAAGTGAAAAGAGTTCAAGAGCTCCGTGTCAAGACCAAGTTTGCCGTGTTTTTGAACTCTGGGGGTTTGAAATAATTTTTTCGCCCCAGGAGTGCAGATGTGGCCACCTAAAACAAGGCTGGTAAGAAAAACAAATGAAGGTCGGCGTATTTTTCTTCTGGAAGAAAAGGAGGAAGCTTTGAATGCCGAATGCCAACAGTTCAAAGCTCTGCAGTGAACGTTGGGAGGGTACGTGTACACACACATGCACACTTATACACATTCATTCAATTCAAACAAACAGGAGGCCTCACAAGGCCATTTTCATGCTTACTGAGGCTACCAGTTGCCTTGCACACACACATAGATGTTCAAGAGATTGCAAAACCCACTTTGAGAGAGTCATTGTTGTATTACATTCACATTCACACACACACACACACACGCACGCGGGCACACACACACGCCAAAATGCCAAGGCCCGCTCGATGCTTCTTCTCCCTAAACCACATGCAACCACTAACAGCGTAGGCCTTGTGTGCGAGGGGTTGGAACAACTGCGGCAGGTGCTGCATGGCGACCTTTAACCCCTGACAGCATGGGAAAGTGGGTGCACTCAGCTGTCCAGACCACGGTAGGTCAGTTACCCCTTAGGTAATAGTTAAATGATGATGAGACGTCAATGGGAAGACACCCACAACGCTCAACGCACAAAAAAGATTACACAAACGTACCGTTCATAAAAGAAACATCTGAGCATTTGATGCGCACACGGGCACAAAGACAAACACACACACATATGTTCACTCGTTTCATCAGATCATTGTCCTGACCGCCGCTGTAATGATGAGTTAACATTTAACATGACGAAAGGGAAAAGAATTTAAAAAAAAAACAACTCTACTCATTAGTCTAATTGAATGTTTGTTAAAAGCCCGTCCCCCTGAACAGTTATGGACCAATCGTTGCCTAGCAACTGTAATTTTCTACAACGTAACGGGACAAAAAGGGCAGTTCAGCATTATATTATCCGCTTGGTATTATTTGCCCAATGTGAGGAAAACTGTCTGGGAGGCTTTCAGAGTTTAGGCTGATGTTAGCAGCTCTGTAATGCTCTTTATTGGCTTTGGGGATGTTTACACATCATCAACTCCAGTCAACAATAAACAAGATAGTAATATGTTCTCTAATTAGAGCACACACACACACACACACACACACACACACACACACACACACAGGATCGTTCTTTCCAGCCGTTTAAGACCTAAGAATATTTCTGTCCGTGTCTTTTGGTTCTCACAGTCCTCAGTCGCTGTAGGAATGCTAAGTATCCAGGAACCCCCCTCCACCCCCGGCTGAGCAGGCCAGTGGTTAGGCCCATGATTTAAAACAACTCTGGTCGTTCCCATGTCACACGCTGTGACAGGGGGCATTTGGAGGTACAATCTGTGCCACAGCCCTCAGCGCTCGGCTCTCGATGTGGCTGCACACATTTTCAGAGTTTTTTTCTAGGTGCAGTAGAGACATCCGCCTCCAGTAGCTCCACACCACCTCAAGGAGCTACAACAGTGTTTTCTGTGTGTTCATGTTTTAGGCCATTAAGTGCTAATTGTGACCATTACCTCTAACCATTTTCTAAAGCAAAGTGATGTTTTGCTTGGCGACAAATGCATTTTTCCTAACTTAAAGGCAGCGAAGAATTCCGCTCATGTCGGCACAATTTTAGTCAACTCTCAGTACCACAGTTTAAAGCAGCAAACTTGTAAGTTCAAGTTGATGAATTTACTTTCCTTTGAAGTCTGTGTTTGGCTACTTTTTGTATTTTGAATTTGATTTAGTGACAAGAAAACTTGTAAATGTATATTACAACACATTATATTATAGCAGCCAGCACAAATGTAAGATGTTGGACCTTCCTTAACCTTAAAAAAAAAACCTCAGATTAAGTTCAGTGACAACATTTCTTTAGTGCTAATGTTTTAAAAATGATCTCTTCCACCTATACAAGCACAAGATATTATGATTAAAGCTATTGAAAAATCACCATTATGGCAAAAAACAAAACGGTAGCAACATCAAGGAGATGCTTTAAGTAAGTCAAAACAGTCATGACAAGTTAGAGAAAGATCAAAGTTCCAGTAAAAAAAATAAAGTGACCCAAATTTGCATTGAGACAGTAAACAGAAACCCTCCATGCTCCAACATGACCTCCACACTCGTACTTTAAACCGAGCCAAAGTTTGTCTTCTACTTCACATCAACACTGATCATTGCCGATGGATACAGATCGGGCCGTGTGGAATTGTCCACTATTAATGTTGTTTTCCTGGAATGTACATTTGGATTTCCCACCTGGACACCAAAAACTTGTGTCACTTTAAAACTGCACCGAATCTACGCTGGTTTCTGTAATTACATAATAAAATAAAACCATAGGCAAAGCACACTAAATGTCCGTAGTGATGGATTACTCATCTCAAGCACAAATTTAAACCCGTGGCTCTGAGCGAAAAGGGGAGAAATGTATTTATAACTTCAAAAGGATACGGCTTTGTAAAAGGTTCAACAGATACGTAAAAAAAAAAAAAATGTTTGGGGAATAATAAGCAAAACAAGCTAAAACACAGCTGTGGCTGAAAAATAATCAGTATTAACTAGCTGCATGTCACCATAACTTCTTTGCTTCATCACAGAGTTGATTTTTAATGCAAGAAGGTAGAGTGTTGTTTGAGTACAGTGAAGAAGTAAATGTCTTTAGTCTCATTAGGTTGGTTATAATGGGTCAATGAACACGCTGACCTTAAGGATCATCCTTCGATTGTTATAATCCCTCAGACAGCTGGGACCCCGAGACTCACAGATGCCCAGGCGAGAGAGGCTGAGGACAGAGTTGAGACTGATGGGGCAATGTGTGTGTGGTGAAGAACCTGTTACTGATACGCATGTGAATGTGTACATGCCTGTGTGACGCAGGTTTACGTGTGACCGTGAGAGTGTGTGTGTGCGTGCGTGTGTGTGTGTGTGTGTGAGAGTGAGTGAGTGAGTGAGTGTGTGCGTGTGGCGTGGAAGGTTTTATGCTCTGCATCCTTTCTTTGTCAGGTTGGCAGCTGACTGTGATTAATATTTCATGGCGAACAAATGGAGAACACAGGCAGCCCAGTGTGTGTGTGTGTGCGTGTGTGTGTGTGTGTGAGAGACATTACCCACACTGACAGACACTAATACATGAACAGCGCTCTCCACCTTACAACACGTATGTTCAAATGCTTAAAGTGAAAAATGCGTAACAGTCACATGCAGAGGAGTGACCACATTACGACACCATATCCACACGTCATCACTCATGCAGTGAAAATCACAGGTCAATGTATGATTGGGATATGTAGTGTTATTAATTCACGTTTACTTTGTGTTTTCTCAAACTGCGATTTTTTTTTTTTTATCAGTCTGATTATTTCATTTGTTTTGTTTCAGTTTACAGACAACGAGAGATAAAAGGTATCAATTCAAATATGCCTTCATGTTGCCATCCTTCGAATCAGCATCTTGACATTTGTGTCTGGAGCCATCAACATGTCAAAGTGGAAGTTAGCCAGATAAAATGTTCAGAACGGTCCGAGGTTTTTTTCTTAAAATAATAACTTTTATCATCATTATTCAAAACTGTGTGCGATATGAACATCCGACATTGTAGCACCATATATACATAAAGTATATACGCATTATAGGTCTTCTTAAAGCAAAACACAGTCTAAAATTATGATTTAATCACTTAATTATTAAAAATGATACCCAGCACTGGACGGACTGCGCTGTAAGCTTAACATGATGGGCTTCTAAAATTCTGATTAGAGATTCCCTCCAACATCCAATGGACATTGGCAAACATGACATTAAATAATAACTTCATGAAGGTGATTTATTTGACAATTTGAATGCATTCAAAAAAACAATTCCACTTTAAGAATAACAAACCCTTTGCTAACTTCTGTCAGTCTCTTTCTTCTCAAGTGAGTAATCACTTCACAGACCAGGGCGTCTCAGACAGGAGATAACTCATTTAGGAATGAAAATTAATGCCAAAGTTAAAACAGCTATCTCTGTTGTTTGCTGTTTTTGTACAAGTAACGACTTCAAAATAAAAATCTTCATCCCATGTGAAACTTCTCCCTGATGAGATGGCTTTGATGAGCGCTTTGAAGTGGAGGAGTCGTGGTAATAATGACGGTGATGGTAATTGATAAGGGTGAGCTGAATGGTAAATGGCTGTTCATCGGGGATAGGAAGTGCTGACTGTGAGCCAGACTGGATACTGCCCAGCCTCGGGCTGTGTGATAATAAAAGGGAGGGGTTGGAACAGCAATGATAAGAAAAACTGGCACTTGTGTGTGTGTGTGTGTGTGTGTGTGTGTGTGTGTGTGTGTGTGTGTGTGTGTGTGTGTGTGTGTGCGCGTGTGTGTGCGCGCGTGTGTGTGTGCGCGTGTGTGTGCGCGTGTGTGTGTGCGTGTGTGTGTGCGCGTGTGTGTGTGCGTGTGTGTGTGTGTGCGCGTGTGTGTGTGTGTGTTTGTATGAGTGTGTACTGGTTTTGGTGTTTGTGTCTCTATGTCTGTGAGAGTTGGTGTACACTTCCAGTACATGATGTGCCTCAATAAGTGTGTCCTTGTCTGTATTAAGCGCTTGTGGTGTGTGTTGGTGGTTGTGTAGGCTTGTTGGGGGTGTGTGTGTTAAGGTTAAAGTGAGTGTGTGTGTGTGTGTGTGTGTGTGTGTGTGTGTGTGTAGCAGGTGGTAGAGTGCTCGAAAAACAACACACTGTCATTGGCTAAGGAGAGAACTGGGAAAGAAGAAATTAAGGGGTGAAGAGAAAAGGAACATGGGTTGGGTATGCTTACATTTTTGTTTTATTCTTGTACCGATTCCAATGCCTTGACTTAAATGCCGGTTTCCGAACGCTACTTTTTTTAATACCAATTTTCTAAAATCCATTTCAACAGAAGGATTGCATTCTACATTATAGCACCAGTCTTTGTTAGTCATGCATTTTAGAGGCGGACACTGGAACCGAAGTTTGTTTTCTGTAGCTACAATTCACAGATATCGTCTAAACGCCTCATATTCAAGCGCTAGATGGTAGTTTACTGATGTTCCCTAAATGCCTCACATGTAAGCTGCTGACGCTACAGTTTACTGTAGCCTCCAGTTACTGCAGTGCAAGCAACACTGACATTATGGAGCCAAAGATTTGTTTGAAAAAGAGTTAAGTAATTCATACTAATGCAAGATTTACCTTAAATGAACTACTTGGCCCGCTATTTTTTTAAATTGTTTTTTACTACCCTACTTGGCTTGAAAGGAGAGTTTTACATATTTTGTTTATTATGATTTAGTTATAAAATGTAATTTTTTTTTTTTCCATATCAAGGATGCCTAAGGAACGGAAGGGTTGAGTATGCTGCACAGATTGTAAAGTCCTGAGTCAAGTTGAAAAATGGGATAGTGGGTAGCTTAAGGCAAAAGCAGGAAATAACAAACTTTCCATTAAGGTAGTGTTGAAAAACAACCAGAGAAGTGGATGGCAAGAGAGAATGTGACTCGAAAAGATACAAAAAAAAAAAAAAAACTAATGTCAAAAAAATGAACAAGTTTTTTTTTTTTTTTTAAAGGGAGCAGCAGCAGGATAAATAGGAGGAGAACAGCCTGGGCAGCTATTATCTGACCCTGTGTTACTGTCTACGTGTGTGTGTTTGTGTGTGATGCTCTGCTGCAAAGTAATGGAGCTGGCAGGGCCGAATCAATTCGAAAACCAGTAAGGATTTTCCCATAAGCTCGAACTAGTAAAAAGGAGGCGTTCCTCAACATGCATCTGTAGATGTTTGTGTGTGTGTGTGTGTGTGTGTGTGTGTGTGTGTGTGTGTGTGTGTGTTGTGTTATTGTTTACTTGTTTGTGTGTGTGTGTCTTTTGACCTTTGTGGGGACAAACAGCTCAAAACCATCATAGTGAAGACATTTCTGCATTGTGAGGACGGTTCTCACAACTTCAATTGCAAACGGCTGTTTGTGTAAGACTTGGATTTAGGGTTGAGGTCAGAATCAGATTTAGGTTAGAGAATAATAAATCACTGAGGGTCCTCACAAAGATAAAAAGACACACTTGTGTGTGCCTGAGGACAACAGCTGGCATGGTGTGGGCACATGGGAAAGGAGCTAGTGGGCTTTTAGAGGAGAAACAAGTTGACTTATAAACGAGTGACTCAGCATTCAGTAAAAACCTTGTTGTGTTTTTGTCGCTCCCATGAAAAAAAAAAAAATCAACTTTATTACACATGGCTTTTGATTTTACCCAAAACTTTACTACATAAATCCCACAGACTGGCTGAAGCGCACGAAGTTACAGATGAGTATAAGACTGAGATCCAAAACCACACATTCCAACACAAATGGGAGAATTTGAGAGAAAACGCAGATTATGTTTATGACGACATTTTTTGTGTGCTTTCTCTGAAAATTAGGAAACATCAACAACACACTTTTTATGTCAGAAAGATGGAAGGAAATTTTTTTTAAAAACTACAGTAAATATAGTATTGGACGGCAGGTTAGTGCAATTTATTTAAGCTGTAACGTGCACGGTGAAGTCGTAGCTTCGTTTCTAAGGTTGTGTATCCACTGTTGCCAATGATGGCAAGTTTACATGCCAGAGTAAATCATGTATGCTTCCATTGCTTGAATTTAATAAAATCAACAGTAAAATCATGCGCTTTTCAACAGTTGTTCTCAATTACTCATCTAAAGTGTTGTTGTTCGATTTCAGAGTCGGTCGAGCAAACTGTGAACATATTATTTCCACATCCGGAAAACAAAAAGTGGCACAGCGTCATTCCAGCAGCACTAAACATATGATGCTCACACCTTGCAATTTCGCTCCTGTTCCTTTCTCCAACACTCAGCCTTGGTTGCCTTTTTACCTGTCACCCTGGCAACACATAACCAGTCAGTCGTCAATGACTTTCTGTTGGACAATGAATCTTAGCCAAAGTTCAACTGCGAACTGCGAATCCAAATTTCTGGATATTTTCTTTCTTCATTTCAGACAATCTGATTATTCCACAGCCTCCGTTAACCAATCAAACTGCTGCTGCCGGAATCTAAAATGGTTTATTACCAGGCATCTGTCAGATATCATTTCAGTGACTTGAGTAGCCTTCACTTCTCCAGCTCCAGCATTTAACAAAACCAGCCTCGCAATATGTGACTGCTTCGCCCCACTCAATGAGCTCCTCGGGCATTCTGCTGCTGCAGGTCACAACCATCTGGGCCTGAGGCCACCTTTTAAATAGGCAGTATCTGTGCATACAATAATGGAGCCCTCTTATTCAATTCAAATGGAGCGAGTCCAGCAATGCAATTCTGGTGCCAGGGTAGTTTGACAAAAAAAAGTTGTACCTGGCTCGACTTTTGCTGCAATGCACCTCGGCATTAGCCAGCAAGAAGCTGCATTGGCCGATCACACGCAAGCAAGCGACACTACTCTTCGATGCAAACACCACATTCTGCTGTTTACCCTCGTGATCGCCGAGAGGAAAATTAAAATAGGTTGACGCCATGACAACTTTCTGATAACCGTGGGTAACATGAAACCCTGTGCAGTGTTTTGATATCGGTATGCGTGTTCACGTATCCGGGTGAGTCAGAGAGATAAAGTTCTCGTTCTGAATAAGAGGGCAGGAACACAGCTTCGTGTTATTGTTTACTTTACTCATGCTGTGAGTGTGTCTGTGTGTGTCTCAGCCCAATGTGTGCATGTTGTCGGCCTTTCATTTCTTTGATTGTTCTACTCCGTAATTGAAAAATTGGCTGCCGTACTACAGTGAACAACTGCAACAGGAAGCAGTGGCACGCAGGATAACATTGGCCTGAATGTAGGGCTTGGTGACCCAGGGGACACTGAGCCTGGTGACTCACACACACACACACCTACACACACAATTGGGAGCCAATAGGGCCGGACAACAGTCTCTTTGGTGGGTCTTTTAAAAACCAATCAAGCAGACATCTTGGCTCTCATCATTGTTGGCGGCTACAGTACTGCCGCCTTTGTTACCAGACACAACTACAAGTAACACAAGAGGGAGGGTATCACAGGATGTAGGGTGTTGTGTCAAAAGTTGGACATAGAGAGCGGGGAGTCATCTTGACTTGCATTCATAAACTAACGCAGAAGTATGCCCTTAAAAAAAAGGTTTAAAAATAGCCACATTGAGTAATTAAGTCTCTTTGCTTGAAGTACAAAGTTCATTTGTTGAAACGGTGTGAAACAGGAATACAAAAGGAGAAGAGCTGTAAACCCAGTGAGTTTACGGATTAATATCAGTTAACAAAAGTAACCAAGTGTCTGCTAATATTAGCCACTATAAGCTAATAGTTACACCACATGACAGCAAAATCTCAGAGTGCCCTGTAGGTCAGGCCTTTGAAATGAGTTTGATGAGTCGGAATATCTCGTTGGGATTCTTCTCTCTTCTTTTTGTCTTTAGGTTTGTGATTATTTTACACACAGACATTGGCAGCGGCGGTCTCGCCACACAACACTGTGTCTGTCCGTCTTCAGAGCAGTCAGCCAGGAGTTTTGAGAGAGACAAAATTGTGAGTGAGTACAGCCTGAGTGCATTAAATGTGCTCTCCGACTCTGCTAATACTCTGGTAATTACAAACGATGGGATTTTGTCTTAATTTAAGGGAAAATACAGACAGTGATGAATCTGTACAGTTCCAATTATTTTAAGTCCAGTTACATGTTGGCATAAGTATTTTAATCAGTGCACGTCAGGTCTGCGGAACATACAAGAATTTATGCTTGTCCAGAAGCAACTACATAATTCAAAATATATGAAGAATAGTTTCCAGTAACCATGAATATTTATTCAGGTTTAAATTACAATGTAGTATCAAGTGCATTCTTATTTCCATATAATTAGTACCAGGGTATGCTGTTCTTTCCACAAAACCTCTGAGGAAATTAAGCCCCGTGAAATTTTAAGAATATTTGTATCTTAGTGATTATAAAAACTACTTTTTGGAGGGATTTAATAATTAATATTTTTGCTGATGAGCTCCATCGATGGGGTGAAAATGAAGTGAACGAAGGTCATCGGGGTAAAGTCTGAATGGTTGATGTCACAGCTCACTGGTCCGTGTGCGTTTGTGTGTGTAAATGTGTCAGCAGACCTTTTGTCGTGTTTGGAAGGAGGAGCACATCATCTTATGTAATGCACACAACCTTGTGTTTATGTGCGCGAGTGCGTTTTTAAGCGAACGGATGAACAAGACATCAGCGACACCTTTAGCCACAGTAAGATCCCAACCGCCCATGGCTGAGAGCACACGCGCACACACAGTTAACACGCATTCCTCCTGCCCGGTCTACCGAATGCTATTCATTCAGTACACAATACGCACACACACTTGCATGAATACAACAATAACAAAGAGCTGAATGCACACCGGTGACTGTATTAACACTTGAACATTAAAACTCTCGGGGCACCAGCATTTGCATGAACAATGGCACGCACACACAACACACACACACACACACACACACACACACACACACACACACACACACACACACACACACACACACACACCCTCCCAGCCTGCCTGATCCCTCATGATGTTGTTTTGTGTGCGTGTGCGCGCGTCCTCCCAACGTGCACAAACACAGACACACTCTCTCCCACAGTCACGAGCTCACATCTGTTTGGATTTGTTTTCTGTCTGAAGCAGCCCCCCCCCCCCCCCCCCCATCCTTCCCTCCTTACTTTCTTTCCTCGGCAGCCGCAGCAGGCCAAAAGAAACTTTACTCAATTCACTCTCAGCTGTTGTTGAGTTGCAGGGGCGGGCACATACTCAATACACGAGGCTAACCTGCCCGAGGCCTTTCAGATCGACTGTTCTCTCATCCTTTTATAAATAGCGTCACATTTTTCAGAGATTATTGAAAACATCGCTCTCATGCCCGTGTGCAAAGGTCCCACAGGAGGAACAATCAAATCGACCAAGAACTCTTGAAAGTATTATTTTAAGACAGACATGACAAAATCTTATCACTGCAGTTTGCTTATGACTGCAGGTTTTACTATTAGATTTTTTTTTTTTTTGGGGGGGGGGGGGGGGGGGGGGGTTAGATTTTAGGGTTGCAAAAAGAGCTTTGAAAGTTATTAAGTGATAATAACATGTTCATATATGAAAAAAATGATTTGAATTGGAGGTAAGTATACTTTGGGGAATGTTTTTTTTTACACTGGGACCCTTCAAACATGATGGACTCAACAGGAAAAACGTACGGCAACATTTCATTTATCACTTAATTATTTTAACCATGTGTATTCCACTATAAAGCATACAAATTGTTGCTATAGTTACCTACAGTTCAAAGGTTAAACACTTTTAGTTGTCCTAGATTAGAATTTTGAAAGACACAAAACTAGCCAGTGATTTTTCTGTTGTCATGGTTTCAATCATATTCATTTCCATAAATCAGACCAATTTAATTTCTATCGCAGATGTATTGACGGATGTGTTGTCCGATATGAAAACTTATTTTTACAGAGCACTATGCAACAGAAGATGCTTACGGTCATGTAGAAATTGCTCTGTTTGTGTTTTATATTTGTAGTTATTTGTAATAATTATAAAATATAGATATCAAATTTTCCAATATCAATGTCAGCTTTGGTCCCAAAAACTCAGACAACAATATCCAAGTCCACAAGGCACATTATTGTTGACTGAAGTATATTTTTTTTTCTATAGGTTTCCAAGCCAAGTCTAGAAAGTAGAAATGCTTAGTAGCTGTAAACGGTGTGGAATGAGTTAATTTCTCATTAATTTTTGCTTCCTCCAGCAGTCAGATAAAGCTGAAATCAACATGAATGTGTATTCTAGCGTAACTTTAATCAGTGAACAACACTGAACAAGAAATCCGTCTTCACACACCACCGCTTGAACATAATTAAGAGATAACCAAAAAAAATAAAAAAATGTGTCCAATAAATTAAACTGAATGACTACTGTTATCATTAGTGAACCGGCTCTACATTCATTATCCTGTCTAAGAAACATTTTAGATGTGTCATTTCCTGCATTAAGATCTGCATATTAAGAAGGGATGTTATTTGGAACTTCTGTCAGCATTGCTCAGACAGAGTTAATAAATTAACAAATTAAACCTGAGGCTGTTTTTCTTCATCTTTTACTCCTTTATTTCGAGCTGTATGATACATGCACCAGCCAGCCATGACTTCTGATTAAGACTACTGGTGTGTATTTCTCTACATAATTCACTTTCTAAGACAGAAAGCTGTAAAGCCACTGAGCATTCAGACGATTCCAAAATTGCCAATTTAAAAAAAAGTATTTTCTAAAAAAAATCTTAATTTATCTTTTAATAGTCAGTACCAAATATCAATAAACAAAAAGCAAATGTATGCATAACTGGGCCCACAACAGGACTCATGAAGAATCTCTGCTAACAAGGCATTTCCGATGTCACCATTTTGTCATTCTTTTGCTCTTAACTTGCTGGAAGGCCGTGCGTTGTGGCTCATCCCCTCATAAAAACCGCCCACACATATACACAAACAAACACACACACACACATCATCAGTGTCCCATAACTTTCCAGATGTCTGAATGGTTGGTATAGAGTGTCTTGGTTGTATATATGAGGGTGAGTTTGTGTCTACGTGTGTGTGTGTGTGTGTGTGTGTGTGTGTGTGTGCGAATATGACGGCTGCTGCTGCTGCTGCCGTCAAGCTCCTGGCGTTGACACAGTAAACTGATCCTATGGGGTCTGAGAGGGGAAATGTCTCCCCGACACACACACACACACACACACACACACACACACACACACACACACACACTCCAGAGGGAGAGGAGAGCACTGGAGGGGCGGCACTCACACGGAGATTGAGTTACAGCTGAATTAGATCTGAGCTGTGGGAACCAGCACCTTCTCTTAGACACACTCTCTCTCACACACACACACACACACACACACACACACACACACACACACACACACGTGTTGTCACTTCTTGACACCATGGACGAGCTGGGACACACGCTGAGATGATACGGTATGTGTACACATTCTCACACATACACACGCACCGACAGATGCTTATAAACAAACAGTCAGGAACAGATGCAGGCAGACCCTCAGGAAAACACACACACACACAAATATGACATCAAAGAAAAACTATGTCATCCGGCAAAGAGAAAGCAAGTATGAACATGACACGGCAGAGTGTGTGTGTGTGTGGCTGGATTAACAGACGTAATCACAAATAGAGATCCTCATCTGTAACCATAACGGATTAAAAACACAAACACACATTTCTGCCACTTGTGGATAGACGAGAAAGGGAAGCCTGAGGTGGTAGGTTTAGATCCGGCACAAACACACCCTACACGGTGTGTTATCGTGTGTGTGTGTGTGTGTGTGTGTATAGTGTTGGCCTTGACTGGGACATGGTGGCCCTAAATAAAGCTATAGGCTGAAAAGAAAAGGACAGGAGAGAGGCCACAACACCACGAGCCAGTAAACTCTCCACATCTTAATTGCCCTTTCGTTTTCACATGGTAATGCCTATCCTTGTGTTTGTGTGTGCGTGTGTGTTTATTTGTGCGCCCCTGCCAGGTTCACACAGCAAAGCCCGCCAGTCCAGTAGTGTGTGTGTGTGCCTCCTCCTGCCATAAACACACGCACTCTGCGGCCCCGAGCTCCAAGCTCTATTGTGCACACAGCCGGATGGAAGGCTGGATGGAGGCTTTCCACCCCCACAAACACACGTTTTATTTCATCAACCGATGTTTCCCATCATACCCCTCACGCTCAGCCACTCCTTCCTGAAGTGTTCTGACATTTTAATGAGTAAATGAGTCCTTTCTGAGTGGTCTTTTTTTTTTTTTTTTTTCTCACTTCTTCCATATGAAGATCATCTTTCAAAAACTGACCGTTTCATCTGAATGCATTTCAACAAACTGTAGAAGAGCAAAGGTTGGCTGCACTTTTACTTTTGCTCCCAAGAAATGAAATGCTTTTACTTTTAAAGCAACATATATCATGTTGGAAAAGAAGGAGGGGGAGAAAAAGTCATAATTTTGGCCAGCCTTGAGATTCTTTATAAACCCTGCCAGGGCACTATGGAAAAAAAAATCCATCCACTGTGAAGGATTGAATAAATGCTTTATCTTTATAACTTTTAATATAGTTCTTTTGAAAAAAAAATCTTTGATACGCTTAATGTTTATGGAAAATTAAACTCACAACAGTTAAAAAAAAAAAAAAACTTAAATATCCAGCAGTTTAAATACTGAATATTTGAAGTGGTACTCCAGCATTTCCTTTTGAAAGGTTTGGAGAATTGCAAGAGGCTGATGAGAAAAGGAACGATACCAACTGGTGCCGCAGCGGCTGAGATATCCTGATTTTTAGTTCTGGTTTGGGTCAAGCTTCGAAAGTACTGGATCCTATATTTGTCAACACGCGAGACAAATGCAAACTAATCTTTAGAGAAGTGGGAATGACAAGACAAAAAGTCAGAAATGTAAAAAGTTTGGTTGGCCGTGACAGCGGTTCAAATGCACCACCAAACCTTACAGTATCATATCCAAGTCAGTTCTAAAGCAGCAGTGTAAATGCCGGGCCATGTGCAGCACAGTATTAAGCTGTCCTGCTGGGAACACTTTCCGCATGGGAGCCAGATTTGTCTCAACACCAGAGCGAGGTCACAGCAGGTCACAGAGGAGATAATGGTGATCAGGGAATTATCTATTCCATTAATGTTTGCTCTCCCTTTGATTTTGAGTGGCTTGCTGTGCAGCATCAAGGCATTCCGGAGGACCAGCAAAGGACTGATACATCGCCATGGTCAAAACCATGCACACGTGCACGTTTCATACCCACACAATGGGTGGCAATGGAGTTCCCCTGCAGCCGTGACCGTATGATTACCATTCTTTTTTTCTTTATTTTAATGTCCAGCCTGCTTCACAACACTCTAAACATCCGCTTACTACAAAGCACTCGCACACACACTTGCACTATGCCGCCATCCGTTTAGCCCCGTCCCTGGACACAAGCTCCAGGAGCACCAGGGGAGGGAAAGGGGAGTGCAAACAAACTCTGCCCAGGTCCGGGGCTCCGGTTTCAGCCTTCCGCCCGCCGTGGCTGGAGGGCCATGGGAACATGAAGCGCCAGGGGCCCTGTGTCAATAAGGAGCAGTGGTTGAACACAATAGGGGCCTGCCTGCAGACAACACTGCTGACAGACACCCACACAAAAGGGCCTGTGAATGGGAAGGAGGCACACACTCACATGCACATGAACACGCACATGCAGAAAAAAAAAAAAGAATAGGGCAGTGTGTGTTTGCCTACAATGCCAATGTTTGATGCCTTGTGGTGTGTGTGTGTGTGTGTGTGTGTGTGTGTGTGTGTATATATATATATATATACACTCATACATACACCAGCGCTCATGCCCACGAGGGCATAAACACACTGCGATAAACTTTCAGTCCAGTATGTACCACAGAAAATGCAACAAACTCACATCATCACTTTTAATGCATTCTTTGCATTTGTTTCAGTCTGTTTTCATCCCAAGTTTCAAATTGGTGGAATTTACTGCATTCAGCCCGTTAGATAACGTTAGATAAGTTGTAACGGAAAACTGTACCATCAAATGCTTTTACCCTAACCCCATAGATTTTATGGAATAAATGAGTTTACACCACGACCTGAGAAGCACTAATGTTTCTCAGGTCTGGATACAACGATAAAAGAGAAAAACAAAGACGAGCTTTAGCTTTTGCCGCTTAAGCAAGCTTTATAAAGGGATTTTATCTGTACTCATTCATCAGCCAAAGAACTTTCAACTAAATTTAGGAAGGGGTCAAATTACTCATTTTATTTGAAGAATTCCGACATTTAAAACACATTAAATAAAAATCTTGATGGCACGCTATTTTTTTCCCCCAAAACGGGCAAGGGAATTATTGCATCACCTCAAGGAAAAGCACAGTCACCAGGCTAACTACTGATGAAAAGCCACAACCCCATATTTCATCTATGCGTCAATCAATTGCTCCATCAGCAGTTACACTGAATAACTGGAACAGTGCAGGAGGAGGGTTTGACTTTTTAACTGAAGGAGAAAATGTAAAGTCAAGTGCTGCCACCTGGTGTCTGCAAACATGGATGTGAACCGGGCCCCACCAGCAGGTGGCAGCACTTCAGCTCTCAGGGTGAGTTCAAGGAGTAAATCCTCTGAAGCTATTAGTCTGTCCAGCTTTTGATAACAGAGTCCAGAACATTTCTGGGCAGGACTGTGGCAGTAAAATCAGGTCATGCATGATTAACTGATGTTGGATAATTCCAGATAAGAGGACAATTTGCCTCCAGTGTTTCTTGTTTTTCCTCCTAAGATGCATTGTGAGTAAATCTGACAGAAGACAAACCACGCAATAAATTGCTGACCTGAAGCGGAGCAAGGATCCGTACCAGTCTGAAAATATCATCTCCTCAGGAATAAGTTACCCTGACTGTCTGCTGTTAGTCACCTGTTCTCATACCTTAATCACAGGTGTGTTGGTCTGACCTATGTCAGTTCCACGCCGTTGGTTTGTAATTTAAGCAGTTCGTGGACACTCTTATTAGTTTTAATTGCACCTTTTCTGAAACATTACTGAATTTTGTGCAGCACAAAACTTCACATGTCCGGCAAAAAGCATTTCACTCAGAACATTTAACTTAAGGGCACGAACACACTAAGACAAGAAAAAAAAAAAAAAAAAAAAACAGCCTGCCATTTTATCTCAGATGGGCCCGAAACAATCGATCAACACATAGTCATTATTCTCTGAATATGTAGCCATGCCAAAACACTAGAAGACGTGTCATGAAGAAGAGGGAATCAAGGAAAGAGAAAGAAAACATGATAAATACCTTCAAGAAGTGACATCGCAAAATTGTACTCTGCCCTGCAATGAATCCTAAAACAAGCGGTGGCATCCTGTGTGGGTGAGGGATAGAGGGACAGAAAGCAGACATGATAAATAATTAATCAGATGACTAGTGTCTTCATGATAAAGTAGCAACGAATCAATTGTGAACTCACCAAGTCAAAGAGATCCCTGTGAAAATCTTGGATGCTTTATCCTTCAACATCAAGTGAGGGCATCCTGTGACTGTGAGAGTGGCAGTAAGCCCGAGTAAAGATCAACCAGATGATCACTGATGAAAAACAAACATTCCAGAAACTGTAAAGCCACAAAAAAAAAAGAAAAAAGAAGAAGCTGTCTCAGACACACTTTCATTTCTACGTCCCACAGTTGAACACAATAGCCTGATAAATAAAGGAACAAAACAACAAACACCACCAGCTCACTGTTAATGTTGATTAATGGTGGCTTACAACAATAATGACGTTCTTCCAAAAAAGTAAAGTTACATTGAAAGATGTTTTAGCTCACAGGGGGAAACTTGCTCACAAATGTTTACTCGTCGGTCTTAACCAATATGCAGTTTTAAACAAGCGACTGAGCAGCGTAACGTTGACGTCATAACAAGCTGGCGAACTACACCCGCCTTCATTAAAGTAGCAAACGAGCCAAATTGTGTGTGAGCCAATTTTGGGATATTTGTTTTATTAAGATTGTTATCAAAACACCGTTGCTAAAACCAGCAGTTTTTTTGTTTTGTTTTTATACTAGTTGCATTTTTTTTTTTTGCTCAGTTTTATTTTTCACAGCAGCTTAGCCTGATGCTACCAACGTTTCTCACTAACCCGTTATTAACTGCATGTTTTCTACACTTCCTCCACGCTCAGCTTCAGTTTTCTTCTTATCCGGATCCTGCAGCAAACATGTCGTTTTTTTTTTTTGTTTTTTTTTGGATGAAACATCATTTTTGTTTGAGGCCAGCAATTTCACCACGGTCCGCTTGAGTTTTGTCTTGCACGTTTTCGTTGTTTTGACGCACTGATTAATGACAGTCAAAAGGGGGCGGGGTCTAAACACGTGATTGGTCGAGCCGATGTACCTGTTTTACGGGCCGGTCAGAAAAAAAAAACAAGACTGGAAAATGCTCAGTGTACCAGATGGCCACATCAATTAAATATCGTGTCAAAATAACACAAATTGGAGAACAATTGGCACATCATTTTATTTACCTAATATATTTGTTTTTAGAACATATAAAAATGTGTTGACATGCAACACTGTTGTGTTTCTGCTGTGACGTCCTCACAGGAAGCACGTTGTCTCTATTATCCCTGTCTTTTTCATCTGTCTCCCTCAGTCTAAATAGACAGTCTGGTTCATTTTCCTCTTGTATGATCCATTTGTTGTCCCTCTATCATAGTAATAATAAGTCAGCCTGCTTTTGGAAGAGGATACCCACTGGTACTAGTTTGGTAAACCCACAACTCGTAGTGTACACGACAGTTGTGTTTTTCTTAAGGTAACTTGATCATAAACTGAAACTGGCTTACAGTCTGAGGTGCATCTCTTTTCTATGGTTTTGAAAAGTATTCTGGGTGTTTAAATGATGATGATGATGATGATGATGATAAAGCAGGTATAGATAATGGATGGATGGATGAAATAGGTTAATCCTGACATCAGATCTCATTGCCGGTCAATAAGTGGACAAAAAGGGTAAAGCAATATCAAAGTTTTATTCTTAAAATGTAGTATAGAGAGGAACAGTAGTACAATTCAGACAGAAAAAAGGAGAATGTAGTTCCATCTTCGAAAAACCTTTGATAAAAACGTAAAAAGAGTAACCTGAATTTTGCTTTGTGTTCGGAGGGCACTGAGGCGCGGCCCGAGTTTTGCATCACTGTTAAAGTTCGAGAGAAATTGAAAAATACAACCTTTTGCAACAGCGTAAAAAAATACAGCTGGGGAAAAAAAACCTCTGCTTTACATCTGTAGTGTTTTTGCTTTTGTTTTTCGTGTTTTTTTTTGTGTGTTTTTTTTTTTTTGTCCATATAACAAATACAGCATAAAATCTAAAATGATACATCATAGTTTTTGAGTTTCATTCATTACAGTAAAATCAGTAGGATGGTAAATAGTATCAAAAGAACAAACAAGACAACAGGTTGGTGTGATGAACAAGCACACAGCGTGAACAGAGATAGAGAGAGATAGAGATAGAGAGAAAGATAGAAAGCGGATGGTTAAAGTTTACGGAAATAAACCACCACGGCAGGAGGTTTGCAGCTGACTGTCAATGTGTTCCATTAATTAAATCCACTAGTTAAATAATATATTCTTCATATATATATATATACACACACATATATATATATATATATATATTTATTTATCTCATTCTCAACATATCTATATATATATATGTATATATATATATACACATATATATATATATCCATAATATAACCCCCTCGCACAGTGATTTGAAGGTAAAAGTGACACGAAGAGGATGAATATCTCTATGAATTAAAATATATCTTCTTCCACTGAGCGTAAAGGGATGTGACATATCTTCTGTATCATTAGCACTTTCAGTACATACTGTATATTCCACTGCATATGAACAGATACTGCTGTTCCAAGGTTTTAACCCGCAAACAATCGGTGTTTCTTTAGAAAATATGTGCTTAATGAAATAACAAAGGAGAAAGGAAACATCTGTGGAAAGGACAAAATTAAACAAAATATGTTTCTAGAGTAAAGTGAATGATTCTGTAGCATAAAAACATTTAAAAAAAAAAAAATCTCAACAATTACAGACACGAGCAAGGATTTTCTACACTAAGCAAGTATTCACCTGGCTTTTCTCATACATTATATTTCAACAATAATTAAAAACAACAATTTTGGTTGGACAAATAGAAATTAACAGTCTTGATTGCATTTTGGAGTCAATATATAATATTAAATAACAAAAACAAAACGTCTAATAAAAAAAAGTTGCGCATTGGAAGAAAGACAACAGTTTTTAGTTCCATTCAGACCCGCTTTTGGGGAAACACAGAAACAAAAAGAAAACTCTTTTCATGAACGCAAAAGTAAGTGCATGTCTATGAGGGCGCCATAGAGCTTCACTTTTTGTGGAACAAAGTGTTTTCTACCTGGCAGACCTAAAACAAACAAAAACAAATGTTTATCAAATTAAACTGGTGACATTTCTGTATACCTTTTACATACGAAAAATGGAGTTCTCTTAGACTTAAAACATCACACACCATGATTTCTGCACGCTTCTATGCCCCTCACAACCAACGTTCAAGTGATTCAAAATATATATATATATATATATACATATATATATATATATATACACACTGTATTTTAAACCTCAGTACCAAATATAAACAAAAGCATACAGGTATTGATGTCCACTTAGGTCCTCAAAATGTCAAAGTACTGCCGGTAGTTCTACAAAAAAGAGAGTGAGTGAGTGAGTGAGTGAGTGTGTGTTTGTTTTTGTGTGTGTGTGTGTGTGTGCATGTGTGTGTGTGTGTGTGTGTGTGTGTGTGTGTGTGTGTGTGTGTGTGTGTGTGTGTGTGTGCATTAAATAAAATAAAAAGCTTAATAACAATGGCAAAGCATACCTGATAGTCGCCGTAGCACAACAGTGTTCTATAGTTTAAGCTGATTACATATGCATAACTGAGTCAGTTTAAGCTTTATGATTATAAACATCATATATAGCCTGTAGGTCCAGTATTCTGCAACAAGCATTACAGCACCAAACGTTTCATCATTTGGCAAAATTCAAGCTTTAAGTGAAAGTCAAATGCTTTTTGTTTAATAATAAAGTGTTACTGTGACGCCGTGATTTGTATAAAGCTAGCAATAACATTTCCCCTTGTACTTTCATTTTTTAAATTTTTTTTTTATATATATAATTCATCTTTTTTCCCCCGCTTAACAACAAACCCATTGTTGTCTTTTTTTTTTTTTTTAATTTTTTTTTTTTAAGCATATTCAGTAGTTTTTGTTTCCTGCTAAATCTTGGTGTGCGGTCTGTTTGGCACAATATCACAGCCCTCTTAAATTAAACATAAATATGGCTGTGATACATTAGAGTCACAAAACAGATTTTTTGGTTCCAAGATTTTTGCAGGGAAAGAAAAAGAAAAGAAAAGAAATATATAATATTTAGCGCGTCTAAACGAGATCTACAGAGCAAGTCAAAATCTTCCCGGGGAAAACGATGCTCTTCTTCCGTGTACTTCTACAAGCACCAAGCAAATATACTTTCAGATTGAGCAGACAGCAGCAGCCTTTACTGTGCCTCTGCTCACAGACAAAACAGAAATACAAATTATAGCATTTTGATAAGACCATAATAACCTCTCTTCATAAATTAAATAATTAACATTTCTTTGTTTAGATGATTGGCCTACCTCAACTCAAAAACTACATCACCCTGCCCAAGCCCCCCCCCCCCCTCCAAAAAAAAAAAAAAAGGAAATAAAAATACATCACCAAAAACCTGATTCATCATATTATTTGTCGTTAGGATCGTTCTCTTGCGGGCGCTGGGCCCAGAGTTGGACACATTTGAATAATAATAAAATCTGTACATCTTGGGAGTTCCCACTCTAACAAAGCTTTTGTTAAAAAAAAAAAAAAAAAATCCATCTTTGTCATATACTTGCACAATTAAGTAACCTCGAGGTTTGATAGCACTTTGGAGTTGATTGTTTACCAGCTAGTTTTTCGTATACATATATATTAAACATCAACTTTTTTTTTTTTTTTTTGACTTTGTTTCTCAAGCTTGTTAAAAATTCTTAGTCCTCTTCTGGGGCAGCACCAGCGTTGCCCTCACCCCAATTTGATTGGTCGTTGTCGGTAGGTTCCTCCCCCTCCACGTCCTCCCCTTCTTCACCGTCAAAGTCTTCGTCGCGTGGAAACTCCAGGCCCTCCAGGCCCTCCTGAGTGGCCTGGTGCGAGTCAGCGCAGTCCGCGCACACACCGTAGCGCCGCGAGCCGTGACGGATACCGACGCTGGCGGCGAGCATGAAGATCTTCTTGCACACCATGCACTTGTATTTTTTGTCCTTCTTGTGCACCTAAAAGAGAGGGACATGAAGCGAGAAGGAGAGGGTCGAGATTTGATTTCGGTTATTTTCCGTTTGGAAGTTTGGATCCACTGGTTATTCGTCAACATGGCTATTAAGGAAAAGTTGCGACATTCGTTTCATTATTATAATGCCATTTGTTAAACCCCGACGAAAACGACAAAGTGGTTTTACGCGAGGATAACGTGGCAGATATAGTAACTTCTGGGTGTCTCTGCCGGTTGCCTGGCGACCTCCTAATGAAAGAAGGACTGTAGGGAATTACTGGTGTAATTACTGCGAGAAACCAGTCGGCCCCGTGTACATCGTCACACCAAGTTTTACATTTGTGTTTTTGTGAGAATGAAAACAACAAAATATAACCCGTTGGTGAGTTCAGAGCTGCTGATGCACCCATTTTAAAAAAGTTTAGAGAGATCCGTGTGAGCCGTTTTCCATCGTTTCCCGTCATTACGCTCAGCAAAGCGAACAAGCCGCTAGCAGTACCGCCAAATTTACTGTGCAGACATAACGGTGGCGTCAATGTTTAAAGTCTCAGCAAGAAAGCCAATAAGTATATTAACCTCAATAATAAATTATTCCGTTATGTAGCACTAGAGTACAGTTTCTTTTTTTTCTTTTTTTTTTAACCATTTCCAGACTTACTTTGCACTCTACTTGGGCTTTATTTGACCCACTTCATCCTGCTGCTTTGAGATATATTTCAGACTCAGGCGACAGGAATCATTACTGCACATTGTACGCTCTGGTCAAACAGTTTACGCTTGCTATGCGCAGGCTGCAGCACTGGTATATATATATATATATATATATATATATATATATATATATATATTAATGTGTAAAGCTATTCTAGGCAGATTACCCATTTACGTTTGCTGCAAATGTGTATTTGCACAAAATACCTACGACGTCCGATCCAACAGTGAGCTCGGCGTACAGGCGTCATCTGTGCACAGACTGGAAAAGGGAGTCTATATTATTGCAGCCTTCGGTCTTGGAATGACTTGAAGGCAAAACTCAATCTGGCCTCTCATCTCTTCAACCAGTTTTAAACAAACGCTAACAGTGGTTTTTACAACAAAATGGACTAGAAAGCATCATTTGTTTTGTCATACATTTCCGATGTACATTCAACCTTTTCTGTGAAGCATTATTGCTCCCGTACCACCTGTAATGTTTTGTTTCGTTGTTTTATTGTCAGTAAGTAATTGATGTGCACTTCCTGTGTAAATTTGCAGCCCTCTTGGCCAGCTTACCCGGTTCAATAAAAGGTTAAACTGATAAGATTATTATTATTTTTTTTTTCCATTTCCTCAACAGGGAATTTAGATGTGAACTCAATGTAATAATCATAAACTGAATACAGCACAAACTTTCGATCACGTTAACATTTAATCTGCCAATGCCCAGTTGTTCTTTCAAGATGTGCTGCCAGGACAATGAATTCGTACTTCTTTAACACGTGTAATGCGAGACAGTCTTACAAATCCATTTGTTTTGCACCGCTTTGTGAGTGACCCAATACCCCCAACGTTAGAAAATAGATATCGCAGCCAAAAAAAAAAAAAAAAAAAAAACCTCTACTTTTCTCACTTCCCTTGAGCAAAAAAAAAAGCTGCCGGACGCACAACATAAGGTGGAGCGCGACGATGTGAGGGTGGCCAGGACGTTGGGAGTGTTTGGCAGAAGTTGGAGCATGCACATCACGCGGCGGCGAAAGAGGAGAGCGGATCCTGTGCATATGGGGACTCACCAGGGAATGTCTCTTTACGTGCTCGCGGCGGGTGAACAGCTTGCCACAGATGTCACAGCTGAAGGAGCGCACACCCGAGTGGATGATCAGGTGCCTCTTGAGCGTGCGCCGGTGCTTGGCGATGTAGTTACAGTGGGGGCACTTAAGCTTATTGAGGGCTAGGTGTGACGACTCGCCTGGGTAAACAAAAAAAACACAACAAAATAAACACACACACACACACACACACAAACAAGCACACACGGAAAGGTCAACGAGAGGCAAGATTCTTCTCAAACATTAAACTTTAAGTGACATTTTAATTTGGCTGCGCTGAATGCAACTTTAAGCCAATAACGTTGAGATGGAACAAGACAATTATCGTAAAAGCTACATTTCCGTCTATAGATCTGCTGATGAGAGAGCAGGGTGTGTCGGGGACCAATATCCTGTCCATCAAATCACAAGAGTTGGGATGCAGTTACCGTTACAGAGAATACAAACCACGAACGTAGATGCATCAGACCATTTTGTCAAAGCTACACAAGTTTATCAAATGATTACAGTCGCAGCCACGTTAACTTAACGCGTTAACGGGGAGGCTGTAGCTCAGTCGGCAGAGTGGGTCGCACGCTAATCGGAAGGTTGGTGGTTCGATCCCCAGCTCCTCCTGTCCACATGCCTAAGTGTCCTTGAGCAAGACGCTGAACCCTAAAATTGCTCCCGATGGCGTGCCATCGGTGTGTCGTAAGTCGCTTTGGATAAGAGCGTCAGCTAAATGTGACGTAATGTAACTTCACAGTCCTTCTCTGTGACTGTTGCTAGGTAACAGGTGCTCGTCTTCAGCTCAACTTAATGATGTTGGAGGGCTCACCGCGGCAAAGAACGATCCATACGAGCAGTGAATGTAAAGCAGCAACGTGGATCTGTCTAGGTGGACATTTTATGGCAGCTTGTTAGGGGGGGAAAAAAAATTTTTTGAAGACGATACCAAAGTATTATAACTGGAATATCTTCTACTGCCATTCAAATGATGCTGCGGCATAAGCACTAACTTAATGTGTCATTAAATTCATACCAACTGTAACAAACTACATTACACCCGAATGTTAATTAAAAATATTGTGATTCCAAAGCAATTTTATGAACTGCTTATGTTGATTATTACTTAGAACCATTTAGCTTCAATTTCCCCAAATATTGACCATTATAATACTCAGGGACAAGAGCTTACGGTATCATCACGTGTGTTTTTCAGGGTGTAAAAGAAAGAAATCCAGATGACATGGCAACCCACATTTTCTACATTGTCCTTCTTGCGATGTTTATGCTAACATGCCGGTGAGGACAGCTGGGCTCACAAATAAATAAGCAATGTATTGATTTTGAAAAGGCTCCAAAACACAGTGCCAGTCTTCTCTGCTGACGGAGCGGGGTAACAGGGCCGATCCTTTTGTTTGAGCCAGGGGAGCGCACAACAGAGGCGTCGTCAAGGTAGGTTGCTAGGGGGAAGGAGCGAGGGGGAGGGAGGGTTGATGAGAAACAGGTCACCTGCATATTCCCTGCGTGGGTGTGCATGGAGATGTGTTGAGCAGAGCAGAGAATCACCTTGTGAAAGTGCAACAAGCTGTTAATTAAAAGACTTACATTTTCACTATCTGCCATCAAAAATACACAGCAGACGAAACTGCCATGACCAGAGAAGAATCGACTTCATCTATATTTCTTTGAAAAGGGAGATTTTTATTTATTTTTTTTATATGTAAAACTGCTGGCCTGACAATGAATGCAACTAAAGCCTCCTTTTCTTCTGTGCCAATGTGTTTTCAGGCGATGCCTCAACTCCCGCGTGCATGTAGTGCATCATTTGGTCAAACTAATAAAAAGATGCTGTACCGTATATAATATGTACTTAATGGTCCTTCCCTCCATCCATCCACCTATCCATATTCCAAAAGGAACTTTAAGGAACTAATTTCATTTGAGGTGATTACATTATCATTCAACTGAGCGCTATAAGCTGTAATCTTGAAACTTTTGTCCACAGGCCGCTGGCATCTGCAGTCTGGACATGGATCAAAACTCAAAATCAAGACGGGTGTAAATATCCAATAAGAAAAATGTCACGTCTCTTCTCTCATTTTTTTCAGTTCAGTTTATGTATGATTAAGTTCGGTTGTGTTTTAATGTCTTTCAATTTAAAGGGAAAAGCGGCTGAAATATTTCATACCGCATACTTATTGTACAAAGTATGGCGTATACACGCAGTACTAATCGCCTTAAAATGCTTTTTTTTTTTTTTTTTTTTTTTGCATTAACACTAATTTAACACACTTTTTACATGTTATACCAACAGGACAATGCTACATGTTTTCCCAAAGATTTAATACTTCATTTTCAGTTATGTTCACAAATCTGTTCTACCGTCAACCACTGTTAGTTATTCTGACTGTGAGCAGCTCGTCAATTGCCTTTGTGCAATGCATCGTGGGAAAAAGTGTCCACCAATAGCGAACTCATATTTTTTAGTATGCATACTGACACTTTTGAACTTTCTGCATGAAACGCTCGTAGAAGTAGGGTATTGTTTTGCAACCTACGAGATTTCAGACTGATGGATCAACGACAAAGTCCGGGCTTTGTTGTCCACTTTTGCAGAGGAAAAGAATTTGAGACAGTCGCGCTTTTGATACGTGAGTGGACTAACTTGCTAAAACTTCCCGCGGCTTTTGCTCTGCTGCAACTCTCAACCACTGGAAATTTACCCCCAGAGAAAGTGCCTGGACATCAGTTGTTGGGAAATTCCTGGACCTCACAAAAGGTCACATGCAGGGTCAACCACACCCTTAAAAACTGGTTGAACATCATTTCCTAAGTGGAACCAGGGTGTTTGTCTGCTCACCTACTAAGGGAGGCATGTTAAATGGACCCGCCCACCCTGCTTTGAAAAGATGCATATTTCCAAAAGATTTCAAGATGGACTAAATTGGCCTACACTGGTAATTTAGCTGCAGTCGAGAGAGTGTGGCATCTTACCATTCTCCCAGGACTCTCCTTGCTGTAAGTCTTGGATGATGCTATACTGGATCTGATTGGCCAGCTCTGGGAAAGGGGGAGGGGACAAGAGGAGCAAGAGGGAGAAAGAGAGATGAGAGGTGGTTGAGAGCCTGAGGGGGCGGGGGGGGAGGGAGGGGGAGGTGTGCACACACACACACACACACACACACACACACACACACACACACACACACACACACACACCTCACAATGTCTTGTTTACACCACTAACAGCCCCCACATGAAACAATGGACGTTTCAGTGAACCACACACACACACACACACACACACACACACACACACACACACACACACACACACACACACACACACACACACACACACAGGCCCCTACTGTATGTAAAGCAGTGTGTTCTCCGAGCCAGAGCAACAAGCTGACTCGGGCTCCAGCAGCGAGGGGGTTAATTCGAGAATGACAGAGTCGAGTCCTCACACGAGCTCGTCTTACACTCAGCTTTTGTTTGCACTTGTGCGAGCACCTGCGTGTGTGTCCGGTTCCTACAGCATCAGCGCTGCGAACCCATTAAAGATACGCCCCTGTGTGTGTGTGTGTGTGTGTGCGCGCGCCTGCATTCTCTCTGGGTCAATATTTGGAATAGTGAGGACAGCCCCAGTGCATTAGAGTGGATTAGGGAGGGAAGGGACTGGCGGCTTTGCACCTCTCAGGGATTTTTTTTTTTTTTTTGGGGGGGGGTGGGGGGTGGGGGAAGTGGGTGGGGGGGGAGTTGGGGGGGGGGGGGGGGGGGGCGCTTTTGTGTATGTGGGTGTGTTTGTGTGCGCTTCAACAGAGACTAGCGTGCGTGTAAATGCATGTCACCTGCTCTGTGTGCCTGTGCAGCAGCCACCCTTTAAACAATCCAACAGTCTTGTTTGGAGAAGACCCAAGAATTTACTGGCCACGAGTGTCGGCTGGCTGCGAGCTCAACGTAGTACGAGCAGACGGCGACGGCAAAGTACTTGTATCCTTAAAACCACGCTCACTTTCAACTGCTCTCGTTTTCCCGAACATGAGCACACCCGTGACTCTGTAAAGCGGTCTCCCTCCAACACTAGCTGCTGCTGCTGCCGCCACCACTGTCAGTTTATGTCATTACCAAGAACCGACTACTGCTCGTCGTAAACTGAAGTTTTGGAGCGTTTGGACTACTTCTCAGACAAAACAGAGACACAAAGAGAGGTCTAGAAAATTGCAGCAGACATTTTTCTCCATTTTAAAAAGGCTAGAGCAAGAATAAAATTCAACTAAATAATCTACGGTAAAAAATAATTGTCGTTTGCAGGCCGAAACATTTACTTTTTTTTTTTTTTGAAGAACTTCTTTAAAACAAGAAAAGGAACAAAACAAAAAAAATGTAATACTTTTAAAACAAGTAGATATTTTGAAGGGGATGGAAAACAAAATAGCAAAGTGAAGGCCACCATTTGGGCTACTATGTTTCCACCCATGGAGCATGACTGCACAGATCAAACTAAAGCAAAATGAAAGCCAAAAGTGTGACATCACTGGGACAGTTAATATTGCTGGATGACTATTCACAGGCTCAAAAAGAAAAAAAAAAAAAAAAAGAAAGGAAACTAATGCAAGAGGGCCGTGTAGTTTTTCCATCATGACGGTATGCAGTCTCATTTTTTGCGGCTTAAAGCAAAATTTCAGTAAAGTGTAACTAACATTTAAGAGGGCGTGTGACACGGATCCGGAGCGAGTCACTACAAACGAGCACTGTACGCAGCAAAAGGCTAATCAATGCAAGATAGTAGAACGAGACTGTGGGAAACAGTCACACGCTAATACAAAAATACAAAAATAAATAAACTTTCTGTCCATAAATGCTACTGGACCACTGGGGTGAAAAAATGGCATTAATATGCTTTTGGATGATCTATCTTTAGATCATTCCAGGATACAGCAAGTCTGCAACCAAAAAGGTGGCCACATGTTTCTGTAACATTTCATCTTAATTCAGCAGAACCCCAGTGTACAAAGGGCTGGCTCCAACATCTGATGAATCATTATCTCACTCACAATGGTACTAATAGAAATGAATTTTGACATTTGATAGAACGGGAGGGAAGGCGAGTAATCTTCCACAGAGAGTGGAGAAATGTGCGACTACACACCGCATTACTGTCAACAAATGACAAGCTCACATTTGTCCCAGCAGATATAATTTACATGTGACTCTACTTTGCCGTCTCTGCCCGTGTCCCCTGTTCTTTTTTGGACGGAGATGTCAGCCAATATCTTTGATGTAGTTCAGCAAAAAAGGCAAAGGAACCGAGAAAACACTTACAACTGGAACTGAAAAACTCTATGTACAAGTATGACGTCGCTGATAATCTACCCACAGAATTGAATGCAACTTCCTGTGTGCAACATTCCCACGAGGCCTAATTTTACATTTTTATTGCATTATATATATATATTTTTTTATAGTATTGATAATAGCTCATTTACACCTTCAGGTGTCATTTTGGTGATCGCGTTTAATTTCTTTGATGCATGTCGAAATAAAACTGACTTGACATGATATTATTAGGCCACTTGGTAATTTCTTATGGCTTACAAAAACAGGCCCCGCTCTCACCCCAACATCAAACAGCACCAGGATGATTTGTTGCACATTTCAGCCTTAAATTCTCTGTACGCCACTGCTCTCAGATGTTTGACAATGGAGCGTCCATTCGTTACAGACATTCACTGACTGTAAAGACTGGGATGTGGCGGTTTCTGGTGAGCCTGTCTAAACAGCCAAATCTTTTCAAGGCCATCGAGAGATTCATATTCACAATCTGTATCCAAACTGTAACCACTGCGTGAACATAATCCGGCATATGAAGCAAATGGAGCAGTTGGACACAAAAACAGAATTAAGGAGTAAACAGCTGCCTTGAAGCCTTTTACGTTGACTAACAGCCCACTCAAAGTCTTAGCCATATCTTTATCTGCAAAAGTACATTAAATAGAGACATGGAGCTAAACAACAAAGATGGCTGCGGACTCGGCCTACAGAAACACTTACTTAAGGACAGAGTTTGTCTGCAAGTGTGCTATTAAAACACCGCGGATCACGACATGCACACATTAAAAAGAGCTCTGCGAGGAGTTGGGAGGCACTAAGAGCATTCGAGCGCATTTAGGGAGTGCTGGGAGAAGAAATGTTTCCCCTGCTTCCTTCATTATCCTGCATCAGGGAGGGCTTCTCGGTCTCGGCCCCACACAAACACGCACAAAATGTAGTTCCATCTCTATTTCTACACACACTTTGTGCCTCTCACTCTCCCCCTCCCCCCCCCCCGTCCATACCACTCCACTTAATATGCGATATCATTATGGTTACATGGAGTGCCGAGCTTAATGGGACCAACAGAAGGAGGATGCTGGAGCTAAGAGAAGAGATTACCAAGAGCACTACATGTGTATGTGGACAGGATAGGATGGCTGGAGCAATGGATAGATTAAGAGATAGAGAGGGGAAGGTAGCAAAGTGTCAACAGAAAGAGAAAAGATGGAAAGGACAGAACAGTTTTTATCAAATTGGAAAAGGAGGAATAGAAAACTTATTGAATGCATGAAAGCTGCTATAAAAAAAAAAAAAATAAATAAAAAAAAAGGTCAAAGGGATTCAAGGTTGTTTTTTTTGCCACAGTGTAAAGCAGTGGGTTAAAGGCAACTGCAGGAAATGGAAAATTACACATTTTTAAATCGTACAAATAAATGATCTGTAATTCTCTTTAAAAAAAAAAAAAAAAAGAAAGAAAAAAAAAGACATTTTCATAACTTTTACTATAAAACACAATACACTTGTCTAAATCATTCAACTGCGACAGATGTAAATGAAGACAATTAGATATTTTCCAACATCTTTGTTTTTCTTGAGACAGAGTCTCGTGCAGCGACATGACAACACAGTTTTCACGCACACCTCTCATCTCTCCAGGTGAGCATTAACTTCTGGAAGGCTCCTGCTCTGCAGTGATTAGTGGAGATCACGCCTAAGACTGACTCACTTGTTAGCTATGCACAGCAGGTTAAAAGCTTGAAAAGCAAATATCTTCGCTTTGATGTGCAACAGCGAGGTGTTACAAAGGCGGTAAATCCATTTATTTATTTTTTTCATTTAATTTCATCAGACAAAATAGTGTTCACGCCGGTGTTACCCACTGTTGGCAGCCATCGACCATCTGGCGATCGTATATTTGACCCGATTGGATAGGCCGCAATAAAAGTGACAGCTCATTCATTTAAACGACGCAATGCTGTCCCCAGAAGTGAAGCAGGGTGACCTGATGGCTTTATCCCGTTCACGGACTCCTCCCCTCGCACATCGATTGACTGTCGTCAATAATTGTTCAAACCCACGGGATTTCGTTTCAGGTACTAGAGTATAGTTCCAAAAATATCAAATGTGAAATTTGGGGGTATACAGGTAGGAAATTGGTTACTGCTTTTGTGGGCATTATTTATTTTTAGAGCTAGATGTCAGAACTGAGCTCCCGTTTTGATTTCGATTCACAAAGTCCGGAATCCATTTGTTTAGATTCAGTTCGATTCTTTGTGGTTCACTTCCATCACATAAATAGCAAGGTTGCATGAGGCACTTCTCAGAATTTACCCTGGAAACTTCAATTTCTTCTTTCTGCACGTTATCGCGTCTCGCGAGCATTAGACTTCCACAAACTCGTATTTAATGACCAGAGAAAACATGCCAAATACGGAACACCGATAAGTGTGCGGTCAGTTCAGCTCTCGTAGCTCCAAGCTCTACATTAGCTATGAAATAATCCGATTGAGCAACTATCAAGAGTCACGGTAGACGCAACTGTTCACCGCTTACAGGAACTCCATGACTCAATGCCGACATTGTAAAATAATTGTTTATGCAAGTTGTAACAACTCGCTTAACACAAAGTAGACATTTTATGCATTATGAAGAACAAACTGAGCCACTTACAACAAGGTTACCAATAGTAACCTATTTCAACACCATTAATTAAAGAAGGTGCAAGTGCATACATTGATCTCAGGATTTTATAAATTGGTTATGGATCATTCAAATAAAGAGCGTGATCAATCAGAAAATCAATTAATTTGTCCAGGCCCAATCAGCTTCAAGTGTTGAAACTGAGTGTGGCATTAAATTAAAAACTTAGATTTTAAACTGATGGCGATGGCAGAGTCGATGACAAATGAGGCAGGGAAGCAGCTAACTAGTTTGTAATGCTGTCTGACATAACTGGTTATTGTTTCTGTAGTTTTAGACAGAGTTTGAAGATTTACTCCACAATAAATCTCAGAAGCTGGATGAGGATGGAGGGGTGGACAAAGTCCTAACATGAACTTCTATTGCTAAATTCAAACTTGTAGTCGAAGGACCCACCAAAAGGGCTGGCTGATTATTTATACCGCCACATTTCTGGTGATTCCTTCAGAGTCTCCTTTAAAAGGAGAATGTTTGGCAGGATTGGTCATCATAAAAAGTTACTATGACAACCTCTTAAAAATATTCTTGATTGATCGTGGCCGTTATGAAGCTTTATAAACTGGAAGCTATTTAAACATGCAACGCAGATTTAACTGAATGACGAAGTTACATTGACGTCTTGATCATAGGTTGCAAAGATCCTGCATGTACATCTTCGCCCATAAAAAGAACCATCTGTCTTCCTCTTCCAGTGAGTACGACTAACAAGAATGAGTCATTCGAGTTATTTATAATCGCCATTAAAAAAAAAAAGAAAAAAAAAGGCGAAGGACTGCGAGTCGAGGGTGTGCGAGGTGTGTACAAAGTGCAAATGTGTATCTTACCTGCATTTTCGGAGAGGGAGGAGAAGTCCTCTCTGGGGAAGGAGGCCGAAGGCTGGATGAACATCCCCTCATCGAATCCCTCTTCGGGTTCTGGTGGAAAGTTGTAGACAAAACGCCGTGTGGTGGTCTGCTTTTTCCTCCGTCCGCTTCCAGCTGCAGCATCCGTCGCCTCTCGCTTCATGGCAGCGGGCGCTGCAGCAGTGCCACCTGTGGTTGGCTCGTTCCAGACGAAGACCTGCGTCTGGCCACTCGCCACCCGGGTTTCATTGGTCTCTGCCGAATCCGACGAGTTGTCATTGTGGTGGGTCCAAGAGGCTCCGGGGGTCACCAGGGCACAGCCCTCACCCCCACCCACTGTCACCTCGATGTCACTGGTCTCCTCCTTCACCCTGCCGGTTTCCTCATCTTCCTCCGTTGCTTCCTTTCCTTGGTTGGTGCTGGCCTTGATCGAAAGCTTCGACAGGATGCTCGTGGCCCAGAAGGTGCTCTGCTTTCGGTCCAGCCCTCTGTGCCCCTCTTTGGCTACCATCTGCCTCTTGTTGTAGTCCACAACCACTGAATCCGGAGCCTCTTGCTTGATGCTGATATTCAGGGCATTCTTTATAAAAGCCCTACACGACTGTACAACCTCGGTCATCTGGAGATAACTAGCAACAGACATCACCTCAATGGCATTTTGGCTTGTGAGCAGCAGATTCCCAGAGTAGAGAAAGTCGAGGATAACCGAGAAGCCCTGCACAGCAGCAACATCCAGGTGCGTGACCGTGGCCTGGTCCTGGGCCTCGCTCTTGGTCAGACAGTAGAGGGTTTTGAAGTAGCGGCTGCCTGCGACCAGGATGTTCTTGTGCGCGCGGAACACCTGGCCGGAGACAACTATGTTGACGTCGCAGAGGATGCCACTTTTGCGTTGCTTGTCCAACTCCTGGAGAAGCTGGTAACAGTAGGAGTTCTCGTGGGGCTTGTTGCGGTAGTCTTCCTCTGAGCAGTTAGTGGAGGGGCTGGTGTTGTCTGAGGGCCTCACCATCTCCTTTTAGATGAAAGAGAGGAAGGAAGAAAGAAAGAAAAAAAAAAAAGAAAGAAAAATGAGCAAAAGTGTGTGCTCACACAAGTAATTTGCAAAAGCAAGCTCAAATGCAATTACGCACAAATATGTTTTCCCTTCCTGTAAGTCTGTCTTTACAAAAACACACATATACACCCTCTGGGCTGCTAGTGTGATACGGTTGCACCTGCCCATTGGGCGAAACAGGTTTGACAGGCTTCTGTTAAAAGAGGAGGTGGGAATGAGGTAATGAAAGGCATATTATTTTAAGGCTGGGCAGTATTATGGAGCCCTATAGTCATTTTGTTTCCTCATTCAATGTTCAGCTGCATAACTCTTAACACACACACACACAAACAGAGAAAAATGCAACCATGACATGCAAATAAACACAGAAAGGTGATATACACCTTCCCAAAAGGGAGCTCAACTATTTATATTCCATTTTTTTTTTAAATCCTACATTTTCCAGATGCCTTTTGATAGCAGCGGGGAACTTGTCCAAACTTGATGCATTCAAAACTCTTCGATGAGGGCGTGAGGTTGTGGTGATAGAACGATGCACATTTTAAAATAATCAAATGTGTAAAACAACAGTGATACCGGTTACTCCAAAAAACAACCCATTTGAAGTTTCATGCATGCTGCATAAACCTTAACACAATGCCTCTTTGTACAGGCATTTGTTCAGATATCCACAGCAACACAAAAAAATATATAAATACCAAACAAAAAACATAAACGCTAAAGATCATTAATCATTATTTTAGACGTAGACAAATAAGCAACAACCCACCATTAGATGAATGGCGGATTGTTGCTTCTTCAAAGATAAACATTAAGCATCAACGCAGAGACGCGGGAGACGCTCATACTTTATTTTGTTCGATAAAAACGATGTTCACAACTTTTTCCTTTGGAGACATAATATGCAGTTGAGAAAAGGTGATAAACGGCAATATATGTTATTTGAATACTCAGCATGTCAGAACATGTTTAAAATCAATAATACTGTAACATGACAATATCGTATCGTGGGGTAACTCTGGTGATTCCAATCCCTGATTGATTCAACTTCTTTCAGGACTTGTGGTCCAAATGGAGACAAAAACTAATGTAAAAGCACGACTGCGTAGAAGAGAAATGTACATGGAGCCGAGGTGCGACATGGATTATAATTCTGGTTTAAGGCCACGATCTTTCAGAATCCATCGTCCTCCATGGCTATTTTTTACGTGTTTAAAACATCTTGGTGGCTTTTATTTTCTTGAAGGTAACAGTAAAGAACTGGTTTTGTCATTTTGCCAGGAGCATACAGTATTTCAAGACCTCATTCCCTATAATACTAGAATTATTTTTTTTTTTTTTTTTGAAGACCAGTCAAAAGATGGAGGTCCATTTTTCATGATTAATAAATATTCTCTCCAATTTGTCTTTGGTTATCACCTCCAAAAGAAAGACTCTAAAAAAGTAGATTTGCGAGATTCAGCATGTTACACGCATATTGTGGGGGAGGGGGAGTGGGAGGAAAAAGTGCCAGCCTGGTACGGAGCAGAAGAGAAGGGAGTACACGCGCATGAGTATGCTTACCAAAAGCATGGCATCACACGAGACCCGCATAGACTAAACTGAGGTAAAGCAGGCGTGTTCACAGACAAAATACACGGGCCAATCAAAGCCAGAAATTTAAGTACAGTCAGAATATGTATAAAACAGTATTATAGTTTTTCCACGTAATACGCCCAAGCAGGGCATACATCTCTGGCTCATTTTAGAATTGCACAGCAGATGTCCTAATCCAGAGTAATTCACATTGCTCGAGCCCTGCATTTTTTTTTTTGCCCCCACCCACCACCATCTCTGCCGCGCGCGTACCCGCACACACACGCACACGAATACACAGAGACCAAGCTGCCTACACATGCACACAGCTGGGGTTTCAGCTCGAGTAATTCAGATTAAATCCATTTCTCTGGAGGTCCCCACCCAGCCCCCACCCACCCACCCACCACCCCTACTCCCTCCACACTGCAGCTCTTGTCCAGAGCAGCCCGGGCACACAGGACAGTATAGGGGGGCTTAACATCCTCTGCCACAGCTGGAAAGGGAGGGGGGGGGGGGAGTGGGGATGGAGAGAGATGGGATAGAATAAAATGAGAGGCAGAAAGAGGGAGAGGTGGAAGGAAGCTGGACACACTTTAAAAAAAATAAATAAATAGCGTGCGCAAAGACAGAAAATGCGAGGAGACGAGTAGAGTTCTGACAGAGAGAAAAAAAAAAGAAAACGTAAATACAGAGATGATAGAAATAACATGAAAAGAAGACGATAACTGCTCGGTGCACAGGCTGATAACACACAAGTCAGTCAAAGAAGAAGAAGAATAGCGTGAAGCGAAAGAGAGAGGGCCAAACCTTTGAGCATTGAGAAAAAGGGCGGAGGAGAAAATGTGGAGCAGAGGGGCACAGAAAGCAAAACGCAATAAAGAAGGAGTTGGGTCACCCCATTTTAGCCTTCACAATAGCCCGTGTTCTCCCCGAGGCTTATTGTCCACTCACTGTGGGCCTTTGTGAAAAGCCTCTGCACTCACTCTCTTATTACACAGCGGCTCCCACTCGCAAGCACAGAAAGGAGCCATGGTGCATGCGGGTGAGGCTAAGAGGATGAGGAGAGGGAGAAAAATGATTTCCATGATATACACATCAAAGCCTCTGGAGGGACACGGTCATCATGTTGAGTACTACAGTGGAATATATTGGTGTGGCGAATGGCAAGAGAGCCATCGCAGAAAGAGGAGTCGGATATGCTTTTCTAGATCGTCAGCGCTCGCACAATTTCTGCTGCCTCGTTATCGTCTACTGCTCTCGTCTTTAGAGAAGTTCAGACCGAACAAGCTTTCAACTTGCTCTTTAGAATCATGAGACAAAAACACCTTCAAATGCACCTTTAAAAAAAAAAAAAAAAAGGAAGAAAAAAAACAACAATATCTGAAAATTAAACCAATGTCAGAGATGCCATAAATAAACAAGAGTTGTTTGAGGATGTGGGAAATTGGAGACCCATTTTTTTTTTTATCATTTTAACCATGAAACCATCCCCTGACCCCCAAACGCCATGACTCCCCATAGCTTTTATCCACGCTAAAACTTGACAGCTTGCATGGCTTGCATGCGTGCACCTTTTTGGGAGTCAGGCTAGGACAGCCTGGTACTGGATAAGTTGCGCCATACTGGCCTCATCAGCAGCAGCATCATCCTTTCTCCAGATGTGCCACGTGTGAGCTGGGAGCTTAGAGAACCAGCAGATCAGCTCTGCACAGCAGATGCTGGAGGCAAAACCAGCCTGCGCCAAGAGAGAATGTGGGGACAATATCTACCCACCCCACCCCCTGCTCCCGCTCCCCAGTCATGACGTGGCTAGCTTTTTATTTGAGCCAGATATTGGTTCGGGGTGGAAGTATGAAAGGCAGAAGAAAGAGATTGCAAAATCCAAGAGGGTGCTGTGGAAGAAGAATCCTTTGATCTCCTTCAAACATTAATGCTTGAAAATCTACAGTGAAGAAGCCAGTAACAGTTGATTTACAGGTGGATTAAACAAACCAAGATGGCAATAAATTCTATCTTATTGCTGTGCTGACTACGCAGACAAGATATGCTGCAACTTGGAGAAAAAAAGAGTGCTTCAACAAAATAAACCACAAACCCAAACAAACCACAAAGCCCCAAGGCCAGCAGATCCATAACAAAACCCTCAGACACGCCTCTAACAGATCATGTGTTACAACACCGTCCCCATGCAACATAATGACCCACTGGAGCCAGTTTTTGTTTACCTTTTATGCATACGCGTCCCCCCACTCGTAAACCCCCCCCCCCCCCCCCCCCCCCCCGCCCCCGTACCCACCATCAATCCAGTCCCATGACCAGCCCTTCCTTGAGGCCATCTCCACCAGGCTTTCCCTAAATCCCTACATGTACTGTATCTGTGTCGTTCCCCCCCCCCCACCCCCCAACTCCTCATCCTACCCGTCTGTCCCCAGATGCTAGAACAATACCGCAGTGTGCATTTGGCCCAAGGTGTGGGAGGGCTGCACTGAGTGTCTCCCTGCCTCCTAACAATGCTAAAAAGCCAAGGGGAGGGAGTCACTGACAGATTCAACCAGAAGAATTCTCCCTCCGGCTCCACCCCACCCATTCCCCTGACCTGTGGCACCCAATAAACATCCCATCTATCTGCAAGGCACCAGGGCGCAATGGGTGGGTCCCCTTTCCGGTTTGGGGAGACGCTCTAATAATGAGTGTCTTAACTAACACGGAAGGGTTGAAAAGTACTTGTGATTGAATTTCCTTTCTGAGAATGAAGTGTGACGCGCTGATCTTACACCCCATTTAGACCGACACAGTAGTGGAGGTGTGACATTTGTTTGGCTGTCAGTGATCAACATACAGCAACTGACCAGACTACGTGATCTTAATCCTGACCAACGTAGCCTGCTGGGCTATGGTGAACAAGTGTTAATTAGAGATGGAAATTAAATGAGTTATTGATGCTCAATTAAAAAAAAAAAAAAAAAAAAGAAAGCGTAAAGAAAGCAAGCACTTGAGTAGTAAGACAAAACCAGATCGTATGGTGGGCTTTGTGGTGAACTGAAAGCGAAACCAGTTGTATGTGACTATTACACAATGTACCTCTGTGTAAATGCAGCTACAGTTGTAGAAAAGAATTCCTGTATGTAGCCATGACAAGAGACTACTCTGTGACAATGTGGGTTTAATGCATGCTCGGTTACCCTACGTCACGCATACGTCTTCTGCATTAAAATAGGAGTAAGAGTAGTTCTTTTTTTTTTTTTTTTGCATCGAAAAATAAGGGGGAAACCTTCTGAGAAAATAAAATGTAATTATGCCCGTCGTACATTTGTGAGCTCATATCTGATGTCACAAATCCAAAGGTCTACTCTTGCCTCATCATAACTTTTTACCAAATGAGCACAGATCACAATCTGAGCACAAGACATCATCTAGAGAATTAAGGACAACAGCCCCCTTCTCCAAGATACCCACATTTACCACAGCTGCCCTGGTGTGCTCGGACTAATTGAGTTAGCTTTAACAAATGCAGCAGAGGCCTGACTAACAGCAGGAATGGGTGGACAGAACAAAACGCTGCCTCATAACACAATAATTCCTCTTTAATGTACTGCTTCACAATGCAACCTTGCTTAAACTGCTGCTCATTATTTCAACAGTATTGTATATATGAAGATGACGGTTTTATGTTGTTGGTTGTTTTTTTTAACAGGCACTATTAAAAAGATAAAAAATATTAACTGGAGGACAGACTCTCCCAACAGCAAAAAAAAAAAAAAAAAAATATTCAAGACAAATCAGACTTGAATGACTTCTAATAATGCAGCAGTGGGAGCTCAGCTCTATCCTCCTATGAGGAAGTGGCCTGGATAACCTCTCAATACAGTGTCTGGGGTCCTTGTTGCTAGGGAAAAGCCACACCAAGCCCCTAATCCACTCCTACTGCTCTCCTTACCAATTAGAGATGTGTACAAGTTATTGGATCACTTTAAGTCATTCTGATTAGTGACTGCGTGTACAAAGGGAGGAACTAAATGTAGTAGTGAAATCCTCTTCGCTCACAAATTAGAGTCGAATAATAGCCCGCTCTTAATTCTCCTGACAGCTCAGACCATTGTCAGGATGAGGCTGGATGTGGCTATGCACAGAGGACAGTAAGTACGTTTTTTTTTGTTTTTTTTTAACCAATACAGGACTGATGGGAGAAATGCCCTTTGATACCAAAATGTGCTGCCAAGTCTATCCTCCCTGTTTTTATGAGGTCACTAAAAATGTACTGTAGAGGTGTGGCCAACGGTGCAATAAAAAAAAAAAAATGATGAACCAATAAAAAGAGCTTACGCACATTGATAAAAAAAACACACAAGTCAAATATAAAATCAGCTCGAGTGTTTTGAATTAAAAACATTCGACATACTGTTTACACGCCAATTAAATTAAGACCCGCAATTTCCAATCGGTGTGAAAATACTGTCTTTTGAACACAGGGCGAGTCATTATTTACAAGGTATGGCTGACACCAGAGCCAATCAACACAGAAATACAGATGACAGGTTCAGGTGATGCCGGTGTCATTCTGTTTACCTGACATCTATTTGATTCATTCAAACCTGTTCAAAAAGGTGGTCCCCCCCCCCTGTGGACAAGCCAAGCTGTCAGCCTCAGGGCGACATGATTTACTTCCCCTCCTCTCTGTCCAGCCCTCGCAAGTGACACCATCTATGGATTTTTGGGGGGTCAATTCTCGCACGATGCCTCTAATTTAGCCCTCTTCAAGGGAGGACGAAGAAAATGCGCCAGAGGTCACCGAGGACTCCCGGGCAGCACAACTGCATGAGAGGCGGGGGAGGGTCGGGCCGGGGGGGGGGTTAGGGGTGCGGTTCCCCAAAGGCTTACCGGGGGGGTCGAGCCCTTGCCATTGCGTGACCTCTATCGAGCGAGCAATCAAGACTACTTGCTGATGCGACAAAAAAAAAAAAAAAAAAAAAAAAAAAAAAAAAAAAAAAAGGGGGTCTGCTGTACAGCGTGCATCAAATAAAACGTCATTATTTGTTAATTGCCTTTAAAAAAAATAAAATAAAAAAAAGCCGGTTTAAAACGAGATCTACACGATATACTTCATTGAGGAAACTAGCAGGTGTCAAACTGGAGCAGGTTTTAGTTGTCTGTGTAACGTGACCGGTGGGGAAAATTAAAAAAAAAAAAAAATTAAAAAAGTACAAATGTAGGCTTCAACTAACCCACACTGGCGAGTTGTTCAGTTTTCAGGAACTCCCTCGCCTCACAAGGGGCTTTCCGCTGCCGCCGCTGGCCACCTACCTCCGGCTACACGGCGCGGCTACAAAAAAAAAAAAAAAAAAAAAGCTAGGCTAGTCGTTAGCTCGGGGTTAGCAGGGCTGATGCTAACTAATTAGCCAGGAGAAGGGATCGCGTGAAGCTTAAGAAGTAAGAGCCTATTTTCGCTTTAAGTTGTTTCAGAAGTGGGAGAAACTGCCATTACGAGCAACAAACAACAACAAACAAACAAACAAACAACGTAATATATGTCCTGACAAAGTGTGGAGGATATATTTAAACGTTACGTAGTTAAGTAAAAAAAAAATAAAAAAATAAAACCCGGACCGAGCTAACGTTACCTGTTTGGTGGGGTCGTTCCTGCCGTGCAGGGAGGACAGGTGATGTCTCGACAGCAAGGCCCGCTTGTAGTTGCGGCTGCCTTTCACAAGCTCGTCGCTGTTTTTAGTGGCAATGTTGTGACACCAAGAGCAGGACATGAGTCCCGTCTCCTGGCAAAATTTGAGCCATGGAAATTCTTGCAACCACGAAGCGTGAAACGGCGAGTGTTTTTGAAGCAGCGTCTGCGGTCTCATCTCGACCCCGGACCTCCTGGAGCCCGTCTCTCCTCCTCCTCCTCCCCTCGAGCCGTTTTCGCACTTCTGTCCGTCGGCGTTGTTCGGACCGTCCGCCGCCGCCGCCGGCAGGCTGCTGCTGCCGCTGCTGCTGCCGCCGCTGCTCCCCCTCTCCTCGGACCCGTCCTCCGCTCGCACCGAGCCGACGCGATCGTCGCCGTCCCCGGGTTCCAGGCTGCCCCCTTCCGGGTCCTCTTCCTCCTCCGCCTCGGGTTCCGTGCTGTCGCTGACAGACCCGGCGCCCTCCGCTCTCTTCTGCGACGGTCCTTTCGCCCCCAGATCCCTGTCCTCCTCTTGATCCGGCCTGTTCCCGTTAAAATGTCGGTCTTGACAGGCCGGGGCCTCCCAGCTGTTACAGTTCCCCCCACCGAGACCGCTGGAGCCCGTTAACCCAGCTAATCCACCTCCTCGGAAAGCCAACGACCTGCGGTTTCTCTCACCGGACATTTTTTTCTTAATATATATTAGAATCTTCACTTTCTCAACAGTATCCACCTCCGGCACAAAAAAAAAAAGAAAATATTGTATTTGTAAACGATGTGTTTTCCGAAAGAGATGGCCCCGTCGTCGTTTCTTTTCTCCGCTTTGGCCCTCCCGGTGAGAGTATGTAGGTTATGCGGAAATAAATAAAGGTTTTAAACGCATAATGAATTTCAGGGTTCTCGCTGCGTCCGCGCAGGCCCCGCAGAGGTCGAATGGCAACGACTTTCCTCCCCACAATGCACCTCGACCAGAGAACGGGGGGGTTGGAGCGGGAGGGGGCGGCTTTTAAAGGAAGATGGGGGTGCTTGTGGATCAGCAAGGGGTCTTTTGTGTTTGAAGGCTGCACCCATTTTCCGCATGCTTTTCATCTTTTGGTTTTCCATGTATTCTCAGCTCATGAACGCTGACTCGTATGCCCCACTTGAGCCCTTCAGCTAAGCGCGGGGGCCGGGGGGGGGGGGGGCGACTGTATTATTCTTATGCCATTTCAATATAGGAATTCTTGTAGGAACACTGTAGCAGCCCAAGTTCATTTTTATTTGATTATACAATATATATTTATTGCATACAATATTTGAATTCGACAAATATATAAAATATAGGGTACAAGATTAATATTTTCCTATAATATGAACAAGTGAAGTTTTTATGTACATATAAGTACGTTAATTGTGATACTTAATCAAAATTTAAAAAAAAATGTTTACTATGACCATTCCTTTAATTTAATATTAAAATTATTGTTCAATAACAAAACATTATCTTTGTTTTAAAGCATATGAGCTTCTTACAAAGTGCATGACATCATAGTTTGTAGTACGTTTGCATTTGTTGCACGTGTTCAAAACTAAATATAGTTAGAGTTGTAGCCTCAGAGAATTGTGTGACCGTGTTACTTTGATAAAGTTATGTGATGGCTTTGGATGTGAAACTGTCATTTTTCCTGAAGCCAGCGTTTTGCTGTAGCCTAGAGTAAACTATTCTAACAATTCCTGTTTCTCGAGTCTGTTTCTCTTCCTTGTCATCAAAACGAAGCCCAGCAGGTGGCACTCTCTCATGTGAGCGTCCCTGTCACTCTGTGTGTGCGTTTGCTGTGTGAAGCCCGACATAGTTGAGTGTATAGTTTCAGTGCTGTCTAATTAAGGGCTTTGCACACAGCGTGTGAACAAGAGTGGGATTTAACCCCGGTTTCGATTACAATAGGGTGTGGGATCGTATATCCCACTGTAATGGGTAAATTCCCAAAGGGGTGATTAGGTAGCCTATGTTGTGCACAATCAGCGTGTCTGTTTATTTACCCAGCTCATACAAGCATCACCTATCAAATGGGTATTACAAATATGTAATATGACAAATTGAATTCCCTGCAGAGTATGTCATACCAGGCATGAAATAAGTGAGTAAGCCATTCAAGGCTTAGTCTCTGAATTCTACATTTTACTTATTTAATTCTTTAAATAAATCTTGGGATTGTAAATGTAGGAATAAAGCTGATAGTCCAGTTCAGTGTGAAGTTCCTTAGATATTGCCTATGAACTTCAGTTTTTTTTTAAAAATTCGGACAGACATTTTTCGAAACATAAATATGTTCAGCCAAATACAAATAGTCACTAATTTTACTTGTATGCTACTGACAACAGTCAAAAAACAAAAACAGATTTGGATAGCAAGCATGAAATTAGATTCAATAATATAGAATCTCGAGCTACAACACTTAATTGATTAGTTATTCAGCAGAAAATGATTGCCCAATTATTTTTGATAATCGACTAATCGGTTTGAGTCATTTTGTAATAATAATAATAAAAAAAAAAAAAACTGGATTCCAAATATTATTTTTCAGTGTTACTGTATCTTTTGTATATAGTGCAGCAAGGTTTGCACACTTTTCTATATGTTGTGTGTTAAATGAGACTCGGGCTATCTTAATAAGAACTCAATTAGTTATTAAGAAAAGCGGTCCTCATCACTTAACTTGCGTTGAGTTTACATGTGTAAAAGTTGAATTCGGTGTGAAGCGTTTCATACTAAATAACAGACATGATATGCACGTTTACGTTCGTCTTGTGCTGTAAAACTAAGCCAAACAGCGACGTGTCACTGTCGCGCAGCAGTGCATTGTTGATAGTGTGAAACTTCATGCACGTGCTTGCTTCTGTTTACACTGCTGCGTGATGACGTCACCGAGAGCCCCACCCCGCGCGGCGAGCCGCTGCCTGGCAACACGAGAGAGAACAGGAAGATCTGCAGCAGCCGAGTGAACAACCTGTAGACTCTGGACATAAAACACCCAGAAACAACGGTCGGCCGTACAATGGAGGATGCGGAGAAAGGTAATTGTTTTTTTTTTGTTGTTTTTTTTTACTTTAAGCGTATCAGTGCGCCAGTGGGTATAACTGCTGTTTTGAAACTACTTTGCCTCACATTAAAGTTAGCAAGCTTGCTTACTTTTACGCCGCGACTGAAATGAGTCTGTTGAGAACATATGCTACTTTTCAAAGTCGAAGAAAGTGAGTAAAGTCAATTTTGTGACCGAGATAATAACGCCTGGGCTTTTGGAAGAAAAATTAATCTTTCGGTTACGTCAATACAGGAAAGTGTGAACGTTTACAAATGTAACACGGAAGTCCAGTATTACACAGCAATTGTTCCAGCGTGTCACCAACCTATGAGCTACTTAGTAGAAACATAAACGAGTTGTGATCACGTTGTGATTCATGTTGCTTTTTTCTTTTTTTTTTTTAAGTGGGAAAGAATTTTTTTCTGGCCGTAAAAAGTAGAAGAAATAATGCGCTACGATACGGACGTAATTAGACGTTTTTCTAAATGTGTAATTGGCTGGACAGTTCTCTGGTAATTTTTCTGATTCGTTTTGCACTGAAGAACGAATGCGACGAGTTTTATTTGAGAGTAGCACTCTACCAAGAAGTCAAAGTGGTAGTGTTGGTGAGGCCGTCATGTACAGTTCAGTGTGTTAACCACAGGTACGCTGAAAATGTTTCCCACCTGCCATTCCTGCATCTTCTCTACTCCAGCATCTACCTGGACATTTCCACTCATACTAACAAACCATCAGCTCTCCCATACCTCTACACCACTGTACCTGACCAGCTCCTTCCAATGCCACTGCATGTGCCTTTGCTGTAGTACAAGACAATTGGACATTAGCAACAAATAGATTGAATGTAGGACTCAGTTTATCAAAGACATAGTTGTATTTGCACATTACAAAACATGTAGTTCTTGTGAAAAGAAGAAAGTGACCGTTTTATTTGTTCACCTTAAGGGGATGCAAGGTAAAGAATATTTGAACTAATTTACCTTCCGGCAAAAGCAGTCTTCACCCGACTGGTTTCACAAATGTAATTTCCTGATGTCTGGATGTTATTTTTTTTATATTATAGAAGAAGGAAAACTCAAAATAGTTTGTAAAATGACACTGGATCGGCAAATGTAACCTGTTGCTGGTTGATAATTTGTGCTTCTTCGTATCGGACTAAATGAGGTCTATATCAGCCAGACAAACCTGCCAGTCTCTTTGTCCCTGTGTATGTGCTGGAGCTGGACACACCAGCAGAAACATTTTGCAATACAGTTGCCCTGAAGCTAGTTTCATTTGGTTGACAGGTAGGTGTCCTGACGGTAGTCAAATTGTCTTTATTCACTGTTTGTGAGCGGCTACTTTTCTTCAGACTGATGGTTTCCTGTGCTTTGCATGATACTATTAAGGTATTACCCTCCTGCATTACTTTATATATATATATATATATATATATATATATATATTGTGTGTGCAGCTGATGCACGTGCAGTTCAGGCATATCTTGTCTTTCTGTAGTTGAACTCCATGGCCTTGAAAAAAATGTTAGAGAAACTGTGAATGCCAAACTTCTGTTGAGGCCGTGCTTAGTTGTATTGCAGATTACTGTTAATCAAAATCAAAGTCTGACTTTCTTGTACACAAGTAAGAACCAGTAAGTGATGATTATATAATAAATAGGGAATTAACAAATATGCAAAACAAATGAAATCATCAGACAAAAGGGAAACTCTACAAGCTTCACTAAACTGTAACTTTACTGCAGCGTTGAGGTGTTTTTCTTTGCTTCTTCAGTCAACATCCCTCCTATCTGTCAATACATCATTTTAAATCATCATTTTATCATCATGGGCCACTGTTGTGTTAACTTTCTTTATAATCCAACAGTCATGGCAACAAACAGCAAAGTTGAATTCATCGTCAGCCTTCTATGACAGCTGTATCCTGCAACCGTCTGTAACCGGCATCCTCCCGTAAGCGTTCCCCTTGTCACTGTCACCTGTTGGATTTCAGTCGGCTCAGGCACCAATGTTTACGAGTAAAAAAAGGCCCATTGAACCCTTTTAAAATCCTTTTTGGTTTCATAAATTTATTTCACTCAGTGTTTGTGTGTGCTTTCACAATCTTTAGTTATTATTTCAGGTAAACATTGCAAATAACAAGATGAAAGGGAGGCCCGGTGAAGCGGTTTCAGAGGGAGGAAGGTCACTGCATATTGAGTGCTCTGACTGGGGCTTCTCAAAGGACTCTGTCCTCCTCTGATTGTGTGTCTGGGTTTAGAGATGACCTTGTTGATAACAAACTTCTCTCTCTTTGTGCCTCCTTTTCCCTGCAGTTAAATAGAATTTCCATCAGTGCCTGTAGGATTATACGAATCTTGTTTTTGATCGTCGTTTGGATGTTACCTGTTCTGAAGATTTTCTGCGCCTTCGATGGAAGTTTATGGTTTTGGTTGAAATCAGGAGTTCAAAAAAGGATACAGTCAGGCTTACCAGTCGATCTTGTTTTTCAACTCACTCGACTAATGAGATTGATTGGGAGCAGTGGCCAGCATTTCTGCTTTATTAGATTTCTATGAGACAGAAGTATCTGCTTTCAACTGTCAGAGGAAGTCTCTCAAACAACATCCCCCCCCCCAGCAATGTACAGCTGATTTGTTTGAGCCAACATTTAGTAAAACAAAGTCAGACTTTCAAAATATGTTATGAAAACATTTTTTTTTTTTTCATGATTTTTTTTTTTTTTCACGAAATTATCTTCATAAAATGAAAGATATGTTGATATGACAGTATCGTCGCAATGCTGACAAAGTAAGAGAGGGTGAATGAAAATATAGATTTATCATCCAGCCCTGTTATTTAAGACCTTATTTATCAAGGTTATTAAATAGCTAAATATTTGGTAACAATCACAGCTGAGATTTGTTGCACATTGTAAAGTTTCTTAAAAAATATTATAGTAGATCAGATCTTTCTACTCTCTATAAATTAGTTCCCTATTGTACTGTAAAGGATAGCAACAGCTCTGTATTTGCATGTTTAAAGGTTTGTCATGATTTATTGATTTGGTTTGCCAGCGAATGTCAAACTGGAGTTTTGTAACCGTCTCACTCTCGTCTGGATGTTGCACTAATGGAGAACCAGATGTTGGTTTACCGAGAGTCTTTTTACAAATGCATCTGTTTGCAGTCATGGGTGTTTTTTAAAACGAGGTCTTGAAGGGTTTGATGTAAGCCATTACTTAAATGAAAGCAGACGCTGCTCAGAATCTTTAGTCTTTCTGAAAAACCTGCAGCTTCAAACACTCGAGTCAGCAGAATTGCACATTTCATCTCGAAGATGAAAGGGAACCCCTGCTGTTTAGTTCAAAACATTATTCTGTGGGCTTACCTTGAGGAAAGTTAGCAATATCTTGTATCTGATTAAAACATAATATTTTACAAATGAGGGTCTGAATCTTACAGCCTTTAAAACTGGGACTCTTTGCTCAAGTTCACTGGCTTCGCAGTGTTACATTGGCAGAGACTTCAGGAAATCACAGCTTCTATGACAGGACAAGTTCAGGCAATTAACTATGCAGTACATCACAGTACCGCCTATTTAATGTTTGCGTAAATTGTTTGATGTTGCACTAAAGTATATTTTTTCAAGTCTTAGAAAACTGGACTGAAAACAGTCCTCCGAGGCCATTTAATTCTTCAGCTTTCAGAGAATTTTTCGTTAACCTGTGAGATTTGGCCAAGCAGCGCTCTCACCTGTCTGGTAGCTGTGGCATCACACACAGTATCTTCCAACATGACACTGCTGAGAGATACCTCAGGTTTCACTGCCAAATGGAGCACAGTGGGTGTATGCATTATCAATTCTAAATAACCCCAGATTTAATAAGCAATTGAGTCATTTTTTTTATAAATTATATCATATTTTTTTCCCCTAAGATGATATGGCTTGTAAGAAAGGAGATCTACAATTACTACGCCGAACACTGAGGCCTGCACGGATTCCAGGGAGACTGGAATTACTGGCCTCATTTTCTTCATCTCCCCATTGTTATGTCACATGACTGGATAGTTTTTCATCACTTCCCTATTTTTCAGATAGCTGCTATATGCCCCCTCAGCTCAGTTGTTCCAGTTTTCAAGGTTCCAGTTTTATAACACAATCTGGTAAAAAAAAAACACCAAAAAAACAACCTCTAATTTACTATTTAATTTCATGAAGTAATCATATCCGGTGGGACTTGAACATGAGCTCGACAGAGATGTGAGTGAAGCAAAGCACGGCCTACCGAGTTATAACTGGAGAAAATAATATGTTCTGTTTTTCTATATTAACTTGCATAATATACAGCACTACTTTGCTGTTACAGCATGAGCTGTATTTATTGGCCAAATAGAATCAGATCTGGAGATGAAGGACACGTGTCTGCAAAATGCCTTTACAGCACGAGCTTCCACTGCATCACTTTCATAGCGAGTGGGATTACAACCATGTCGACTCAGCCGTGACGTAACGGCTGTGGCATCGTGTACGTAGTATGAGGGGAACATTTATTACTAAGGCGTAAATAAATTTGGCACAAGTCTTCATATTGTATGTCAGACTATATGTTTGAAGAAAGACCCCAATTCAGTATGCTAACCCAGGGGTGTCAAACATACGGCCCGCGGGCCGGATCCGGCCCGCCAGGGGGTCCAGCTCGGCCCGCCGGATGACTTTGCGAAGTGTGAAAATTACAGAAAGACGTAAATTGCATTTCTACGAGAATATGGAGGTATATGAGTACAAACGTTTTGTAATTTATTTTTTTTAATCGATCCAGTAATTGCTTCAAAAACAGCGTAAATGCGACATCTGCTCCGGAGGCAGCAGCGCTCGCTGCGAGGGAATCTGCAGAGGAGAGCCGGGGCAGATAAACAGTGGACTGATGTCTTGAGTTTTTGGTCTTTATGTTTCTAGTTTATTGTAGAAAGACCTTAAAATAGGGTTTATCATCCAAAAAACCTTCACCAATGATTTAAACATAGAGAAATATTGTCGTTATGTATGCGTTATTATGCTATGATTTTACTGGTCTGGCCCACTTGGGATCAAAGTGGGCAGTATGTGGCCCCTTAACTAAAATGAGTTTGACACCCCTGTGCTAACCTGAAAGCACAGTTCAGCATTTCCTTTGCTTTCTTTGTGAGCTCGAGACGAGGAGATCAATGCCACTCTTATGTATGCAGCTAGCCAGTTTAGTGCAGGCCAAGAAATAATCAGACATTTTGTTCTGTAAAACCACGTTGGTTAATTTTCCCCAGTTCAGTTTTTGAGCCGAATTGAAAGTGTTGATCGGGGGCGCTCTCGTGGTGGCAAGCAGGCCGAATTTGTTGTGGAGAGGGCTCGGCTGCTGTTTCCAGTCATACGGTCTATAAGCCAACCCTCTGCTTGCGGTAGCTTTGTATTTAACTACAGGCTTAAAGCGGGTAGCCACCAATTATCTTATCTGACTCCTGACAAGAGGACAACGTTTCTGAATGTCAAACCATTCCTTTCAACAGTTTTTATCTAGATGTTTGTCCACAGCAGCGCAAGCGAAGAGCACAGATAGGATACACATTTCCACTATCTGGGCTCCATCTGAGGTGTAGCCACTCCACACCTTTCTTACTGTTTTCCCATGATGCACGTCTCATGGCAACTTTGTGGGCCCGGCCGAAGCCGCCGCAGTCATCCATGTCTCATGATTCTTGTTTTAGGCTAATCATGTGACAGGCTGTGCCTCGAATAGTAAGGTAATTGATCTCATGCTGTACTTCATTAAGCACTTTAAAATGACTGTTTGTTCCTGGGTGCAGTCTGTGTAGATGACGGGTGTTGTGGCTTGTTTTTTTTTTTTTGTGGTGTTTTTTTTTTTTTTATCTTCTTTGGTTTATAAATCAAATAGTGATGAATAAAAGAACATGCTGAAATTGTGCGGTCAAATTGGCTGTTTTGTTAGTTTGATTTCATTATATTTCATAACTTATCCAGTTCAAGCATTCTGGTCATTTTCTTTTTTAACCGGTGTCACATGAACCGAGCGCCTCATGAGTCAGGGGCTCCGCTGGTCAGGAGGGCTGCAGGGTGGAAGTAAGGTTGAGCTAATCTCGTCGGGAGTCTTAACTAAAGATGTTGGAACACTATTCGAATTTATCTTACCCTTAATAAACATTTCACCCCTGTGTCTCAGTCTGGTCTAAAAAAAAAAATAAAAAAAAATACTTTATATACTTTTTATACTCTCGCTGTGACGGGGGAGTCGTGTAGATGGAGAAGGATGGAAAGGATTCGTGCGTGTCCGTTTACCTTCGTATAACAACAATGTCGACCGAGGTGGAAGTCACTCTGAACAATCACGAATTAAAAAAAAAATACCTGACATCTTGGAGAAGAAGAGAGAAAAGACACGGGGGAAGGATTCACCGCCGTTGCGGTGGAACTATCGTAGGGCGTGTGAGCACGTCGACACGAAGAGAGACTGTAAGCGTCTCACTGCTGCGCTGTCCTTCCTGAAAAGGAGAGTTGTGCAATGGAGCACCCCCCCCCCCCCCCCATCCCCAGTGCTTCAGTGCTTCCAGCAGAGTGGCTGCACTTCTCTCTTAATGGACGGTATTTCCTGGAGAAGATCACGCAAACATGCTCGTGGAGCTCCTTACAACAGAAGAGGGATGGCTGCGGACGACTCGAGGGAACTCGATGCCTTACATTTCTGTTCTGATGTGCTTATTAACACGTCTTCCCTTTTAAATTTATAGCGCTGCTACCTTTTTCAGACTTCTATATCGCTACTACTAAATACCAGTTGGGTTGAGTTACCCTTGCACAGTTCCTCTCTGTGTGCGGCTCCAATCCCCGCCATACTACTCTCCTAAGTACGTAGTACAACGCGACGTAAAGACTCCTTTGAGAATTTGAGAAGGCCGTATGTTTTTGTGTGATGACGCTTTTACACTACGGGAAGCTCGTGGTTCAGTAAAAAAGTGTCAATGACCCAACAGTGATGTTTATACTGGCGATGATCACGCACGGTGGTTCGTGCACACTTGTTCTCTTTACCACACAAAGCACTTTCCCTCAGGTACACACACAAAAACGCTGCGTAGCCTCCGGCACCCTCTCTTCTCCTTCTGACTACCATTTACTGCTGCTTCAAACTGGACCGGCCACCCTGGATTAGCGCTGTAATCTGGGACACTGCAGATTATGCTTTTCATCTAATGCGCGTCCCCCCCCCCCCGCCCCACTTCCGCGCACGCGCACACACACACACACACACACACACACACTAATCACGTGAACTGCCATCACAAATGGGACCTCTCATATTTCCTCCGTGGATGACAGGCTGGATGACGGAAAATGAGGGAGGAAGGGAATTGACGGAGAGACCTGAGAGTATTGAAACCGGAGTGTCATGCAATATCGCTGCTGCACTAGATTGGCTAGCAGTTGCTGGCATTTGAAAACGGCGCTGATTGCGCAAACGGATGTTTAAAGGGTGGACTGAGTATTGACCTTTGGGATTACAATGGCGAAGAAGTGGGAGGGTGTGTGTGTGTGTGCAGAGTGTGCGCGGCCGACGGCAACAGCTGCTTGAGAGGACAGGTAACTTATTAACAGCAAGAAAGGAGCAGAGGGGTAATAACGCCCTGGCCCGCCGCCGAAATGGAGAATGAGGAACTCACTGACCTTCTGACTAGCTGAAGGCCTTTATCAAACCTCCTCCTCTGTACGTGCGCACACTCGGACATCAAGTGCGTCTGTCCATCACGCACACTAATAGAGTCCACAGGGCTGTAAACAAGGAGACGCAGACGGCCAGCACGCGGCCGGGTCACATGCAGGCAATCAGCACTTGGCCGGTTTTGCTTAGGTGGCGAGGAGGTGGTAGTCGCTCTGACACACAACACACTGCTGACTGAGAACATGGAGCCGCTGGAGGAATACCACTCTCCGTTTGACTTTGAACAAGGAGTCAACGCCAGCTACCTCTACCTCTCCCCAGCCTACAGCGACACATCGCCCAGCTCTGTCAAAACCAGAGGTAAACACCGGGAGGAAAGGGAAAGGCCGAGTGTGTGTGTGTGTGTGTGTGTGCGTGTGTGTGTTTGTGTTTGTGTGTTTGTGTGTGTGTGTGTGTTTGTGTGTGTGCGCGCTTGGACACAAAGACAAAACGTGGGTTTGGTTCATTGAGCGGGAAGAATTTGGGGGAACAGAAACTGGAAGTGGGAGGAAACAAGTGATAATTGGTGGTGGTGCGTGTGACTGCAGCCCTTTGCCAACTTTTATTTTAGTTGAATTTAGTTTTCAGACTTTCTGAATTTCAGACCATAATAATTCTATTTACTTTAGTTCTTTTAGTTGTAGTTGTTGTCATGATTATTCTATTACACAGAACTGTGCATTTTGCATTTTTCCCGAATTACTTTGATCTATCTCGCTTTCATCAGGCAGGTTTCAGCTCGTGTTCGAGTTTTGCTATCTTTTAGAGTCCACGTAGAAAATTGTGTGTCAAAATGGATAATGTTGTCTTTCAATATTCATTTTGTAGAAACAATCGACCTCCTAATTTCTGTGGTATAATGCTTTAATTTTATTTAGCTTCTTGAAACGCTTCATGTTGCTTTCGACCGTCTTTACATCAATCTCTGATCTGTTAAATAACAAATACAGTAGCTTCAGAGACATAGTATATAATGATTGAATTTATTACCATAAGCTTTCGGAAAGTCTAGCGCAGCAGATCAGCTTTACCTTATTATCATCAGAAGAGTTTGGATTGTCGAGAGGCGTAAATATCCTCCTATCAAATCTGGTGTCCCTTTGTGTTTGTGTTGAGTGCTCTGTGGTCTTACTAGGAGCAAGCTGTACCAAAAAAAAAAAAAAAAATCCCGTCTTTATGGTGTAGATTTGAGGTAAAATGCCGAACATCAGATCATGGACATGTTCATTTGTAGTTTTATCACTTCACTGGTTCAGATTTGTCATTTTACATTTCCACTGTATGAGTGCGTGATAGAACTTAGATCAGCTTCAAAACCAAGCAAATCATTTCCAGATTCCTTTGCGTGGCGTCGTCCTAACGACAAGGACGACCTGCACACTAACGCACTCATCAAATAATTAGGCAGCATTATTTCAGTGGACTTTAACAAAATCCCCGCTGAGCCTTTGATTTGTTTTCGTAGAAGAAGAGATGATTCAATCTCAAAAGTGACATAAGTAATCTGGTAGGTCTTTTACAATGTGCTCAGGCGCACTGCAGTTTGTAGCCCGGCTCTTTTAATGAGTTGTTATACGACACGGAAGTGGTTGGTCGCGGGGCAGAACTTGGTAAGAGGAAATGAGCTCAGCTAGAGGGCCTGGGCCGGATGGTGGGAGGTGGGAGGGTACGCCGTCTGGTGTGTCAAGTTAAACTTCTGCATCCACTCACACGCAGACTTCTCTATTGCTCCCACTCCTGTTGTGATTATTATTTTTATTTTTTTTTTAACATTTTTTGTCTCTTGCTTTCTGCACAGGCACTGATGGAAACACACCTCCCAGGCGTACGTACAGTCGATCACGCAGAGCCGCCTCCAGACTTAGACACAGAAATCTTGCACGGCCGCCTGCAGGAAATGTATTTTTAAAAAAAACTCGATATAACGGAAAACTCTGACGAGGTGTTTGAAGAAATGTAATTCCTGAGCGGCATATGGTACCAATATGGAAGAAGACCTGTCATATTAGTGACATAAGTACAGCTATTATGAGAGGAAGTAGTGTCTATTACACAATACTGTATTTTTTTAAACAGGTGCATATCTGTATATTGTGTGTGTGTGTGTGTGTGTGTGTGTGTGTGTGTGCGTGTGTGTGTGTGTGTGCGTGTGTGTGTGTGCGGCGCTGCTATGTCACAACTGAACAACTGAAACAGGGAGAGACGGCAAATGAGAGACACGAGAGAGATGAGGGGAAAAGAGAATTTCCTCTGCACGTCTTGTCACTTAATCACTCGAACTCCCGCTTCTGTTTCCACAGCAAAATGTCTTGTCACTGATTTCCACTTTTCACTCTTTAGTGTGTTTTGATATGTAAATATTTACACTTGAGAGATGTCCAATCAGCTCTTCTTATTCCCCCGATGTTAATTAAATGTAAATAAGCAATGGCGCAGGCCGGCTCTCTGCTTATGGTAATAATATGTGATTGGAAGGCCGAGGAACATGATTTCACTAACAGCTCTCCAGACAATTGTGGGGAAATTCCACCGTCTTTGTGGGAGTACGTATTGCTAGATGCTTGTGATTTTTTTTTTTTTTTTTTTTCGGTTTCTCTGTCATGTGAAGCATTCGTCCGCCCGTTGTTTCAAATATCGGGGTGAGAGTTGACGGAGACAAAAGGGCGCTCGGGGTCTGGGACGAGGTGGGAGGGGGAAGCTGGTTTTGAAAATGGATTTGCAGTGGCGTTACTTTTAGTGGGATTACGTGTTAAAACATCCTCTAATGCGAAATATGTAAAATAACACTCTGCAAAGAACGTCTTCGGTGCAATCAGTCATGAGGGACTGTGGAGGGAGATTAATAGTCTGTGGGGTCTGGTTATTATACTGACCATCACAACCACAATGTTACTTAATGCATGATTGCAAGTTGTGTGCTGTGAAAGATGCGTACCTGTGGCAACGCAGTAGCAATTGTACTAATCATTCCCTAATCTGAATGTGTCATATAAGGAACATTTTCAGAAACACAGGCAGCAGATGGCTAGTTTAGCTTAGCATAAACACTTGAAACGGCTAGCATGGCTCTGCTGCAGCAGAATCCGCCCACCTGGACCTCCGAAAGCTCTCGAAATTATAATGCGTCGCGTCTTCTCTGTCAACAGTCTTTTTTTTTTTTTGACTTGATGGTAGTGTCTCCCTAGGTTGCCAGGTAACCTCAGTTTTTAGTTTAGTTTTTTTTTTTTTTTTTGAGCCACTAACCTTCGTTTATTGGCTGCTGGCTGGTTCCACAGCCGCATTTGCACGCCGTTTTGTTTTTCTGAATAATGATCACAAGCGATGGCCGACCAAATGCCGCACTATATGTTTTGTTCAGTCTATGGATACGAAGCTGATTAAACAATGTTATTTAGATTCTGGGATACACAGAGCCGAGACAAATGATCTTACGAGTAGCACGATGGCAGTCGGTTCAAAAGTTAAATAACCAAAGTTCTGCCTCCTTTCATAACATGAACATAACAGCTCGGTAAACACTAAATACGGGAGGTTGATTCTCCCAGCGGTTCCTTTTGTGCCTTCTTCCCCTCACGCTGTTTTGTTCAGCTCTTGGGTTTCCTCTTTTTTTTAAATACTGCCCTAGTTTTGTCTTTGTAGTTTTACTTCCTTTGAAATAATTGGAGGGACCAGGAGCAAAGAAAAATGACCTCAGAGACAGATTTGTGTCTCTCTATTCCAGCTCATTTCTTGCCCAGAACATCCTCATCTACTGTTGTCCTTTTGACTCACAGATCCAAACAAACCCCCCCCCCCACCCCCTCCTCCACCCCCACCCCATCCGCACCCCCGTCGTGTTCACTCACACTGGCAGAGCCCTGGATGTCTCTATCTAGAAAGTTCTTTGTATTATTGATGCGCTGCTGCTCCGGCCGGGCGCAGCTCTGTCAGAGACGACATCAAAGAGAAGCGTATGTGTGGAAGGGGAAACAGGAGAGTGTGTGTGTGTGTGTGTGTGTGTGTGTGTGTGTGTGAGACGCGAGAGGTCGTTGTGTTCATCTGGACAGTAAGAATGAAAGCGTGCGTGTCTCATCGTGAAAAGCTTCCCCCTCGTGGTTTGCAGCCTGTAATTCAAGAGCGCCCAGCGGCTCTCTCACGCCACCTGTTCACCGACGCCGCACGGACAGCGTGGTCAGCTGCGTGTCTTCAGAGAGACGTCCCTCAGAAGAAATGTATGACGCGCCATGATGCATTTGTGTTTCCTCTCCTTCTTTTACCTCCCAGGTTCCCAGGAGCGTCTGGACTCGGCCCCGGAGGTGGGAGAAGACGCGGTGACGTCTGTGGGGCCCTCTCCCCCGCCGCCACCCGCCATCACCGAGGAAGAGCGTCAGGAGCTGCAGGAGGAGCTGGACAAGGTCAGGAGGGATCAGGAAAGAGGTTGAGGTTCAGGCAGTGACATCAGGGTGTTGGACGTGACTGGCTGTATGAAAGACTGCTGTCCTTGCAGATAGTGGAGAGTGGTGAGGACAGATATGTTGTGTGTATAGTCCACTTCATAGGCTGCCGCTTTTTCAGGATGAAGGGGATATAGAAAATGTAATATTCCACTTAGATGACCGTTTTCCTGCCTTGCTCTACTTCATATAGGTGCTGATTATGTTTGAAGCATCTTTCCTTTTTTTAAATAAAGCCAGACTATGTTCACACATAGAGTAGACTTGCGTTGTTACAGATGTTGCGTGTTTTACTTTCAGTTTTTAATTCCTATGCCAGTTGATATTTTAAGCAGCTCTTTCGCTGTGTTCGCGTTGACATGGAAACAAAACTTGGCAGAGTTTTTCAAATATAAAACAGCTGTTAGTCTGTATGTTTCTAGTTGTTAACAGTTCCCACGAAATGACAAGACCTGCAATGTCTCCGGTCACCCTTCACGACTTTCTAACCTCTAAAATGACATGAATATATAGTTTGATTTAAAACGATGTATTTGAAGCAAATAACACTGAAAGGAAAAAAAAAATATGGCATTCGTCACGGACCGCAGTTGGTCTCAGATTTATTGTGCAACTTGGTATTTATGACAACAGGACAGCAGCGTTTGTGGGATTGACACCAAAGAAATTTTTAATAAGCGTATCCCAGCGCAACCATGTGGTTCACCAATATTTGGTTTTGGCCTTTTCATAAGAAGAAAAATATTGAATGTCACCAGACTTTTAATATATCAAATATGCAATTTTGTAACTGTGTGTGTGTGTGTGTGCGTGTGTGTGTACGTGCTCAGGTTGAAGATGAGATCCAGACTCTGTCCCAGGTGCTGGCCGCCAAGGAGAAGCAGCTGGCGGACATTAAGAGGAAGCTCGGCGTCACAGCTCTCAATGAGCTGAAACAGAACATCACCAAAACCTGGCAGGAGGTCACCACCTCCATTGCGTAAGTACTCGCCCGCCACAGTTCGCACATGTTTGGCCCGACAACGTTTTTGTAGCATCTTATCCTTTTAAAAAGAAGCTTCGTGACGAACATCTTTGTTAATTCTTCAACGTGCGCGTCAGAGTTTCGTACTTTTTCTCCAGCCGAATGCGCTGAAAACGTGTCTGAACTGCGAGCTCTGTTGAGAAGGTTCCCGTCCCTGCCGAAAGAGGAAAAAAAAGATGTCTGAAATTGTTTGATGGGTTTTATATTACAGGAAATGAGCAGCATTCTGATGCTTTCTGGCTTTTTTTTTTTTTTTTAAATGAAAAAGACACTTGACGTTTAGTTCTGACCTTGATGCCTCTGTTCCCTTCTTTGATCCTTCGGTCTCTTTTCATCACATATCTCATATCCTCTCTTTCCTGCTGCCCGCCACTCCTCCCTCGCTCTCTGCGTCTCCCTTTTGTCTGCTTCAGCTACCGGAGGACATCTGAAACTCTGTCTCAGGCGAGTCTGAAGGCCACAGCAGCTTTCTCCAACATGGGCTCAGCCATCAGCCGGAAGCTGGAGGATGTCAGGTGAGTCAGAAGGGAGACACCGGCGTGACCACACATCCAGAAGATTAGAAAATGAATTGATGTTTTGTGAAACCTTTGAAAAAGCACATTGTTTCACTGTGTGTCAGCTCTAGTAGAGCAGCCTGATGAAATGCATCCTTAAAAAAAAAAAAACCCGTGTTCCTTGGGACCTTGAAGTTGTGTTTAGGAGGCCTGGGCTTTTTATCTCCTGCCCACAGACTCTACCCATCCTATTACAAGAAATACAGAAAAATGTGCTCGTACGATTTTCAACCGGAGACCACAATTCTTTGATTTACTAACGGCTTAGATATATTTGAACAGGATTCGGATGCTCTACTTTTAAGTTAAAAACTAGTTCCAAACTTTGGGAAACACAGACTTTTGCGTTTTTCTGAGAGTCACAAGAGAGGGTTGCATATTTCAAATGTGAATTATGAGACAGTTAGCTTACATATAGGCTGGAAACAACAGGAAACAGCTAGCCTCTTTCGGTTCAAAATCCACCCACCATCCACCACGAAACCTACAGGTTGACGTACCTTATTTGGAGCAGCGACTTTCATACCTCCTTTAAATCTATAATGCGGCTATTCTGTCCACATTCTTTTTGTCGTTATTGAACAAATTTGATACAGCATGATAAATTGTGGTCCACAGAGCCAACAAACAATTATTTTAATGTACATTTAGCAGCTCAGTATCAGACCAAGATGTGTAATACACCCTTCAGTCTACTAGAGGACCGAGTCAGCGTGTCTGGATGTGAAAATTAGACGCATGTCACATGACTCGGACCACGTGGCAAAGGTCCTGTGACTGAGGTCATGTGATGAGGCGCAAAAGAACTGAAGTCCACCGGGGGAGGAAGGTCGGTGTGGTTGGATAAATAAAACACCACACTTTCCCTCTTTAAACAATCTTTTCCTCGCCCTAAACGTTGTTTTTATTTTCCTAAACCTAACCGCACGTTTTTTTTCCACGCCTAGTTGAGGCAAAACCGTGACACTGACACGCCGTCCTCCGGAGGACGGGGCAGGTGTATTACACGCTTTGGGATAGTGGCAGGTTTGCATTTGCATTCACCACAAATGCCAGTAACTTACGTCGGCACTTGGCTTTCACAGGTTGCGGTCTATTTCTAAAATGTTTGGGTAAGACTACCAAAAACGTCTGAACTGTATTGAGGAACTTTTAATTCCTATTCAAAGATCATGACTTTCTTTTTGCTGTTCTGCCAAATGTGTCTGAATGCGTGGCTGCCGTGGTCTCTTCATCTCCTAAATATTTCTTCCCTACCGTCTGTTTCATCTTGCACGAATGCAGCTTTTATATTTTCACGCATGTTCATTTTCAAATTTTGCCAAATAAACTGAAATCAGAGGCATGCGTGTATACAAATTTCATGGTAATAACGTGTGTCTGTGTGCGCAGCTGCACGTCTGTCAAGTCATTGGGTACCTCAATTATTAACCCATTTTACAACCCGTACAATTTACATTTTTTTTTACAAAAGGGATAAATTACAGTATCCGTGGATCTAATGTGTTGATATTCCGTACAAGATGTCCCCCCAATGCCGCTGTCAGCGTGCCAGAGGCATCGACACTTGTTAATATTTCCTGATTAAACACGGTTTAAAAAAAAACCCAAAACAACAACAACAGATTGTTCCGGTGGAGATCTATCTAGTCGTTGACACCCCCCCCCCCCCCCAATCCCCTCCCCTCCCTTCCCGCCCCCCCCCCCCCCCTCTCAGGTCCTAATCTTGTCTTCCCCCTTGTCATCCTTCCTCTCTCTGGATTACTGAGCTGCAAACAAGATTATTAGCCCCTTCAAAGCCGCAGTGTGCTGAGAAATGCAGCCTCAAAGATGAGCCTAAACTCAGAGGCGTTTTTTTTTTTTTTTGGGGGGGGGGGGGGGGGGGGGGGGATGTCGGTAGAGAGTGACCTGACAGGGGTCGGAGGGTTGGGGGGAATGGGGGGGGGGGTTGTGTGTGTGTGTGTGTGTGTGTGCGTGTGCGCGTGTGTTTGTACGTGGTCGTTTTTTTTTTGTGCACGTCTGTTTTGATGTCAAGATATTCGGCCACCATACGCAGGATTAGCACGGGGCCTCCGTGTTAATACAATCGATCTTAACGGGATGACGGGGGATTTATAGGATTTACGCACTTCCCGGGAGAAATGAGGGTTCGTACCGTGCTGCTGTGTTTGCATACGTGAGCCCTCGTCTCTTTCCTGGTGTCGTTATCTTGTTCTTTTTCCTGTGTCAAACTGTACGCTACGCTATGAGCACTAACACCCCCCCCCCCATCCCACCCCCCCCCCCTTTTTTTTTTTTTTTTTCTTCTTCTCCCATCACGCTGTCGGACAGCACGCAGTCATTACAACACTCGGCTAGCATGCCCGCCATGAGGTAAGGGGCACCCGGATGTCAACTTAAACGCGACAGATGTCGGTCTATCAGAGAGGCTGCAGCTTTAATGACCGCCCTTATCCGGGGCCGCTGCAGGGACGTGGCAAGAAAATCTTGTCGAAACATATGGAGGTGAAACCCCCCCTCGCCTCCCCCCGAAACCTCCTGAGATAAAACATCCGCGTTCTGCGAGTCGAAAGAAGTTCTTTCTTGAACACATTTCTGGTTTCAAGCGCAGCAGCGCACGACTCTCTCCGCGCTCGCTCGGAACCAGACTCCGTGCTCGGTCGTGCAACACCTGAGGCGGTTCGACAAGGCCAGGGATGCGGTCGGATGTGATGAGCGTGCTGCAACGAACGGTTGTTTTTCTTGGAATCTGCGGATCAACCGGTTTATTCAGACTTTCTCGTTTACGTTACGATAATTTACTGCCACCGAGGACCGAGAGAACTAGAAAATATCCACGTCCAGCGGGCTCCTTTTCTTTCTGAATTTGCTCCATTTCGTTCTCATGAAAAACTACGCCTCTCGGCACCTTTCCCGTGGAACAGAGCAGGACACGGGGGTCACTTCAGAAAATTCCTGTATTGTGTGTAATCGGGTGTCCGATAAGTTCAGTCCGCGTCGGTCTTTCTGGCATCTTGTCACCCGTTTCTTTTCTTTTTTTTTTTAATGCTGTTTCCCCTCTCACAGGAATGCACCAACTTTCAAGTCATTTGAGGACAAAGTAGAGACACTGAAGGTAACGACTGCCAACCCTCCGAGGCGCGTAGACGAAGCAGTGGATAGTTCATACCGATGTGTCTGCGGCCCTGAATGCACGACGACGATGACGCAGACACCCTCCGTTAATTCCCGGCAGGACATTCCCTTCCCGTGCGTTTTGTGTGTTGCACGCCGACTTCACCCTTCAGTAACTCAAGTGAAGTCTGTTGACCTGCTCACGTGGGCTGAATTGTACACGTCAGCCTTTCAATCAGTAGAACCTGTTTGTTCTCATAGGATTATCAAATATTCCCAGAGGCGACAGAGAGTTCACAGTTCACCCTCCAGTTGCTTTTAAATCAACATTTAGAGAGAGGTTATGAACTCTTTTTCCACTAGCAGGTTAGTGCACAGTGTTCTGTGTCGCACACAATTGTGACAATTGTCTCTGACCAATCGGTGGTCCAGAAGTGTCGCGTCACCTTTTAGGATCGGCTCAGCTCACCTGGAACCAAAATAGTACCAGGAACCGGGCACTCCCTACTACTTTTACCCAATGGGAAACCAAAAAAAAAAAAAAAAGAAGTATAGTCGAGCCGGTAGCAGCAGAGGAAAAAGGGTCATACAGTATGTAAGGTTTGATGAAGATCAACTACTGTGGGCCACAAGCAGTGATCACAACGCCACATTGAATATCTCCTGTATCTTCATGTCATTTACTTCAAAGGTGTAATTTTTAGACTACAAACTTATATAGAATTAACATATGCGAGCTAACGTGTTTACTTTTTTTAATTCAACTTTCAATTTGTAACGGCACGATTGAAGATTTATTTAATCACCTTGCGTCACTCTTTTAAATTGATTTGATTACGAGCTAAATTGTTCTTAGTTTTTATTGACAAAATGATTTTTTTTTTTAACATTTCATTGACGCATTTTCAGTTTCACTGGTGTAATAAAGCTGCTCAGTGAACCTGGATTTAGATTTGAAGATTGTTTTTCACACGCGCGTCTGCATCCCTTCGTAAACGTGGGTTACAGGGGTAAATAATTAAACTATCCTTCCTCCTCTCCGCTTCAGACTAAGATGACCCCGTCCACCAGTGACCCTGTGGACGAGGAACGCGAAGATCCTCCCGCCGCCGAGTCAGAGGGCTCGCCCCTCCACGAGGAGCCGATGGACTGAGACCGGCCCCCCCGTACACCCCCCCCCCCCCACACTCCCTCCCGACACCCCCCTCCCCCCCCCCCCCCCCACACACACACCCCCCTCCTCACTTGACCCTCTAACCCCCCGCGGGCCTTCAGCACTCGCCCCCCCCTAAACTCTTGTGCGCCAGTCTCCCTTTATTGGAAACAAATGACTTCCCCCAGGCTTCCTTGTGATCCAATTGTCTGGTCGGTTCTCCTGACACGTGCGCTCACTTGTTAACCGGCGTGGAAAGTGAAAGCACGGGACGGGTGCAGCCATGTGGTCTTGTGCAAGGCCGTATATTTCGGAGTCTGTTCGGGCTCACTGTGGGAGAAATCCTCCCTGCTGTGTCTCTTCCCCCCCCCCCCCCTGCACTCCTTTATCTCTCTTGCCTTTGTCTAACCAGGAAAGCTCGGATGCCAAACATTCTCCAGTTCCGTTTTTCTTCAACAAATTTTGAACTTTGATGTTTATTTGAGTGTAAAAAAAAAATATAATAATAATAATGCACAGATACCAAAACATTTAGGAACCAGGCAGTTGTCAGCTTATAGCTTCTGCATGGCCATACATTATGTCACAGAGTTGTTATTATAAGCACTTGTTCTGCCTCCTTTTTGGGGCTGTTCTCGGTTTACTGCAGGTTACCTTTTGGGGGCCAATCTGATTTCTGTTTTCCTCATCATGTTCATTTTAGGACACCACGTGGTCATAAAGTCTAACACTGTTCACAGAATGAATGTATGCATTTTTGTGTCACATAGGTTCAACAGTACAGTGGGTTTAATCATAGTGTGCCATGAATACAACCCCTGACTTCAAACACATTTCAGAATAAAAACCAATCTCCCTCCTCTTTTTTTTTTTTTTTTTGTGTGTGAAGCGCCTGTTAGAAAATGATCTCTACGCTTCGATGGTCACAGGGAAACAGCCAAGATCAGCGGAACAGAGCAAACACAGCGTCAAGGTTCAGCCTTGACCCAAGGTGGGAGTGAAATAAACGTGTCTCCAGAGCCAGAGTCAATATTTAAACACTTGTCCATTGTTTCTGCGAGCGAGGTAACACCTAGCCTCCCCATACAACGTGTAATACAAAAGAAAAGGCAAAGAGGGTATTTCAGTCACAGGATAATAATGTAATAAAGAAGCCCAGTTTTGCCTTTAATGTGTCATTTCTTTTTACTCATTTTTTTTTGGAAAAGTTTGGGGAAAGTTGCACATAATGATGAAAATCATCTTATTTTGGTAGAGTCTTGGCAAACTGCAGGATTATATACAGTATTTCCTGAAAGTGCTGCATTCACAACAACCAAACCCCTTTTTCTAAATGCCAAATGGTATGACGGAGGTAAGATCAGCGTTACATCTTCAATGAGGACCATAGTTTTGAGTTTGCTTTCCAAGCTCATGCTGCTTCATACTGATGGAAATATATTAAACTGCTAAGAAAATGACTCCCACCGAGCGGTTCTAGAATTGATTTATCTGCACAGAGCTACTGATGGGAGATTAAATAAAAACCTGGAGGGCAAACAGAGTTCGTCCGACCACGGCCAAAAGTTTCCTCTGATACTCAAACTGAACTGAAACTAAAGGACCCACTTCACGTCTGCTGCGTTCAGGACCAAACGCGGTGCAAGTCGTCCCCTGCTGGTGGACGACCAGCTTAAAACACGACAGAGAGTCCGCTCTCCACGGTCACAACTGTTAAGTGATGCAACAGTGCGGACTGTGGCTCGGCAGCATTTCTGGTCTTAAAAGATCTGGTTTCATTCTTATCTTTAACGTTAGTACTCATGTCCACGTGAAACGCTGCTTCCCAGCCACGTCACCGAGAGGAGCCTCTTATCTCAGGATTTAAATTGAAGTCATATATATTCAGCACACAACCTATCTACTCTTTAATAGAATCGTGGAGATAAGAAACGTATTTCAAAAATTGAAACACTTTTGAAGTAACGTGACGGGAGTGCCGGCTTAATGTGGGAGGAGTGGGGAGTTTCTCAGGTGCAACATACCAGTGTGTCATTCATGAGTCGACGTGACAAGATAAGTCACTTTTAACGTGGGAGTGTACCTAAAGTCAGATAATGACAAAAAAATAAAATGGAATACCAAAGAACACTAATGAATGTAAACCTGTGATTAAAACCGAAACTGGATGAAGACGTTAACTTCATTCAGCTGCAGTACGTCATTTGAGCACAAGAGGGCAGCCAAGAACAGAATCTCCACCTGATGTGCTTTATTTTTCTCAATCCAGACCAGACCGCCTGGAGCCAAGGCTGACTGCTGCTGCTCAACTGACTGGTAGTCAGGACTGGTGGCTGTTATATTTAGTGGAGCTCAACGAGCTCAGATCCAGGAGGAGTCTGAGGAGACGAGAGTCCCCAGATGCTCTTAATCGGCTTCCCAGTGTAATCAACGGAGGGTCCTACATAAATACGGTCTTTGGCTGAATATGAACCAGTTTTGGGGAAAATGAGATCTCTTGTGTTAGCGTGCACCAGTCTGCATTTAAATCTAGTTAACGAGGCCGTTTCTTCTGTCTCCAAACCAACTGTTAAGCTGGGTTTTTTTTGTTTAAACAAATGTTGCTCATTATGTCAATCTATGTCATCAAAAATACATTAAAACACTGTTTATATCTTACACAATCATAACGTGTTTAAGTAGTGGCAAAGCCAGACTCCAAATATAGAGTGCATTGTAATATTATGGTTTATGTATGATTTAAAGTGAAAGGTCTGTATTAGTAATGTAGACACAGCTGTATCATGTTCACAGTAAAGGATGAAAAGTAATCTATTAGAAGTATTTCCCCACCATCACTGAGCGTGTTCTACAGTAATTCCACTAATATCGGGGTAAGATTTTTTTTTAATTTATTAGATTATTGTTGTTTGCTTTCAGGCTGTTTTCCTCTATGAGGTAATCGCTAATAAAGTATTGTCGCTACTTTGGACGTCATCACAGAAGTGGGAGGAAGCAGTAGTGGGGAAGGTATCTGTATTTTATACTCGGTTAAAAGCAGCAATATAAAAATATAAGTATATTATCAGTGTGTGCATAAGTAGGACCTCTATTCTTATACATTATATATTATCAGACAGCTGTTGGTGATGCGTTGTCCTTTGACTGACAGGTGACATGATGGTGCAGTGGTCAACACTGTAAGATAATAGCTGGACTATAGCCGTCAAGTAAATGTAGCGCTGTACAAAGTTTAATATCCACCTTTGACTCAGCAAAGATGAGAAAAGACACACTGACAGCAGCTAACAAACAGCTGCCAAAAAAAAAAATCTTTATTCAGTTCTGACCAGGTGCCTGCTTGTAGTCCCACAGATCACTCTGGAGGAGGTCGAAACTGTACACCGAGTCAAACAACAACAGCACCAGAACGCAATTTGTCAGTAAAACACCATTTACAACAAGAACGATGGCAGTTTCTACACAGAGATCAGATAAGAAAAGAAAAGAAAAACAAATGGTACAGGAGTTAACAGTCAGTGTGCATTGATCCTTCTCATCTGAGAAAACATCCTCATATATTGATAGAATTCATCTGATAATATCATGGAAAAGAGCATAAGAAAACATCATCGGTGCAATAGAGAGTATACATTGTGTGATAGGACAGGTAAATATTGCAGGTGCTTTGTGTTGTGGTTTGTGTTGGTAAAGAATCCCGTCGAGGCTCAGTGTGACACCGACTACTGTTTGTGTGTGTGGTGTGAAGAAGCAGTCCGTTTTAAATGTGCAGAACGAGAACATTCAGTTCAAACATGGCTCGTTGTGTGTGTGTGTGTGTGCGTGCGTGTGTATATATATAAGGTCCAGCAGGCAAAAAAAGACAACAACTCAGAAACCATAAAGACTTTGATATTTTGGGAAATACTCAATACCTTTCTTGCAGAGAGTCGGATGAGAAGATTGATACCGGGTACAACTCTTCTCGTCTAACTCTTTGCAAGAATCTGAATAATCATGTTTTCCAAAGTTTTGAACAGTTAAAAGTTTCAACTCTGCAACAGACAGGTTTTTTTTTTTTTTTTTATCCGTCTCCTTCTGCTGCGAAGACAGAAGAAGGATCACGCAACAAGTGCATTTCTCCAGGATCAGTTCTGGTTTCTTCTTCCCTCTCTTGACAGGTGAAAAACAGAGAGACCTTTCTGTTGCGGTGCAAACGTATAATCGATTTTCCCCTTGAAATGGTTTTGGCTTCATCGAAGCCAGATTCTGCTGCTGCGCCCGCTGAAAACCCTCCTCTGTCTCAGGTTTTCAGGTTTGGCCGTGTTGCTGGTCTAAAACTGAATCCACGTGTGTCTCTCTCTCTTTCTCCCCCCTTCCCCCTCCCTCCCCCCACACTCTTTGAACCTCCTGCGCCCTCACAGTAAAGGAGAAGCTACCGGTGTCACGGACAGCAGCGATTCTTATCAGCTGATGGTCACAGATGGAGCCCGTGTACATGTGCCGCTTTCTCATCGTCCTCATCAATTATTCAACGCCTTGGACACGCATGTGCTCCCTGTACGAGCGCTAACACGGCAAAAAAAAACCAACAACACATCCTCTGCGCAGCTTCACTCACCGAGGCCTCGATTCCCCTTGCTGCAACTCCGCCTGCTGCCCGAACGCGCCCTCCTCTCGGCCCGGACCGACGCCCCTGCGTCATGCGAAATGTCCCCGTGCTCGAAGCACACGCGGCGCGACCTTGTGTTTTAGCCTCATAAAACGTGAAACCCGCCTCAGTTAAGATTTAATTTCGGTCATCTGAACGGAGGGCGGTGCCCTGCAGATGCCGGTGGTCGTGAGGATGGATCACAGGCGCTTGGCATGTGTGAAAAGCAGCAGCGGGACGTTTATTGTGCCACGTCAATGGGCTCGTTGATAATGCATGAGGTATGACAGCTCGCACGTCGAAATGTGCATTTATGGCCACGGGAACGGCTTGATCAGGCTTTGTAGGGAGTAGAGGGGTAAACACACACGCGCACGCGCACGCACACACACTCGCAGTGAGCTTTTGTGTTCAACACAAACACACAGACAAACAGGAGGAGGTGTAAATGCTACACATTGAACAGATGGGACATACCTCGGGCGGTCATTGGAAACACACTCCATCATCTCACGCGCACACGCACACGCACACACACTGATGCTAACAGCAGAGCTTTTGGACCAGCGGCCTGGTGAGACATGAGCAGCCTCCATCAGCGAGCGCTTCACGTCCTCACGGGACGGCACCTGAAGCCTCGGGGACATATGTTGAGCAGCGAGGGCACATATTGCCCCGATGGCATGATCTAACGCCGTTGGCTTTCACACCTCTTTCACTCCTGATCTGCGTGTGTGTGTGTGTGTGTGTGTGTGTGTGCGCGTGTGCGCGTGAAGCGCCCAGGGTTGTGCAGCGGGAGAAGTCCTACCCAAAAGGTATCCACTAAAAATAAAACAGCCAACAACTTGGATGTTTAGTTGCGTATTCTAGATTAATAAATCCCGTTTGATATATCATGCAGACTCATTGAGATGTTGCAGTTACTGTCTGACCTAATTTGACTAAATCAGCTGAATCCCATCTTCATCTTTTTTCAGTGCAAAGTGCTTAACATCATCATCATCATCCCTCCGCCATGAGACACCAGGATCACGAAACCATTTTTTTTATTTTACTCCCGGTGACCCAGAGGAAGCAGGCCTTCGGGACCCACACTCGTATCTTTAAACACTTCCCCAGTCTTATTTTCACCACGTTAATATAAAAGCAGCAGAATTGTAAGGAGAAGCTGCGGGAGGCAGAAGTGTTCCCGTTAGAGCTGACACGTGTTTGAGATATCGGAGGTGCTCGCGCCGGTGGTTTTTGGGAATGATTCCTCAAGCCTCAGCGAAATGCGACGCTCCCGCGCGTGGGGCTGCCGTTCCAGGATCAGAGCTGTGGGAAAGTCAGCGACGCTGATCGGAGGAGACAAATTTAAAGGGGCGCAGCGCAGATGGTTTTGCTTGGCCTGCGTAAGGTGTAAAACATGGCGCCGGACAACATCTGCTTTTTAGCTCAACTGATGGGGGAAAAAAACAAAAAAAACTGTACAGAGATTCACCGGTCTGCAGATTTACATGTGAAAACATGTATATCAATTAAGTGTAAAGATCCAAGTTTCCTCAACACTTTGACACCGAACCCAAAGCTGAAACCGACTCTGTTCATTGAAACGACATCGTGAGCCTCTCCAGCGCAGAAATGACAAACACCCCCCGCCCCCAACCATCCTCCCTGTTAATGTCAGATAAGGTGGTTAACACCCGAAGCGCTGAACAGATCCGGAGAAGGAGAACGTGTTGCATCTACGGTTTAGTTTACAGTCTGGAAACACGTATCAAACATTTACAGTTAGAGGCTTCAGAAGGATATAAAAACGCGACATACTGCGGCGACCACGTCAGGGCGGAGAGCAGCCGCCGCCGCCGCCGCCTCCGCAGCGCCACGTCTTTCAAACCCTCCAGAGCTGCTCAACGATTTAGGGAAATGTTGTTATGAATAATCACCGCGGCTTCGCGGGTTGCTTCTCTGAAGCCGGTTGAAGTCAACAGCGTCGCGTTGCATGTGGTGTGGAGCAGTGCGTACACGTTTCTTAAAAAGGTTGACGAGTACCGCGTGAGGTTTTTGGCCTCCTCCGATCACACACACAGATGGAAAGCATCATCCATTTAAAGCTCTCCCGAGTGTTTTCGGGGGAGAGCTGTCGGAAGGGGTGGTGGATGCCGAGGAGGAGGAGGAGGAGGAGGGACGAAGAAGACCTCATAACGTCCAGCTGGCACTGCAACACTCAACTCTGAGACGCAGGCTTTAGTGCTCAGCCTCCCTCCAGTGATCCGTCTTCTACCAGCCTCTCCCAGGACCTGCTGTTAATGCACACAAGAACCGCGGCCCGCGCTCAGACTGTGACAAATTGGTGTGTGCCAGCAGGGAAACCACAGGTACTTTCAGACCACTTGATTTAAAAACAAGAGAAAGGGATTTCTTCTCTTATATCAATCTCTTAAGTTTTGTAAAAAAAAAAAAAAAAAAACCTTAAAAAACACAACACCGGCCGCTCTACACGCCCGCACAAATAGAGCACATTTATATAAAGTCATCTATTCCATAATTTCCTTATTTGCATGCACATGCAGTATTAAAAATACAGTTAGACCAGAGCAGTATGTATTTATACCGTTTTGAAAAAAGAGTGTAAAAATCCAGTGCGACAGTCATTGAGTTCTTGAGGTCTACATGATTGTAATCAGGTGAAACAGCCGGTGAGAGGGTCCAGTTTGAAGAGAGGGCGAGTCGGCGCTCTCTGTTGCATATTGAAGTTTAAAAGCTGAAGGAGCCGGGGCACGGATCCCCTGAAATAGTGACCGGACTCTCTATCGAATGTTCCGTCGATAAATATTCGGAGCGATTTCAAAATCCAGTAATAGAATCGAGGCTATCGGAAAGCGGCTTTTTCTTCCACCCGCCCGTCACAAAAACATGAATATTCACGCAGAGCGCGAGTGACGCTTTTTCCAAGTTTCTGTGGAAACCACTTAGCAGCTCCACGCTAAAAATGGATCATCTCACCGCCGGTTTCACACGCCGTTTGCCGAACGAGACTTCCTTGATTTCCCAAAACATCTCTAAATGGCACCACAACAGCGATTCTTCACATCGACATACATTTATCTACAAGCCCTTGCACAAAGGGGGAGAGAGGAGCTGTGTTTGGGGAAACGAAGAGAAGGACAGATATCGGACAAGAAAACACACCGAAACACCAGTTATCGTCATAAGGTTGGATCAAAAAAAAAAAAAAAATAGTTTACAAGTTACAGCAAAGAGTTAGAAAAAGACACTCTTAGATCTCGCAACATCTTCCTGGAACCAAGGGGGGGGGGCAAAAGGGGCCTCTGAACGCAACTCACGGGACGTTTTCTTTGTATCGCAAATCTTTTGAATTACAGATACAGAAAGCAGAACTCAGACTCGCCAGCACCAGAGACATTCCATCGTCGTCCGCATATCACAGCGACACACCTCCAGAGTTTCTACGCTCAACGTTCGCTCCGGAAACTCTACGCTCATCAAGGCACATTCATATTATCCTCGAAAGATAATGAGGATGAAGTAGATTCTGGAAACACAGAAAAAGGACTTTCTGTCTTTAATGCTCGAGAGAGAGAGAGAGAAAAAAAACCAACAAAAAAAAACCCTCTGAAACTGCCCGTGTTTGCAGAAGCTGCTCCACCCTCCTCCTAATTCACATTCCTGACAGAATAAAGGACCGAGGGAGCGCCCCTCCTCTTTTAATTGACCGCAACACCGCCCCCGCCGCTGCACCGGCACGCCCACGGGAGCAAAGGCGCATAAACCCGCCACTCAGCACGGTAGCCACGGAAACCGGCCACACGGCTGCCGGGATGCGGGCACTCTGAAAGCTCGATTTCCACCGAGGGGGGTCACGCAAGGCAACGCCGCGGCGTCTCGGGTGAACTCGACAGTCTTTTTTTTTTTTTTTCCAGCTATTTTCACACGACGCGTGACCGCACAGAGCGCCACCTGCTGTCAGCACAGGAGGAGTCCGCGTGGAGGGAAACGCAGACAGGATAACAGCCCCGCTGCAAGCGGGCGGCCGGCTAATCATGAGCCACGGAGGGGCCAAAGGCACAACCCGTCACTTGAACCTGCTGACAGGATGAAAAGAAATGGGGAGACAAGCAGGAAGTTTGAGAGTATTAAAATTTGGGGACGTCACACCAACACACGGATACACACTGATACTGTAGCTTAGATATACTGTACTGCAGCCGGTATACATTGTAGCACATATGGACCTATACGTGGATGATATAAGGTGTACGAATTGTCAGCCTCTTGTCACAAAACAAGTCTTGTCATGTATGAAATATTGATCTCGCTGAGGATCAGGTACCTAAACCAGGGATCCTTATAAAACTGTCAACACATGAACTGCTGTTAAAGCCATCGGTGCTCAGTAACTACGGCGACGACGTAACTCACACCGGTTGATTTTTATATGACACACAAGCAGAATAATGCTCTGTTGTTTTACTCGGCGTATAAATCTCTGCTGAACGCTCAGCTCTTTAATAGGCAGCGGCGGCATTAACACACCAGAGAACAAAAGCCGGATCATCTGAAAATAAAAAAAAATAAGAAAAAATAAAAAAAAACAGTCCTCATAAGTATTCATATCACAATCTCCAGAGCAACGAGAACGCCTATTGTGGGCCTTTGATGCTACAGTTTTAATTCTGCTGTGCGAACACATGTTGGTGGCTCTGAGCTCCTGTTTAGCTGCACACACCACCACCACCACCACCACCCTCCTCCACCCAGATCAGTTTAATATGAATAAGTTAGATGATCAGATCAGGAGGATGCTGCCATATGGCATGTTTGGCATCATTAGGATGTCAATTTGGGACGCCAAAAGACGAGCACCAGTTTTGCCCAAAGGAAAGTCAATCATGCCGAACATCTCGACGACGTGCGCGGGGTAAATATTGAAGCTCTCAGACCTCCTACACGCGCAGACATCGGCTAAAATGACTTTTTCCGTCCTTTGTGCCAAATTTTGTGTAGAAACGAATCTACAGATGCATTTGTGTCACCTGTAAATAAATCTCTTGTCATGTTTGATAAACAAAATTTCAAACGATTTAAATACTTGGTGGCAATAAGGAAAAAAACAACCAACAACACGACTCACTGTCATTTTACTCACTGCCCTTAGAGCTTTCGACTCCGTTACACGGTCTTCATCAGCAGCGGTGGAGAATACATTTAATCAAGTGCTCTGCTGAAGTCTCGTTTTGACTGTATCCATCTTTTTTTTTTTATTTCTGCTCCGTGACATTCATTTGACATTTATCTGTCAATTCAGTCACTTTGCATATTTAGATAATTAACACACAATATAATCAACTTAAATATTAAAGATTACACCACTTGGCTGTGCCACCAGGTATCACACCGAAGCCTGTAATACACTCGTCAGTCAACTACAGCACACTGTGGGACGTTTTGTCTCGCTTCGGCGTGAAAAACCACGCGGTTAGGTTTAAGAAAACAAAATTTTGGGTTTGGAAAAGTCCGCGTTGGTTTCTCAGGAACTCCAAACCTGGTCTACTTGTGTCGCTTTTGTCACATGACCTCCTTCTTCGACCGGGCTGATACGTGCGTGTTCTTTTCACGCCGAGGTGAAGCAAAACGTGACACTGACATGGTCTCCCTCTGGTGGACTGATAGGTGTATTACAGTCTTCGGCGTGAAACCGGTCCGGGCTGCACGTAACGTCGTATTATTAGTCCTGCGTTTACCGGCAACAACATTAGAGATAAATATGAATGAATCAGTAAACATGATCCAATAATGCAGGCCTACATTATTTTTAAATGACATATTCTCCACCAGTAGTTTTACTTTTAGCACTTTAATTATACTTTGATGCCAACACTTAAGCAGAATAAGTGTACTCAGTTTAAACATCAACAGTTCAGTGATGACTGGTAACACAATCTACTGATGAAGACGGAGTCGATGCTCCTCGACAGCTCCAGGACAAGCAGGTTAAATGGATCTTGAATTGAGACTAGTCATTTCCAAATTCAAGTACAACATATTTTTGTTGTTTGGGGTGGACAGAAAATACTTCCACGATCGTACATCAAAATTTGCCCTGAACACTGAACTGATTTAATATTCTGCAGGTATCAATTCCAAGCGTTTTGTTTGATTCGAAAGAGCTGATCGGCAGGAAGGAAGCAGTAATCAGTACAAGTCACCAAAATAAAAGTCATCAAACATGACAATGAAGCAGACGACGGTTTCGGGGGGGGGGGGGGGGGGAGAGACACGTTCACTGACTTGTGTCCGGACACTTGGTAGACTTGAGGCAGGGTGTTTTTTTTATTTTCATGTTCTACAGCATGACAATGTGTACAAAAAGGAGTTAATATGACCAGAGGACACATGGGAGAAACAGCACAGGTAAATATAGCACCTCCATTACTCTCCCCTGACCGGGCCGCTCAGGCCTCAGCACCAGAGTGTGCGGGATGCAAAGACAGACCGGGTCCACCGTCGGTGAACGGGACCGAGATGTTCTCAGTAAAACGACGCAGGCCGGGCCGCAGTCCACAAACAAATCCCTCAGTTCCTCACTGATCTACGAGGAGATGGACAGGTTTGAGACCTGCTGAGGTCATTTGGATGAAACCCTAAATGAGGGTGTGACGTTAGCTCATTTTGGACAAATCTTTTCGTTTGATCGACACAACACTAGAATAAACATCCAGAGAGAACTTCTGGTAAAATTAGCTGCCTGGAAATGCTGCCGGTTCGATTATACAGTCGTGTCAGCACCTCTGGATGATCTGGACTACTGCAGGGACTTGTTCCTGGATTGGCTGCCAGATTTTTTTTCCGAACACCGGTGGAGGAGAACGGTCCTCGCAAAAACATGAAAGCACCGCAGTGATGGAGAACGGGCCGACAACAACGCGAACACACAAACGTGAGCCAAATGGAGCCGCTGGGGCCCACGGCGACCACAACAACCTTGAAGCCCAGAGAGCGTTTGTTTGCCTCGGAGGGGACTCGACCGGCACACAACCTGAAAAAAAAACCCCGCCATGGGCCATTTTTGATAAAAAAAAAAAAAAAAAGGTGCGTAACTCCACGAGGAGACGATAGTGCTGCTTTGGGGGTGGGGTGGGTAGAGAGGGAGGTAGGGGTGGGAACCACGCTTCAGCAGCAGCCCGCACGCTTCGCCCTGGGGGCTCCTTCACGTTTACACTCGAGAGCCGCCGAGCGCACACGAGACGTCAATCAAACTAATTGCGAGCGAGCCCGCGTGACACGGGGAGAGGAGAATTGGAAATAATATAAAGGTTTTAATCAACTGTGGTGGTCTCCCCTCCCCACCCTCTCCTCTCCCCCCTCCCTCCCCTCTCAGCAGCGCCGGCAGCGTGACGTGAAGGAGCTCCGGGCGGAGGCACGCGGGTCACACCCACTGAACACTGCATAACAAGCTTTCCTCCTTCAGCAGAACATGAAAACAAAATTCATAAACAGTATATATATTCATTTATATATATATATACTTATATATATATATATATATATATGAAAGAAAGAAAGAATAAAACAGCTAAATTAACATCTTTTTTTGCTTTGAATTTAAATGTCTTTACTTTACGTAGATAGATTTGCCTTTTCTTGAACACAATATGTTCAGAGTACAATGGCAAATCAGTTTGGAGATCATCTAAATATTTCTTACTCAACAGAAACATCACTGTAAGGACAGAAGAAGCACAAAGATCTTTTTCAAAGAGTGACTTTAAGGCTTATCCCCATGTTCAGAACAACATTACTTCCTCACGCATCACTCCAACCGGCCTTTGCTCATAAGGTGGCAGATGACCGAGGTAACTGGTCATAAAAAGTGAAGCTTAGAGAAGATACAATAACCACATTTATACAGACACAACCTACAAAATAAAAGAAACAGTTAAAAGAAACGGAACAGAGCTACGCTTTTCATGTGCGGAAGTACGGTATGTTGACACGGGCGAGTTTGTGAGTTTATCAGCTGGTGTTGGTTTTGAAGAATTCTTGTGTAGAATGATAGTGTGTGTGTGTGTGTGTGTGTGTGTGTGTGTGTGTGTGTGCGTGCGTGTGTGTGTGTGTGACAGAAATTCCAACAAAGACTTCAGTTTCTATTCAAACAGAGTTCACATGATTCAAAGTAAATGCAGTAACAAAATGACAAGTTTGTCTGAACTTAGACAACAGTTTCAGAACTTTGTAATTAGGACTCCCCGGGTGAAAAGAAAGACCACATTTGTAAACTATTTGAACTTGTCATTTTGTTTTCTACCTTTAAGCCAACAAGCTGGCTGAAATTCAAATGAACATACTCAAATGAAAAAATCGGGTAACCGCATAATTTTCATCATTGACACTCTTTAAAGACCCCATATTGTAGAAATTCAGATTTCCGTTGCTTTTTTTGATCATTAAGAAGGTGTAGGTTATATAAAAATACTGTGAAAGTGTCAAAACGCTCAGTGCCATGAGAAATACACACAGCCCGTAACCAGGAATGAGCTGTTTGGACTTCCATGAGTTTGTGATGTCACAAACTCACACTCATGTCCGCCCCTTAGCCCAGCCCACTAGTCCAACCTTTAATCTGGAGGAAAACACTGAGCAGTCATTCAGTTCTGGAGACAGCAAGCTACCAGACTGAAGAACCTGCGGTTTGGTTTGGGTGTAAGTCACTCTGATCAAAGAGGGCCACTAATATCAACGTGTCTTAAAGAGACACAAAACAGCCTGTTCTTTGTAGAGCTCCAGAGAACAGCTTTACAAAGGAGATATAAAATTGCATCGAGGTGGTTTTTGGTTTTGAAAACCACCGAAATATCTTCTCATAGATATCAGGACTGAAAATTGAACAGCGGAAAAGTGTCAAATATGGGACCTTTAACCTCTCCTCAGCTCATCAGTAACAAGGTTGCGTGCAGATCAAAAGGACTCTTACAAAAGCTTCGCTTGCATGTTGCTGAGTGAATGAATAGTGCAGTGCACATTAAACAACAACGGAATGACCGAATTAAGTGCTCACAATCTTCTCCCCAAAACATATGGTGCAAAGAATGATTCAAAAAGAGGGAGAAGCTACATCTGGGTGGACAAATATTTATATATATTTATATATATATATATATATATTTCAGTTACTTCCAACAGTAATGAGTTAAGTTGAAAATGGAGAGGAAATTGTGGAAGATAGTAACATTTTCAACTTTCTAAAACTAAGCAAAAATGTACCAAGTGCTCCGTTACACACATACAGTGCAAGTGCCTCACTTTTAGTTTTCAGTCCTCCTCCTTTGGTTAATAAATCATTAAGATGCGCCTTTGTGGCGTCCGTAAACACACAGTTACTCTGTTCCCAATGGGAAGGTGTAAAAGTTGATGGAGGAGGAGGGCATTTGTCTCTCTGTATGCGGTGATGGTAATCTGTTTATGGCGTCGCATGCTGCTGACTTCACACTTCCAGTGCTGTCAGGAAGGTCTTTCAACACACTTGGTTTCACCCCCCCAACCCCCAAAAAAAGAGAGGAAAAAAAAAACAACAACCCTACATTAACAACACTTAAACATGGCACCTTAACAAAAACCAAAAACATGGAGAAGATAGGAGGAGTTTTTGGTTGCAAAGTTGTCAGGTGTAATAAAAGAGTGAAGCTGCTGAGAGAGTGCTGCATACAGTAAAACCAAAAGTTGAAGCTGCTGGTTTTTGCTTTCTTTAGAAACAAATCCCTGATAAAAACTAAGGAAATGAATCCGCTGGATAAAAAAAAAAAAAGTGACATAATCTTCTGCTTTGATTGTGTTTCTGTGTGTTAAATCACTGCTATGGTCCATCTGCTTTCCCTGACAATACATTTTATCTTTTTTTGTTTTTGTCATTTTTTTGTTTTTTTTTGCAACGATCATTCACCTTGGTGTTTCACTTCCTCCAGCCCTTCCTGGCTTGGCCCTACATTCCCTCAGAGCTGTCAAGGTGCGGTGAGGGACCAGGAGAGGCTCTGATGCTGGTGATTAAAAAGAAAATCTCCTCGAAAGGTCCAGAAATAAAACAAATGAATGTCGAAGGAAGAAGAAAAGCTGCGAGCTTTGCCTCCGTGCTGTTTCATAACGTTCTTCAAACACTTCAGCAAAGAGGCTGAAAGAAATTCTTCGTTTGGATTAAAAAAAAAAAAAAAAAAAAAAAAAAAAAAGTGAAGATTTCTTTTTAATCTTTTGACGAAACCACAAAAAAAAAAAAAAGAAGCTTTTGGCCTGTTTTTCTGGACCCTTTCTTTCACTAGACTTTCCTTTTAAAAACCAGAACTGTACAAAACATAGAAAGATGCAACACTGAACTCAACTTAAAAAACAAAAACAAAAAAAAACAAAAAAAACTGCAGAAATCTTTAGATCAATTTTCTTTTTTCTTACACGGTTTAGCTGCACTAGGGTTTCCCAAAAACAGGGAAATGAAGGGAATGGCGAGGCAGTACTGGGAATCCTGGACGGCAACTTCAGTGGTGGACGGAGGGGTGGTGGTGGTGGTGGTGGTGGTGGTGGTGGTGGGGGGTTGTGGGGGGGAGAGAGAGAGCTTGACGGACAGTTGCGATTTTGAGCTGAAGAAAACCAAATGCATGCAAAATGACGTCCCCCTCCCCCTCAACCCTCCTCCCCTTTTCCCTCTGGCGAAAAAGCTGCAGCGCCTGTTGGGAGTGGCGGGTCGTTGCAGCGGCGGGTGCGATCAGTCAGTGAATCTCTGACAGGCCTTTTTCCAGCGGCAGGCGGTGCACCACATGTCGCGGTTCTCCATCCCGTACACCTTGCGGCACTTCTTCCCCTCGCCGCGCACCTTCCGACTGGAGACGAGAGAACAACGGGGCAGATGGTTAAGATGGAAATTATGATCCAGTTTGACTATTAACGATATGAAGAGCGCCGGCATTGAAGAAACTTGTCGGTAGAACAAATGAAAAAAAAAAAAAAAAAAATCCTTTTCATTCGTTCTGGATTTGACAATTTTTGACAATCAACTCGATGTCTCTTCAGCTTCAAGTGGCATTTTGAAGCTTGTTGTTAGCTTAGCTAACGTGAGTTTCTCTGTGACCCGCCAGGTTACCGACATAGATCATCTACGACTTAAGACGAGAACTCCTCCTTGCTTACATCCTTATATGTCTGGGGTTCAGCCTGATTTGCAGGCAGCCTCTCGTAGGCCATAGAAAACTTGAAAAGGTCCGTATGTGGTCCGCAGGCTGCTCGCTGCAGATTCCTGGTTTGGAGGAGCGGCTCCGTATCTGGGGAAATTCTTCTACATGAACAGATCAATACCTCTGAACAAAGCTCCCCCCCCCCCCCCCCCCCCCCCGCTATCCCCCGTCATTATGCTGAACTCGCCGCTGGCTGCAGTTGTTTATGTATTGTACAGGCATGAGAGCGACAGAAATCATTCTGAACTCCTTCACAAAAGTAAACAAGTGTATTTCTCAAAATATTGAATCGATTCACTCAAGCGCAGCCTTCGTTTTTTTTTTTCTCCACAGGAACAAAACCTTTTCTGATTGAAGCTAAAGCATCATTTTCAGACAAGAACAACAACAACAACAACAACAACAACAACACTTCATGGATCATCATCTTCACAGATCACTTCAGCTCCTAAAATGATCATTCGTGTCCTAATGTGGGAGACGACGCACAGACCACACGTGGCTCCTTATTGAAGTGGATCAGGCAAATCAGAGGCTGAACCGAGGCGACTAATCAGGACTTGTTCTTAATTAACAACCATTAAGCTCATTAGTGAGAATACGCTTTCCATTTTTCATCTTTCACCACAGGAGGTGACGCTGACTTTCATGAAAGCCAACACGCACATGTGAGATGCGACGCGGACAGCAGCAGTGAGGTGCAGTACCTGAGGGCAGTGGTGGCCCTGGGGGGGGACGAAAGCACGGCGATGGTCTGCGAACGCTGTTCACCGAATCCCTGGCTTTTACTGGGAGACACCTGGAGAAGACGGACAGACGGACAGGCGTCTGGTCATTGAAACCAGCCAGGAGGGATGTGTGTGAATAAATGGCGGGATCTCTGCGTTGCCTCACCGTGCTCCCGGTGAAGGTGACGGGCGGCGACTGCCAGGAGATGCTGAAACTGGAGCTGTTGGTGGGAGTGAAGCTGGTGGAGGCGGAGCTGGCCGAGTTACTGCTGCTGGACGGGATGGACACCGGAGCCGTGGCCTGAAGGCAGAGGTCAAAGGTCAATCTTTTTTCTTTTCTTTTTTTTTTCTGCTTCTATCCAAGTATGCGGAACAACTTTGTGTTCTGGTGTTAGTTGATATTAGCAGTTCTATGAATCTTTCTCAATTCCCCGAGCCTTGACGTTCTGTGTGTTTTTAACTGCTGCACTGTCGGGCTCTCTTTGACTCCTCTATTTTTTTCATTGTAAATTCTGTTTCAAATAAACTGCCTCGTTATCTATTTCAGGTGAAGCGAGAAAGAAAAACTGCTCTTTGCAACAGGATAGTGTTTTACAAACACATTTTATCTAAACAAGAAACAAGTCAGTCTCTTCAATTCAACATTAATACATACTGTATGTTGCTAATAAAATGTGGCTCCACATTAATATCAGATGCACTCATTAATATTAATAGTAATAATAATGATTAATAATAGTAATTCTCATAAAATATGGTTAAAAAATGTTGTGAAAGTAGATGAACTGTGTCATTTTTCCTTCACCTACAATTAATAATTCAAAGCAGCTGTGTGTGTTGATAAAAGACAACTGTCAGCACAGCTGCTAACGGGAGTGAGGGACCACAAGTCGCTGTGACATCATTCATTTGTTTACAAACACAGCGAGGCATCATCAACACAACGAGGACCTTGATAGTAGTGTGTGAGAAACAATGTGTGTGTGTGTGTGTGTGTGTGTGTGTGCGCACAGGTGCACACTCACCTGATAGGCGTGGTCCGTGTGGATGAGGTAGAGAGCGCTGGGCGCGGAGCGGCTCAGCGGGGTGATGCCGCCGGCGGGGGGCTCCTTGGTGTCGGAGGGCTGCGGGGGTCTGCTGGAGTCCGGCCGCTGGTTGAGACACGGGAGCGGGGCGGGGGGCGGAGGAGGCGGGGGAGGGTGGACGGCGGGCGAGACGGGGGACAGGCTGCTCAGCCCGTCGGCCACCGAGTCCGTGTTGAGCTTGATCTCCGTGTAGTAGAAGTCCTCCTCGCCGTCGCTGCAGTCCGAGTCACAGTTGCGCCTGGTGAAGCACAGAGCAGAGGACACGGACGGCGAGAGATGACGGACAGAGGGGAGACGCGGACAAAAAAAAATGAAGAGGAGATTTCCTGTAATTGCAGATCACACGTGGTCCCGCCGCCCCCCAACATTAATGTCGGTCTCCACTTAAATGTCAATATAAATGTGCGATCCATCCAGTATTATCGTTCCCCGCCTCACTCATTTTCCCTTCACACCTCCTCTCCCTCCCCTCACACACACACACACACACACACACCCTGAGCAGAACGACTGTGGCAGAGGTGTGTGTGTGTGTGTGTGTGTGTGTGTGTGTGTGTGTGTGCGCTGGTGTCTTACCCCAGGTGAATGGTGCGGATGTGTCTCTGAATGCCAGCAGCGGTACTCAGCACTTTGCCACAATTCTTCCAGAGGCACTTGAACATCACCTTCATGGAGTTCTGGAGGAAACACACAACGGACGAGCGTTTGACCGATGCTCAGATATCGACTCCAAAGGCAGCCGTCCTTCATAACTACGGAATAAATGGCAGGAAATCGCTCACCTTTGAGGATTTGACCTTTTCTTATCCGCTGCCATCATCGCTGACATTACAAATGTCCGCTGAGCTGCTCATTCAACTCATCTCATGATTACATAGGAACAGGAGACGGCTGGTAATTCTCTCCAGGATGTAACTGTGTAATAACTGAACACTGAATGATGTTTTTATGGTGTGGCAGCATTAATGACTGGTCAGCAACGATGCCGCCATTGTATTGGCTTACTTTTATGGCTGTAGTATTATGATGGGATGTCAGCCCCTACGCCATCGTGATATCGTGCACACTGTACTCAGTTAAAAAAGTACATTACCAGTTATTAATTTAGGTTCATTAGGGCCCGAGCACCGAAAGCCCTATTGTTATTCGAGCGATTATTATTATTCCCCGTAAACAACTGCATTTTTGGAGGCTTTATCATACTCAAAAACTCATGAAAGTTGGTACAGGCGTCTCTCCAGGTGAAAGATTTTGTATTTTGGTGGAGTCGCGAGTCGAGTGGCTCGCTAGCGCCCCCTAAACAGATGCCCCGGCGGCTCCATTTACCTACATGCATGAAATTCGGTGGACGTGCATCACACCGAGTGTACAAAAAAGTTACACTGCAGCATTACGTCAACTCAACAGGAAGTCCGCCATTTTGAATTTAGTTGCCATTTTTGGCGATTCACACACGTTGTACTTTAACGAACTCCAACAGATTTTGTCGGATCGATTTGAAATTGATTCTGTGCACTCTTAACATGTTTGGAATAAAAAATTATCATAAGAATTTGTTTTCGTTGATCAGTGTGCCCGTGGCGGCCAAAAAGTGACCCAAAAATTAGTTTTGGGTCACTTTTTGCAATAGTATGACTTTTTTTTTTTTTTTTTTTTTTTTTCATAATTTGGACGCCATGTTATAGTATGATTTTTGTTTTTTAAAGTCATGGCAAATGGGGGGGATCAAACCCCTAATCTTCTTGCCGAGTGGCAACAGTGCTAACCACTGCGCCACCAATCTTCCTAGGAGCTAGACAGCATTGTGACAAATCTTTGGCTCCCTGCAACCTATAACTCCACCGTCCACAAATATTCATTCAAATGCGACCAAAATTGCTGCAGACATTCTTTTGATAGTAGATATACATGTTTTCAAGGGGGTCTGCAGTGATATTAAATATATTCCTGTAATGTGTAGTGTATGCAAAACTTTTTCAATTCCTCCAAACGTTTCAACTTCACTAAAAGTTGAATCACCATCAACAGGTGGAATCTGAACCATTAATATCAACCTTGGTGAAGTAGAATCTTTTACCTGTTGAGTTAACCAGGCTGTCGGTTGAGTCTCTGGAAGCTCTGAGTGAACTCCGTGAAACTCTTTCTCCTGCCGCTACTCTGGCGCCGAAGATAGTCCAGCGGTCTACGACGCCGCTTCAGAGCTGGAAACGACCTCATGAGGACCGCGCAAGGTAATCCACACAGTTCACGGAGGGCGAGTCCCTCTAAGGGTAAGCCACACGGGTGCGAGTTTGCCGGTTTCGGGTTTGTGTTGTAAATGCAGTCATACTAATGCCAAACCAAAGGTTGACAAGAATACAAAACAAAATCCTAATATACAAAACAAAAACTCCCAACAAAAATAAAAGTCAATAACAAAAAATAAAGGGTTCTTGGATTTCTGCCCGATCTACCACAAACTTTATCCCCCAAAATTCCATTAACATTTTAATGCTATAGTATGAATGTTTTATCATATTTCGGACAACATCCTATAGTATGAATTTTTTTTTCATAATTTGGACAACATGCTATAGTATGACAGTGGTGCAGTGGTTAGAGCAGTTGCCTCACAGTGAGATGTAACTGGGTTCGATCCCCACTTGAGGCATCCATGTCAGTTCAGAAAAAGTTCATACTCCAAAAAGCGATAAAAAAAAAAAATGTACACTGTATGCCATCCAAAATATTCCCCCAAAAAAGTCACACTATAGCATTTCGTCCAAAAAGTGACCCAAAATTCATTTTTGTATACAGTATATAGTATAGCCAGGGCGATGTGGCTAAGTTTGATGTTTCGCTGTGACACAGGAAGTTGATGTTTAAGGTCAAACGATGCTCCAAAAAATAATAATAATAAGGAATGAGATCGAGAAACAAATTTAAACTGTGAGAGGGAATATGCGGACCCTCGCGTGCTGCACGTCGGGGTCCGCATATCACTGCTTGCAGTTTTAATTTATCAATGTTCTTTGCAATACAATCACATGTATATATTAACAAATTCACGGTGTTTCTACTTTTAAAAACTTTTTAAGATTTTCTAAGTATTGTATTGTCAATATTTTTAAGTATGATATTATCACAGTATCTCTATCGTTGTGGTCGAGTGAGCTAAAACATTAAGATCATTTTTTTGGAGTGGTGATCCTGCTATTAAAAAAAAAACTGGATCATTACATTATGAAGGCTGTCATAAGTCACTTCAGTAAAAAAAAAACCCAGAACATTCCCTGATATACACTGAACAAACGTTTAAAACAATTTCACACCGCGTGGACCTTCATCTTCACTACTTTATATCTTTACTTACTCTATGTACAAAACGGACCCACGGCTTTACTGTAGCGTCTGTCAACGCAGCTACACTGAACACAAAGCTGGCAGAGCTCTTGTATCTTTTATCCGTCGTCTGTAATTACACCGCTGCTTCCTGGAGGGGCTGCATATTGTTTTCATGGACTCAAAAGCCCTGTGAGCTTCCTCTCTGCCCTCCTGCTCCGCCACTCCGAGCACACCATGAATGCTCTTACAGGCCCTTCTTTCAAACTATTGTTAAGGGGGCTGATTTCATTTTGACAAGATGCTTTCTTTAATTTTCTCCTTCCGTTCAGTGGAAAGGAATGCACACACAACAATCATCTGTCCCCCGTGCATTGTTTTGTCTGCGCGTAACAAAAGCCTATTTTGTGTTAGCGTGCGTGTGCGTGCGTGTGTTATTCCCTCTAAAGGAACATTTCGCGGTTAATTAAATGGGGTGCTTCAAACGGTATTGTGTTGCCAAGAGGAAGGAGCATGTAGATAATTCCACGTGAAACCCTGGTATGGCCTACAACGCGCGGATCCTGGTATTTTTCTCCGTCCACGCTCCGTTCTCTCGTCCTTTTTCCTCCAATTCCTATTCGTCACCCTCTAATATTTCATCCATAACCTTCATCTCCCTTCCTCTTCCCCACTACTAAATCCCCCCCCCCCCCGCCTTTCTTTGTGAGAAGTCCCCAATTAATACAGTACGGCGTGCCGATGTGGAGCTCGCCCAAGAGTGTCTATCGACTTGGAGGCCGGCAGGATCTTTATGTTTGCTGTAGCACGTATTTAAATCATTAATGCTGTTGTGCAGCAGCTGCATGTGAAGGCTGAGAAGTAATTATGAAGGGCAAATGTCTGGGGAGGACACACACACACACACACAGATGCAGAGAAGAAGGAGGGAAGAGAGGGGGGGTGGGGGACACACGGACCCGAGCAGGGGAGGCGGTGGAGGAGAAGGAAGAATAAAAGGAGGGATAGATGGATGATCCAGCCAGTAAACTAACAAGTAGGAGCACTGATGAGGAGAGAAAGGCCAAGATGAAGGCAGCGATAGAGAGGAACACAATATACATCTGAAAAACAATGAGAGCGAGTGAGCTGTGGATGTGATGAGCTGTCAAGTGGTGTGAAAAAAAAAATGACACGAGGGGGAAATGATGATGTTTCATACATCTGGGCAGCAAAGACAAAACTGCCACCGGAGCAAAAGGTTGCGCGTCCTTCCCCGTCCCAGTTTCATCTGTGCCTATCAGTCAGTCGGAGTCTGAATTACATCCACAAACTCCCTGGTTAATACAGCTGGGCAGTAAAGAAGGGAATCCAGCAGCTCCCTCCACTTCCAAAAAATGCCGACATCCAAACTCATCTGGACCACAGCTGAGTTTGTTTTCTCCAGAAGAACAGAATGTTATTGGTTATCAACGTGTTGCTGGAACAACACAATAATGGAAAATACGGCGCTGAACAGACAATAGATATCACCTTATCTATTATTTCCACGAAGTCCCGGCCTACTCGGCCTCTGAATGACTCGTACATATCACCTTCGTTGTTAGGTTGATGAGCTGGTTAGGGTAAGAATATTAGGATCAGAGCCAATCAGAGGATGATTGGGGTGGGGGGGGGATGTCTTCACAGAATGCACACGGAAGATCATTAGGCGATTAAACACGTCATGTATTTATTATTTTACAGCTGTTCCCCATTAAATGTCGGTCCATGTAAATACCGGACCCGAACCTTCGATCTGAATAATTTCATTCGTCATAAAAAGTGCAACTGCAGTTGAGGACGGCTCCACGCTGTGATCAAAGAAGTTCTTACAGTACTGCCACGTTATTTCTAAACCCTCTAGGTATCATAAGGTCACGTCAACAAACCAAAATCTTTTCCCCTAAAACCTGTGAGGATGAAGTGGTACCTGGTCAAATTCATTTGAACTTGAAACCCGAGAGAAAATAGCTTTTAAAAATAGCTCACGTCTTAATCTGAAAATAATTATTTTAAGCATGAACAGAGCTCTTGGAAAAACAAAGATGTACGCCTCAGACATGGCGTGGGACCGTTAACAGTGAAGCGATCGCTCCTTTTACACGTCACGATAACCACTCACAGAACAACTAGTTGCAACTCGTCTGTGTGTACTTCATGTTTATTTTTTCAGAGTTTGGACCGGCATCCTCTCCTTTCAACCGGTTTACAGTGCTCACCTTGCGCTTGCGAGGGATGGGCTCATCAAAGAGCAGGCTGCTGCCGTCTTGCTCATCCAGACTAGGGTCTTCAGGTCCCGCGGGGCCGGGCCCCACGCCGCCCAGGCTGGGCACACGAAACGGCTTGAAGCTGTCGGCAGAGAGTGGCGGAGAAGGTGTGGAGGGGTTGGACTGGTCGCTGGGGGCAGACCAGCTCCAGTAGCCCCCCGAGGAGTTGTTGCTGGACGGGGTGAAAGGTCCCGCTGAGCCGTTGTCCTTCCATGAACCACTCAGACCCTCTGAAGAGATGGAGGTGAACACAAACGGCAGAGATGTGAGGAGGAGGAGGAGGAGGAGAGGTACAGCATGAGAGTAAATCTAACAAATAGCTCTTACTCCTTTAGTTATATTTGTAGATGCTGCAACCACAACAAAAGGATGATATCAAGACATTCAATTAAGTTAAGAGAGTTTTATTTGCACTTCACATAAAAGAGCCTCCCGGCAGCACTTTTGACTGTGACACAGGAAAATAAAGGTTACTTTCCTGTTTTGTGATTCCACTGAGACACTTCGTTTTTTTTTTTTTTTTGTTTTTTTTTTTTTTAATAAATCAAAGAAAAATTTCTTTTGAATATCAGCTACAAAAGGCACTTTACTTTGTGAAGATGCAGGCTGGGGGAAACTTTGGGGAGAGTCTAAGGGTGTGTAAGTGTGTGTCACAGAGATCCAGCTTCCTTTTGGGATGTTTCTCCTGTCAGAAGTCGTTCTATCTTCACTCCAGCAGTGTTTTACATAAAAGAGGAAGTAGCTCACCAACAAGAAGAAAGGAGCTCTTTGTGTTTGGCTTTGTCGTGTAGAAAAGCAAATATTACGGCTGAATAACATTAGACAACCAGTTCATTTGAATAATTACAACGACACATTAGGGAAATGAAGTGTGCATGAGAAGCTACTGTGCGCGTTGATGTAAAAGCACACTGTATGATCTCATATGCGTGTAGATGGGTTTGACATATGTATGCGTACATTGAGACCAACAATCGCACAGTCGGTATTCCAAATCCAGTTTGTGCACGTGTGCATGACGTACGTGATGCACATTTAACATTATAACTGGACGAGTGTGTGCGACCGTGGTACAAGTGCGGGGCGGTTGGAGGGATGGCTGCACGTCTGCTCAGTGGAATGGTTGCACAGTCCATCCAAACGGTTGCACGTGGTTGCAGTTATGGGGCACTTTGGATTTCCGCCACCGTGTCGGGAGGCACAGATCCAGACTCATTGTGCTTTTCTGCGGGTTTTCAGAACTAATTGATGAGACGATCCCACGGCACAGCAGGTGGCGGTAATTTATCAACCTAAGCTTCCGCATGCATTCACTAGATAACAGCTGTGAGGGAAGGAAAAGTCCGTGTACAGGAAAACGTGCAAATCCCTGGCTTAGGCCGAGCACCTTTTTTTTTTTTTTTTTTTTGAGTTCGCTTTTTATAGTTTTTCCTGCTTTATTCATGATAGAAAAGACAAGTTGCGAAGTTTTGACCATTTTGTATTTTTCTGAAAAGTCACTGTGTCAGGAGGACATTCATCAATTATTTGGGAGTTGCGATACTCACCGCTGACTTTGACAGGTGGACTCCTGACCAGAGGACTGGTGGAGAGACTCGTGAGCACCATGGCAGCCGTCACCTTGTCCATGTCCACTTCCTCCTCTGACCGTCTGTTAAAACACAACAGGAAAAGAAGACAATTGCAACATTCAATCAACAGACTCACTGAACAACATTCTGCTTTTCATATGCTGATTTTAAAGGGGATCATTTTCTGATTTCTTTGACATATTCTGGGCCTCCGTTTCTGTGAACTGGCGGTGGATTTGGTCTTTCAATCACAAGCTGTAGATCCAATTTTTTTTAGCTCGTAAAATTGTATTCCGCTCTCACCAAACGGCTGCAAGTGAGAGTATCTCCCTGCACCGTCCATACAAAGAAATATGTGATGAGCCGACAGCTGGTCACGTAGCAGCAGTCTGAAGCTTGAGTTTTTTGATCACTTTTTCATACTGCGTTTATTTCAGTATTGAAAACTTTGGTCACGTTTAACCTGAGCATGCGACATTGTAACATTATGACAGAAAACCCAGGAGAAATCCTCTTTAACAGGCCACATTATACACAGGAGACTTTTCCATGCTTTTCTGCCAGATGTTTTCAGACAAAAAGTCATAATTGATGCAATCGCGCAGACGCCATTGGAAAAAATAAAAAATAAATAAATCAACAGTTGAAATGCTTCAGTACAAAATAAAACAATAAATATAAAACTAATCTAGACTGATGTGAGCGTTGTATTTCAGCTGTAGAGCCTGTACGATAAACATCCATGGTGCCCAGTACACACACACACACTAACTAATCCATATTATAGACTGTAACCACACCCCACACACATATTTGTCTCATCTAATTGGCGTGCAGAGAAGGTGGACTAGAAGACGGGCGTCTTAATCCTGTGCCATGTATTCCTAAGAGCGAGACAATCCCTGTGATCATAGAGATGTCAATAGTTTTATTACTGACAGTAAACCTGTGCTATGTGCTCACTATTAACATGACGAGCTGTGTGTGTGTGTGTGTGTGTGTGTGTGTGTGTGTGTGTGTGTGTGTGTGTGTGTGTGTGTGTGTGTGTGTGTGTGTGTGTGTTTGTCCATGAGCAGGCAAGGCTGTGATAGTGTGTGGACACCAAATGATCAAAGTCAATCCGATAGCAATGATGAAATCTCCTGCTGCATCGGAAGAACGCGAGATGAGCCGTCGCCGAGTTTTCACAGCGGCTGAGATCAAATAGTAGGTTGCACTGCATCTTAATTGGTACACAGACAGCGGAGGCAACAAACTGTTGAAATAAACAACTCATCTTTTAGTTTCCCAATGACTGTCAAAAAACAAAACAAATGCCCACGTGGTACTGAGAGGATTGCACAAGTTATGCGAAACCCGTGAGACGACTGCAACACCTATTCTCCTTCATAAACGCTTGTGACCGTATTCAACTATGAACTACTGTGGCTGCACTAATCATATCAGTGGTTATCATTTTTACCTAATCGTGGCTAAGAGGCCGATTAGGATTAATCTGAAACACAATGTTAATGCATCTAAACTCAATGAGAATATACACAGAATATACATGGTTCAAAGTGAGAGAAAGACTTGTGTTGTTTGAGTTGAAAATGTTGAAAACTCCACATTTGCCCTGAATTGGACGACTTCCCTTCATAAACAGGAGGTAAAAAAGGGAGGAAAGAAGGAATAACAAAGAGATTTTAGATTTAATTTCAGTCCGAAGGCAGATTGTTGCTCTCAAATGCACAATGTAAAAGTAAAGCGAGAGCAAATTTTGCTTTGCATGCAATGTAAATGAACTACACAGACTAAGGAACCAGGGCTGAATTTATCTGGAATCTCCCCCAACTGTGCCTCTCTGGTTCATCAATAAATGTCAGCTTAAAGTAAAATAAACCAAACACCAGGAAAGTGGACAGGAAAGAGAGCAACTGTGAAGGATATTTGCAGTAGCCACTAAAAACACTGCATCTGTGTTGTAAGAGAGACAAATCAAACTATAGCAGCGTGCCTGGTACTTACACAAAAAGACAACAACACAAAAAAAAAGAAATTCAACATGATCTTTACTGGGGACGTTCTGATTGGTTGACTGCTTACAAAACAATAATCATTACATCTGTGGTCTCAGGTGTAGCAACCAACTAAATGTTAATGAGCAGTCCAACCCAACACACACGCGTGGCTCTACTTAAACGATGTCACTATCTTAAACCTCCGTTTGGGTTTATAATCTCAACCCAAAGTAAGGCACGTGGTTCTCTTTAAAAAAAAAAAAATCCCAGGTGTGTTTCAGGTGTAATATAAAATAAACCAATCAGAGTGATATGTCCCACTCTGTATTTTAAGAGCAAGGTTTACTTCTCGGGGAATTGCTACTATAATCACTTCTTTGCAGAGGAAACTGATCTGCTCGTACACAGATTGAGCAGATTGATGTCCACAACAATAATCTTTAACATTATATTCTTTTTATTTGTAATCTTTTAAATGTTTGGGCACTGCTGCATGTCGTATTTGGTCTACAACATGAATCATGGACTAATTTGCTTAGTTAGAGCGCTGGTACTTTGCAGTGTAGTTCAAGACTCGTAAAAGTTGGCGTCTCCTCACTAATGGTTTCATTGTGAATAAATTAAACTTCAAAATTAATGTGAAAACGATTAAAAGTGTATTTACTTTACAGGCAAAAAGAGAAAGGAGACGAGTGCGTACTCTAACAAAGAGAGAGCCTCCGCCTCCATTAGCTGATGTCTAATTTATTACCCTTTCTGCTGTTGAATATGATGTCATTACAGCCTCCACATAAATCAAGAAAAGAGGCTGCGCACATAACTGCCACTTTTACCCATAACCCCCCCCCCCCCCAGCCTGCATCACCATAAAACCACTTCCTGGTCACCTTGGGAGGCCATCATGTGACAATAGATATTATCTCCATGGCAACAGTGACAGACAATAATTGCTGGGAGTTTTTTTTCTGTCTTGAAATATGAAAGAGTAAATCTCAGGAAAACACATTAGGAAGACTAATAATTAAGAGGTGATCGATGGCATGGTGGGAAAGAGAGGGTGGGAAAGAGAGGGTGGGAAAGAGAATTTCCCAAATCGCATTTGTCATTAGTGGTATTATCAAACTTAGTTTCCGTCCAAGTGCTTATTATGGCTATAATTAACACACGCTGGGAGCATGTGTGTGTGTGTGTGTGTGTGTGTGTGTGTGTGTGTGTGTGTGTGTGTGTGTGTGTTGGAGAGAGACATGTTAGAACACATGATACATGTGACACGGGAGTCGTGGTGGGACTGTTAATGGATTGGTAAGTGAATTCTGAGAAATGAGTTTCATTCGTTGGCGTCTTTGTGTGTCGCTGTATGTGCGCCTGTGTTATCATATCGTTACTTCACTAGTTGGCAATAAACCCCGTACGTGACCCCCCCGAGGCTTCCTAAAAAGGAACATTATCCTGGCTTCATGAACAGAAAACTAGAGAGAGAGTGATGAGCTTGTTTATTAATGCAGATTACCTGAAATAGATCAGTGTAATTTTACCTTGCTGCCGGCTATTCAGAAATGTAAAATGAGTTTACACTGTAGATGCTGTTGAAGTTGTTAACGACTGCCAGGATTTTTTAAACGACCTTAAAAATCGCCACAGACTCTGTAATTAATACACATTCTGTTCAGGTATGAACTATCTGCATCTGATTAACAGATCTAATATGCACCACCGAGACAACTTCCTCATTATGAGATCATTTCACAGGTACAGACGGTACCACACTTTATTTTCCGGGGTAGTGTTAATGTTGTTTTTCTCCTTCCTGCTCTCAGCTCTATATTTAAGTGCTCTTATTAGCACGTAGGAAAATAGCTTTTTAATTAAAAACGGAAAAACAACTTTAAAGAGAAGACCACTGGGGCCTTGCATAATAATTTTTCTCATTATTGAATCATTTTCTTATAATCTTCTTGATCAATAAATATAATTATTTTGGTCCGGAGAATGTCAGAAAACAGTGATGTCATCAGATTAGTTGTTTTGTACCATCAACAATCAAAAACTCAAAAAGATTCTGTTTATTATCACATAAGACTCAGAAAAGCGCATTTGAGCGTCTGAAACCACAAAATATTTGGCAGTTAGGCTTTGAAAATTACAGAAAATAATGCATCAATGAATCAGCAAATTGCTGTAGATTAATCTCCGGTCAGTTCTCCAATCAATAACTCAAATGGCAGTTTCAGCTCTACATTGATATACACAACGTCCCGCACACCTGCACGCGTGTTTTCACCTATTCTGGCTGATTAAACCTCTGCTCAGGTTGAAGATGGGCGGAGCTTAGGAACAAGCGAGGTCACCAAACTTCATGAACCAAGAAGGTGCAAACTCTCCCATCCTGACAGATACAACAAATCCAACAGGAGGGTGAGACGGGTGTCAATCAACCACAGCCCCACGCAGTCGTTAGGTCAGGCAACATGATGGGGAACACCCGTGTGAGCAAACTGAGGGTGATTAGAAGCTTTATACTGCATTTACATTATGGCGGTAATGTGGCTGTGTGCATGTGTGTGTGTGCGCGTGTGCGTGTGTGCGTCACTTTTCAAATTTGAGTCTTGTATTAATAGACACATTTGCACTGTGCAGGCTAAGGCTGGTTCACAGGGCCATGAGAGAACCAGAAACACAGCAGGTTCTGAGCAAGGAGGAGAACAAATATTTGTGTTCCCAAGATGTTCAAGAGCTACTGGTTTCCTCAAAGCTACAAAGACGAGTCGATCACTGGCTGACAGCTTGAGAAAATCATGAACACATGTTGAAAATGAAGTCATTTGTAATCAGAAGCTGGGTTGGATGGTTTTAACCCTCTGTGGGTCCCTGGGAGACACAAATAAAACAACAGCTCCCTCTTCAGGGGCTGCGATGAGTTTGGAGGGGCTTGCGTGCGTGTGTGTGTGTGCGCGTGTACGTATGTATGTATGTGTGTGTGTGTGTGTGTGTGTGTGGGTGTGCGCGCGTGCGTGCCTGTCGACCTATCAGGTGATGAAACTTGTTGCGCTTCCCAAGCCAGAGGTCTCCACTCTTTTAAATGGCACAAGTGAACTGAAGAAAACAAAGGATCTGCATGAGAAGGAGTGAGACGGGAGGCATGGTCACGGTGTGTGTCTGTCTGAAGTCAAGTCGCCACCATTGTGGGGGACAAGCAGTGTCCAGTTTCGAGCAAAAGACCAGGTAGAGCGAGAGAATAACAAGGGTTCATGTTACTGTGGCCCACTTGGTTTGACAGGTAGATGGGAGTCAATGAAATGTGGGCCAGGTTTTTGTTTTTCATGATACATTTCTAAGTTTACTTTAAAGTTTGAGGACAGAGGAAAAGGGTGGCATATTTCTCCAAGTAGGACAAATCTAATCTTTTTCAGGAAAACACGGATATTAAATTAAGTATTGCTGTTTTGTCTGAATGTAAATGTAACCATGCGAGTTTGCGAATCAATAGTGAACCATTGTCTTTCACTGGCTAGGACCCCGCCTCGGCTGGGGACAAACCTTCATTGATTGGGGGAGATTAAGCCAGGGTGAGAGTTTTGCGGTTTGGGGGGAAGGCTTAGTCGAGGATCCACTGCGGCTCCCGGGCCTTGCAGATCCCCGAGATCTCCATGTGGGACGGAAGGATAAAGGCTATGAAACATGACAACCATAAGTGAAACGGTTTAACAAGAGGGGGGGAGGGTGGGATGCAGAAAACGTGAACAGGCCGAGGTTTAGAGTGGGTGGATATTTATAGGAGTGTGGCCGGAAGTGGGGGAGTGGTTGAGGCGTGGTCCTGCTCCTGAAATTCAGCTAAAACTTGATCTCCAATTAAAATAAATAAATAGGTACTCTTTTATTTAAAAAAATGGGAAGTTCAATCACTCATTTGATCCCACGCCCTCCAACACTCATATAGGCTGACTGATAGGGTATTTTAAGCATAAAAAATATAAATATATATAAATTTATATTAATATATCGGCCAATATTCTTTATATATATGTTCTATATATTCTGTAAATACATTTTTTTTTTGCAATGATCCCTTAAATGTGGCTCTCAAACACCTTTGACACTTGTGAAAAAGATATGAAGACACGATATTTTATAGTTGTTTGTCCACACTTGACACTTTAATAACTATACATAACCATAAAAACACACACACAACTAGAACAATTTCTCATTTACTTCGAGCATCTTTTTCTGCATTTCATTCTGTTAAACATGTTTTCATATCAGCGCTTACTGGCCAACATATACGCTGACACAAATATACCGTATCTTGGATAAGGGAATATCTGCTGATAAAATTGTCCAGCAGATAAATCGATCGGGCTCTTAATTTATAAAAAATTGTGTTAAAAAAATATTGTAGATAAAGCTTAAAAAGGGAGACTGTTGAGCAAAAGTTGCTTGTGAAACAACACATTGTCCTGCATCAACAAGTTGTCTGGTCAGAGTTAATAAAAAATTATCTCCTTGACGTGTTCCGATACAACACGTTTCACATGAAGCAACGGTGCCACGCTGCATTTCAAATTGTTTGTGTTGTTGTTTTTTTTAAACTCTCTTTCCAAACTCCTTCAAACTAAATGGGCCGAGGTCAGTCTCTCTCTACACACACAAACATGCACAAAGCCCTGGAAGCGTTAAGTTTCTATGTCACCCAAAAACTATCAGTCACTTCTAATGAAGGCGGCTGAAAGGTGTGGCGGGTAACAGCAACTCCCCTGAAAGAGAGGCCGGCGCTGCCAAGCGCACTTCTCGCTCCTCTGTCTGCGCTCAGTCCTCTCTCTCCGCTGCCTCCCTTCACCCCTGCTGGACTGACTTTCAACTCTGTGAGCCTCTCTCTCTCTCTCTCTCTCTCAGCCTCGCTCCCTTTGCCTCCCACACTTTGAGCTTCCTTGACTTGTGGCGGCCAAAGAAGACACTGTGATCCGTGGCGTATCATAGTGTCTGCAAAGTAAGTGTGCAAGAAAGACAGCAAGGAAAGTGCGTGGGTGAGCAGCTGTGTGTGTCAATATGTGTTTAGGCTGGCTTGGCTCTTCGATGCGGTGCAGGGAGGTCTGCTCGTTTACAACGGCCACTGGACTATGAAGCCTATTTCCTCCTCAATAATAAGCTCCTATAAATCAGAGAGGTCCTCTTCTACTATGTGCTTATCTGATTTCACCCCCCCCCCCCCTACACACACATGATTTGAAAACCAGAAAAGGAATCTGCATATGACACAGGGCCAACATGCATGAAGGGCTCCGCTTTTGATTGGCAGATGTGTATGAAGGGGACCCACTCAGGATTTTCCTTTGACATGCTCATGTGCATCTTTCAGAGATAAGGGCTCTGTTGGAAGACACGCATCCAAAACTGAAACATACAAAGGGGCATAATTAGAGCACTGTGTCGCCTATTCAGTTTCCCAAAGCACACTGCGGTCGTTGCTTTGCATGAGGTGTGTATGTGTGAAGTCTGGAGGGGATGTCCAGGACAAATGATGTCAATCATTAGCAGAAGTTGCTTATTCAGTGTTTCTGAACTGCACATCTGTTCTGGAACACACACACACGCGCACACACGCGCGCGCACACACACACACACACACACACACACACACACACACACACACACAATCATGAGAAAAGAAAGCAATCTTCTTAGCCACAACAACATATGCACTGGCCAGGCCACCAGCGTCTTGAAATAGGAGCCGGCATCTTTCCCTTCACACAGACTCTGCTTCAGCTATTAGAGCTGCAGTGCCAAACCTCCATCTGATTCACTGCAACTGGAGCTTCACAGTGAACTGTAGTCCAGATCGGTGTTCCTCCAACACTAAAAGAAAAAAAAATGGGCCTAGTTCTTGGAAATGTCAAGATACCCTCATTCAGAGTTGATGCATCACATTGGGAACATTTGAAAAAAAGATAGTGATAAAATTACACATGACGGGACTCTAGAATTAAAGGGACTTGCTAACCAGAAAATCAACATATCTCCTGCATGGACAATTGATTTTTACAATAATTCAATAACTGTCTTGTTTCTAGATTTGGAGAGACATGATTGTAATGAAAAGCCCTGACTGAACTGTCAGACAGAACTGAAGAAGGGAAAAAAAACTTCACTTTCAGGGTAAAATGACCCTTTAACTTTGTAATGAAGACTAATTATTGGGATTTTAACTTGTGACAGCTTCATTAAACTCAAACTAAAGTTAGTCATTATTCTATATATCTGGTATCATCCCATTGTAATCTTGCATGAACATGCTGCGTTACTTGACAGATTTATAGAGACTGTCATGGTTTGCGTTATTTTTATTCATGTCTTGAATATGAAAAATGATTGACTGCTAAATGCAGTTGGATTCAGTTTCAGCTCACACAAATGAAAACACAATTGTGAATATTATATTTCATTTCTGCCGATAGATCCCCAAAATCATACAAATGGGACCTTTAAGGGGTTAACGTGTTTAAAATTCTGAAAGCCCAAAGATGGATTGAGGCAACTTCTTCACTGTTTTAGAATTAAATAAATAAAAAACCTCGGGCAAAATCCTTGTGCTGTGAAGTTGCTAGAATTCCCTTTCACTGGCGAAGTGAAGGCAATGAAGACTTCATAATGACTGACTGCTGAATTTCAAAGCTTTCTAGATCAAAGACGAAAACAGCGCCATGTTCAAGCAATTGCTTTGTACGATTGACACCAATCGCAGACTATTCTGCAGGCATTACGAAATACAAGCCATTGTTTGAGTTTCCTCAATAAACTCCCAAGAAGCAGGGCCATTTTCTTCTTCTTCTTCTTCTTCTTAAGGGGAAATGTGAAACATGTAATACCTTAAGAGTCGTTTCTCATTGTGTTCCTGAACAACCCACCCGAGAACGCGCAGCTGCTCCAACCACGATCGTCATCAGCCGTGGAAATCCTGCACACAATCTACGGATCGCTTCAGAGAACGGGTATTGGACGTGTAGGGTTGACCGCGTGTAGGTTAGAGCAGATGATGAAGTCTTTAAGACTCAACAATATTATCACCGAGATCCACGAGCAGCTAATTAGCCGATTACGCGTTTGCATGTTTTAAGTTGCGCGTCTCACTCACGCACGAAAGTCAGACGCGCTTCGAGGGCTACATAGAGACACACTTGCACGGGACGGTATGTGCAGATAGAAACCGACACGCTTGTTTGTTAGTTCCCCTTTTTTTTTTTTTTTTAAAACAACAAACACACTTATCTTATGGTTGAAACGGTTGAAAAGAGTGTGGCGAACATCAGCTGGGCGTTAAGCCAAAGAACCTCCGTTGTGCGTCTCTGTGTGTCACTTCCTCAAATGTATTTGTTGATCAGCAGAGCAGTTTTTTGGTTTTGTCCTGTTCTGCCTCTAATGCACTGAGAGCAGATGAGGTGTGTTCCTTGCGGTAAACGGCGCACAATTCATTGCGGGTGTAAGATGTGTGTTTCTCTGTCTGTCTTGACGCGCAGCAGATCTTCAGTATCGCAAAAAAATAAATCCTCCCTCCTTAGTGTTGCTCTTTTTTTTTTTCCCCCAGTTTACCTGAATCAAATAAGCATTTGGGAGACAGAGCACACGCACACACGCACACACGCACGCGCAAAGATGTGACTCTTGCACACGCAAAATTGGAAATTAGATCACGCATGTGAACACCGACGCATTCACAGGGGAGAAACAATTATTTCCACTGTTCATATAACAGTTAGCTCGACATATGCGCGTATAAATGTGGTTTAAAAAGCCCTTAGGCTTCTTTTTTTTCCTGTTTTTTTCATTTTGACAGTTTAAAACAAAAATGATTAGAACATCATCTGTGCAAAACAGTCTTTGAGCTGCACTTAAATCAGCAGGACTTAAAAACGACATCAAAATACATGTGTTGTAGAGACATTCATTTTGGATTTATAATCTACACATGAAACCTGTGTCATTTACATTTTTGGCACGTGTCACCATTAACAAAGCCATAAGGTTTTCATACCATTTCTCAAGTTGTGACACTTTTAACCCAATGTTGGAAATGGTACAAACTTGCCTTTTCGGTACAAATAAGAAAATAACGGCAATATAGACCAAATTAAATGATAAAATGTTTACATTTTGGTCGATGCTGAATAATTAATTAAGCAAAGACACCATCTTTTATCGGGTTGGAAACTGTTGCAACTTACTCAGATGGTTAGAAGAGTCACTGCAGATTCTGGGAGTGCCTTCAGAACAGCATCAAGTGTTAAAGCAGGGGATTTGGGGGATTTATTTAATATTGAGTATCTGCCAATACAAAAATACCATGGATTTTCATTTGCATGATAATTGAATAGGTCTGTAATTCATTGAGAAAAACGCGCCTGCATCTAAGCTGTCTTTTGATGTTTTAAGTATATTTATTTAGTTGGTTTTTTTTAAACAAAATAACCGAGTACACAAAATACTACATGTTAAAAGTTTTTTATAAATAGTGCTTATCAACTTAATTTAGTGCAGTTTGTAATCAGAACATACTAAAAAAGGACTAATATTACCACAATTCCACTTTGACTTGATGTAATAACTTTAAATCACAATTCTACTTTATCACAGTGACTTGAGTCACTGTATGTTGTTGAATGTTTTTATTTTTTTTTTTAGGAACTGTGTCAGTACCGTTGACGTAAAACAAAAGATGGGGGGGGGGGGGGGGGGGCTACATATAGCTCACAATAACCGATACCGATCAATTTAAAAAATGCCTTGATTGGCCTCGATACCGATCTTTGAGATCTGCGTGGGAAATGTTAAATGGCGTTCTGGGTTTTTTTCAAGCATTGCTGGATTTGTAATCAGAAAAATGGATGGTTACCTCTGAGACTGTAAAGTGTTGCTATTACTTCTCAGTAACAACTTTTGGATAAGCAGCAGCAGCATCTGTTGAATATTTTGCCGCCATGCGTGAAAAATTAACTAAGGTCCATAAAATGTGTCAATATTCCTTGTTGGAGTCTAGCCCTCCTTTCACCTTTGCAGGACTGTTCTGTTTATGTACCCTTGTCAAACTATGTGGTACGAGAGGATTACCTTTGAACTCAAATGTAAACATGTCACCACAAAGGTGAGCCTGAATGTACATAGCGACACATTAATGGCTCAGATGCAAGGATGGTTCAGTGACTATGGTTTTCAGGAAGTGTGTGCATGTGTTATGGAGGGAAAGGGCTGCAGGGTCGTCATAGGACTTCAGTGAGTGAGTGTGTGTGCATCAGGTTGATATATATAAGTCCTGATTTCTTCTCATTTCACATCTATAAAGAGAGATTAACCCCTTGAGCGACAGAGATGAGGGGATTTGATCATTCGCTCTCTCTTCATGGCTGCACTTTACCTTTTAACTTGCAGTTGATTGACACACATGCCCGCTTTAGAAGTGTGTCCTAGATTTGCATTATTGGCTGGATACATCCTGGCCTTTGGGACGGTGGGTAAACACACACACACACACACACACACACACACACACACACACACACACACACACACACACAGCACACACACACAGCACACAGCACACACATACAGCACACGCGCACACACCACTAACAAGTGTCTAACCTTTCCACTATTGTACTAGCAGGTGCAGAGAAAAGACGGTGAACACACACTTGGAGGATGGTAAACAAGAGATGTACTCCTCCCTGCAGCATGTCCATTACGTTTAGTTTTACCTAATGAAATTACATATTCACTCACTCACCAATCTTAAACTGTCAGAAGTCATTCTTGGTGTATTTCTCCTCAGCTCCCATTACTACGGTCAGTCTACTCAAAGCTGTGCCTACAATACTGATTTATATGCATGATTATGGCTTATATATGTTATGATTTCTGTTTTCAGTTAAGATACAGGCCCAGTTGATTTTGTTTTAAATGTAGTTTGTTTTGTATTTACCTTTGGTGTTATTATGTATTGAACTAATCCCCGGTGACAGTGCAATCATTGCATCTCAGCGTACTCTCCTCAGAACTGAATCTGCACTGGAAGCAAATAAGCACCTTGACAACCAAGTTGCTGTGAAACATGAACAAAAAAATGCAGCGTCGTCTCTGCACCACACAAATATACATCAGCAACTTTAAAAAGAAGCTGTGATTTGGATCCGTTTGATACGTGAACTTGTGAACCCATAAATATTGACAATCTACTGTCAGCAAACTGCACACAAACATCTGGATGTCTGGATTAAAAATGCATACTATGCCATGTCAGTTCCTATCTGTTGGTTCTGGCAGCTTTAAGCACAAGATAAAAAAAAAAAATAAACACTCAAAACCAACCACACGGGGAGTCCTGATATGAAGGGCTTGAAGATGCTGATCCGATAATCACAACATCCCCTGTTATCATTTTCCTTCTTTCTCCCTCCAATCTTCTATCCATCTCTACTTTTACCTAAAGTATATCGAAAAAACAACAACACACCGTACAAAACAAAAAACAACAAATGTGAAAAATACAGCATGAACTTTGAGTCAACAATGTCACAAAAATAAAAATTATACAGAAAACCGTTGGAAATACTATTCCAAAAATATATTCTCATATTTCTAATGGTACAAAGATAAGAATAGGTGGGATAATGGGAACACGTTTAAAATGCAAAGGGTGATGATGAGGGCGATGGAAGAAGACGGGTAGGTTGTGGCAGCAGGGATAACACATCTTGACACACACACGCGCGCGCGCAGCGCGCGCGCGCGCACGCACGCACACACACACACACACACACACACACACACACACACACACACACACACACACACACACACACACACACACAGAGTGATGGGCTTTTCCTGAATTGATGTTGCTGTATGCCCTAATGAGCAGAGGGAATACACAGGATCTCAATGCTCCAAGCTACTCATTTGGCCTCGTGTGCATGTGACTGCGTGCGTGTGTGTGTGTGAGAGAGAGAGAGAGAGAGAGAGTGTGTGTGTGTGTGTGTGAGTGTGTGTGAGTGAGAGAGAGAGAGAGTGTGTGTGTGTGTATAAGAGTAAATGTGTCACTTTCAGTAAGATGTTGTTTATGTTTCTGCTCAGAATTACACGAGTGCTTGGCGTGCCGGCAGAGTGAATGTATATGAATGTGTCTGAGAGAGAGTCCGCTGATGTGAACAAAGGGAGTAGCTACGAGAGTCTTGGCGACCTTGGCTGCCTCTCTTTGCTCCTTTAATTTCTTCCTCTCTAACCCCCCCCCCTCCCCCGCCTCGTCCTTTCCTTCACCTGCCTCTCTACGGGCTTTCTTCTCATCATGGATCAACACCATCCATCCATATGATGAAGCCTTGGAGTAAACAAAGGAACGCAACGAGCGCATCGGAGAATCTGAGCTCTGTGTCAGAGATGCAATAAATGAAGAGCGGAGATGTAGGTGGGAAAACAAACATCAGCAGATGTCTTTCTCTACATCTCTGCGACTCTGTTATGTCCTTTTTGCGGTCGCGGTATAGCGTGATTTATTTGTGTTTACATCAGCACTCTGAATCTGGGAACCGAATCACTCCACAGTCGTGATTCAAAAAGAAGCCCTGAAATCAAAGCTACCCTTGTGGTTTATGCCTCGAAACTAAGTGGTTTTAAATGCGGCGTGGCTGATGTTTAAAATAGACATCTATTGTGTCATAACTAGAAAATCTGCAACTTTAAACAATGAAAAAGATTACCGAAAACACTTGAGGCCTCTAAAATGTCAGCCAACATCCATCACATGCAGCATTATATGCACAAAATCCACTTTGGGCCACAAAAAGCATCTTTTAGTCAAAACAAGAGAATCACTTACATGACATAAAATGCAAGTGAGAATAACAACTGGATGAACTACTGTACAACACAACGTCTTATGTTTGAGAGCAGAGGCTTAGCAGAGCAGCAGCAGCAGCAGCTTCAGTCCTCCGTGAGTGTCTACATAAGATGCACTCAGGCACGGTTCTGGCATCGCTCAGAGCCCAATGTACAATCCCTGTAGCTCCAAGACAGTAAAAAGTTACTACAGCTGTAAGCAACTCGTCTGCTGGTCATTTGTTTACTTTACCCCCCCCCCCCCCCCCAAAAAAAAATCTAAGCTGGGAACAGGTTGAGATTGGAAAATGGTTCTCTAACTGACAGCAGGGTCATGAAATTCCATCTCAGGTCTTCCTCTGCATCTCCCCCGTGTCTGTCTTCTTCCTCTCTTCCTGCAAGGACTGAGGTGATCCACTCCCTCCGCTACCTTTCACCTCATTAGTGTGTGTGTGTGTGTGTGTGTGCGTGCGCGTTGCGGTGCTCAGTGACAAGAGCAGTGGTGATAATGAGGGTTGTAAGAGCAGCACGAGTTGGCCCCGAGTGCCTCTTCCACTCCACTGGCCCTCTGAATGGACACGGGGACACGGACACACACACACAGCAAATAAGTGCCTTAAACAACACACATAAACACACGCTGGCACCCTTTTATCACTGCTGCGCTTGATTATAAACACCTTGGCTGCAGCCACAGCAGACGCACTTCCATACACACCTCCAGCCCTTCAGCTCCCAGGAGTGACACACACACACTGGAGGAAAGGGGCCTCTTTCCTAATTACACTTTGAGGGGGGGGGGGGGTAGATGTGGCTGTGTGTCATCGTGAGTGTGTGTGTGTGTGTGTGTGTGTGTGTGTGTGTGTGTGTGTGTGTGTGTGTGTGTGTGTTTGCTGAAGGTGCTCATAAAAACCTCTGGAGATTGAGCTGATGGACAGCATTATAAAAGGTCTATCAGCTGGTCCAATCGCTTCACAATGCCTCCAGGCAGGACAAAGGATCTGCCCGTCACTTCAACATACACCTAAAGGCCTTTTACTGACACCCCTCCCCCTTTACACTAACCCCTGCAACCTCCTTGCCATTCTTCCTCGCTTCGTCTTCCCCCACAATCTTTTTGCTAATTGTATAATATTTAACCTTTTCGTGCAGAAAAGCTAACTGGGATGTGGTTTTGTCACTGACGCGACACACTATTAGTAGCTCATGAGTGACGTGCCTATTGTCACCCGAACAGTTGCTTGTCTGCGAGACAATCGAAACGAGCCACGAGCATGTTTGGATGACCTTTCTGGTGAATCCTTTTTTTTGGCAATGAAAAACGGTGTTGGAGAGAAAAAAAAACAAAGCTCAGAGAGAAAAGATGAAGGGGGAGAGCGGAAGGGTGTGTTTTGGGGGAAGGTCTCCATCAGGCGAGCATCATTTCTGATTAATTTACTGCAGTGTGATATGAGGATGTGACACCAACCGTGAAGAGACAGCCGTGACCAAGAAGAAGAAAAAGAAAATACAGAGAGAGACAGAGAGAGAAAAAGTGACATTGAAAGAGAGTGACAGAGAGAAAAAGAGAGTCAGTGATAGAGAGAGAAAAAAGAGAGTGAGAGAGAGAGAAAAAAGAGTGACACAGTGAGAGAGAGAGAGAGAAAGAGAGAGAAAAAAGAGAGTGACACAGAGAGAGAGAGAGAGAGAAAAGAGAGTGACACAGCGAGAGAGAGAGAGAGAGAGAGAGAGAGAGAGAAAGAGAAAGAGAGAGAGAGAGAGAGAGAGAAAAGAGAGTGACACAGCGAGAGAGAGAGAGAAAAGAGAGTGACGCGAGAGAGAGAGAGAGAGAGAGAAAAGAGGGTGACACAGAGAGAGAGAGAGAGAGAGAGAGAGAGAGAAAAGAGAGTGACTCGAGAGAGAGAGAGAGAGAGAGAGAGAGAGAGAGAGAGAGAGAGAGAGAGAGAGAGAGAGAGAGAGAGAGAGAGAGAGAGAAAAGAGGGTGACACAGAGAGAGAGAACCCGCCCCTTCCTTCATCCTTCTCAACCATGTCAACAAGTCCACACAAAGACTCCTCTGCTCCATTGTACCTTATAGATCTGTACTGAAGCATCCATAAATCATTGCCCACACTTATGTAAAATACATTTCTCTGCATTTTCTTCCAACTCTGCGATCAACATTTTTGTTTCATCATTCTTCCACTCTTCAATGAACAGCGTAACATGAAGGGGAACTCTTTTGGTACTTTGTGCATTTGTGATGAAACAACCCTTCTGAAAATCAAATTAAGTTTTGACAAAGATAGAAAGCATGTTAACAATGAAAGAATATGAAATTAGGTCTGCAACTAATGACGTTTTTTTTATTATTGATTAATCTCTCAATTATTTTCTCGATTAATCTATTAGCCGTTAGGTCTTTAAAATGTCAGAAAATGTTGAAAAATGCCGACGAGTGTCCCGACTAACAGTCCACAACCAAAAGATATTCAGAAGACATCACAGAAGACTAAAGGAACCAGGACATATTCACATTTAAGAAGCTGAAATCAGAGAAAATCTTGTATTTTTGCATTTGAAAATGATGCAACACGATAAATCGATTGCCAAAATGTTTGTCAATTATTTTTCTGTTGATCGATTGGATCGACCGATGGTTGTCTATTTTTGTACGCGAAGCACAGACCTGAGCTGTCTTTTATTTACATGGTGCGTCCTGTGACTCGGCCTATTCACAACCTGTCAGGAACTGCGGCTGAATTCAGCAGTTCAGTCAAAGTGTTGTCTTTGGGTCGGGAACACAAAACTGTGATTACAAAAAGAGTCGAAAGTACCTCTTTGTCTGAAAGAAAACCTCCGCACAAGTCTACCTGGGAGAAGTGGTGCTGCAAAAGGCAAAAACTGGTTCGCAGCAAAAATTGATTATATTTAGGTTTACTGCATTTTGTATGTTGGGACTCCAGTGTATTATTTTTGAAAGCATGCTCTTTATTTTTAGCGCCTAAAAGGATGCAGAGTTTGTCTATTAAGGCCCAAAAGAACAAACATGAGGATGCTGACAGAAACAGCAGGTATCATAAGAATCACAATAAGTCCCACAAATTTTTTTTTTTTTTTTTTTTTTTTTTTTTAAATTATTCACATTACAGTTGCATTATTGATTATTTCTAATTGTGTAGGAGGTCAGCAAATCATAGCCCCGCGTCTTGGTGCGTGGAGCGATTTCAACCTACGAGAAACGTTTCTCGCGAAATGGGCCGGCTAATTCAAGCATCACCAGAAATAACAACAAAAACTGCAGGAAGTAAAACCCCACAGCTACGTCTTGAGTGTGTGGACTCCTAAGTTGCGCTCCCGCCACCTGTGTCTGTGTCAGTATGCGGCGCACGTCGTCAGTGCTACCGCTCCGAGCGGCCGCAAGCGAGGCAGCAAATTGATGGACAGTTCCAGCCAGCCAGCGCGCCGATTGTCACTTATCATTTGGGTCAACGCTGCATGCCTTTGCTTACAACGGTCTGTGAGCAAAAGGTAAACAACAACAAAAAACACGGAACAAACTGAGGCTTGAATATCGTGGAACAAAACTCGGGTGTGGAAAGCCTCTCTGCTGTCTGTCTGTGATGTCATTATCAGGTGGAAATGGGGGATTGTGCACTGATCATTATTCGTTAACCCTTCCTGTGGTGGTTAACTACAAATGACTGCCATATTTACATACTTAATTGGAAATGTGCGTGTGTGTGTGCGCGCGTGTGCTCTGTGGGAATAGAATTGAAATGCATGTTCACTCTCCTGCATGTTAATTATATTTTCTATGTGACTAATACTCCCCCTCGTGAGAAAAGCCAACTGGACAACAGCAAAGTCTGCGGAGTGTTTATTTCAAAAGTCGACCCAGTTCTTTGTCAGAGAAAAAGCTCAGACAAACAACTTGCATCTACCTCACTGTGTTTGTAGCTACGGATGTCATATGCTGGTGTAAGTGAGCCACGCTGCCTATTCTACAACGCCAGCACACAGCTCAGCGGTGGGCTAACATCTCACTCTGTCAGTCAGATGAAGAAAAACACACACACACACACACACACACACACACACACACACACACACACACACACGAAGCAGGCAACGGAGAGAGGAGACAAAGGAAGAGAGGGAGGGCTCCGATGCGGGAGGGTGGGAGAAACCCAGAGCGGGGTTGGGCGGTGGGGGAGAGACGAAGGGGGAAATGAGCGGGAAAGCAGAGATGGAGAAAACAAGATAGTATACAGCGAGTCAGGGGAGGTGAAAGCACGAGGCAGAGAGTGAAAGATTGGAACAACACTGAAATGCTTGTGCGGGTGTCTGGCCAATGGGGGACAATAAAAGAGAGATGGAGGGAATAAAAAAAAAGAAAGAAAGGGAAAGGACTGGACAGTGGGAGGAAAGAGTGAACTGTACGTGGGAGGAACAGAGACAAAAAGGTTAGGGCTTTCAGTTTGCTCTTTCTTTTAGTGAACATCGGGGAAATATTATCTCTCGCACAGCAAGAACTAGTCGCAAAAAATTGTTCACCTCTGATCTAATACATAACACTGGCCATCAAATCAGACTTAATCCCAGTACAGCTGTATTCAGATGAGTGAAAACTGTGACTGGCTAACATGCAACAAGACACACGCAAGACCAGCAGAGGATACGAAAACTTCTTTGAGACACGTACTGGATAAAAGTGTGTGTAGTTGAAATTGAGTGCATTTTTCTTGAACTCGGTAACCAACAAGGACCTACTACAGCGAAGCACCCATGTTTACAGAGATGTCAATGGGAGGTCATGAATTATGCATGCTGCATGGAGGAGCGTGGCTATGTAACGCGGTTTGTGGGCCTAAACTCCTGCAAATGCTTTTGTGTGTCTGTCTAATGGGGGGCGTTATGTTTCCCTTCATCACGGCTCTGAGCCTCAAACCGCTGCAAGAGAGAAAAATAAGAGAGGGAGCTTTAAGAGAGAGAGAGACAGGGGAGAGAGAGAGAGAAGCCCGTGGTAAACACATCCATTTTCAGCTCACATTGAGGTAATGCTGCCAAAGCTGCCATGATCTACTCAGACACACACACACACACACACACACACGCACACGCGCACATGCGCACATGCACACACACAATCTTGGACACATACAATAACACACACAAAGTTCTGCAGCCCGGCAGCCCCCTTGTCTGGCAGAACATCCGAGTCCCGCCGAGTCAAAACCCCTCAAATGATTGCACACACACGGTCACGCCCACATGGGAGTCTAGTTCAGCATGTGGAACCCAAATCAAATCAATAACAAGCTTGTCTGCAGATGCTGGTAGCTCATGTGACCCAAGCCACTGGCTCCCATTGTTTACCGGGAGGGACGGGAGGGGGGAGCTATAGTTTGGGCAAACGGCAGCTTTGTTGATATTAACAGCTCTCTGACAGTGGGGGGTGGTGTGTGTGTGTGTGTGTGTGTGTGTGTGTGTGTGTGTGTGTGTGTGTATATATGCGTGTGTCTCAAGAACAGGAGAGGGTCTGAACAACCCCTCCAAATGGGGGTTGAGGGGGCAACTGTACCAGCTGTCCTCTGAATTCCACCACCTCCATGAATGTGTGCACAACTCACTCCTCTCTCTCTCTCACACACTCTCTCACACACACACACACACACACACACATACACACTAATAATCTACCGCAAAGCTAAAAGTGCCACGACTGGCTGTTTACCCACTTACAAGCTGTTCTGAACTCCAATGAGGGACGACCTGAAGCTGAGCACAACTGTGAAAACGAACCGCTACCTTCAGGGGTTGTGTGTGTGTGTGTGTGTGTGTGTGTGTGTGTGTGTGTGTGTACAGTAACTGTGCCACAGCCTGCCCGCTTGCAGGTGAAGCTGGTGAAGCTAATGACAAATGTCTTTGAAGAACAAAGGACGGCAGCGAGAAAGAGAAAGTGAGTGTGTGTAACAGGGAGACAGAGGCAATATTATGCAGGACGCCCACAAACGAGACGTACAACAATCGAAGCTTTATCTTATTTGAAGGTTGGGTGGTGTGTTTGGCAAAAGGGCCAATTATGATTTGGTACCATTTATGACGCAGATGGGGTCCTCCGTTTAAGGTTTTAACACCACAGAAGGTTGATGCATTTCAAGGCCTTTAAATGTCACAATGACGAACAGAAAAACAAAGTTGAAAACAGTGTGCGTGCATCTGGACACAACAGGGGACCAAAGCATCACATTTTCAAAATACTATTTGTTACAATACGACTACAATCATCAGATGAGCTCCCCGTAAAAAAGGTCTAATTTAGATAAGATGGTCATGCCATGTCTGTTTCTCTTCGTTCGGCTCTACAGTAAGTATATATATATATTTATATATATATATATGTGGCCAAGTCAGGTTACCAAAACCCAACAGATGATGAATTAAGTGTATTTTGGAGGTGCTTGGTCTCTTATTTACAGTTCTGGTCTGCTGCCTGTACTCGCAGCTTTAGCTCTTATTAGAGACACCAAAAACCAAAGCAGGCCTCTTATTGGATTATGGAGTAAAAGGATATTCCACTGTTGTACTGTTGGAGAACAATTTATGTAGATCGTCCCCGGCAGATGGTTCTTAGATGTCAGCAAACGGCTAACTTTCAATTAACTTTATCGCTCCCTCCTCGCAGCATAAGGTCTTTTTGTTGAGGAGGACATCTGTGGGATAGTTCGGACTAAACGTCTGTGCAGTGTTGAGCAAACTTCAAAAGGATGCCAAGAGATGAGACGCTGCACATCAGATGGTGTTCTCAACTTCTCGTAGACTAAATGTTATTTCCATCATTAAAAAAAGATTGTGCCAAAAAAAACAACAACAACAAAGGAACAGCAACTATGTCGATTTCTCGTTTGTACGGCTGCTGCTTGTGTGAAAAATGATCGTTTTGCTCCCGTTGAGGTGAGATTACATGCAACAACGCTAAACACATTACAGCCTCTCCCACGGTATAAATCGCTTCTATACATCTGTTCATCCAGAAGGTGCATTCACACCACATCTGGGAATTAACACTCACGGTTTTGATTCATTACACGAGTTCTGATGAAGAACGGTTTAATCTACAAATTTGTTAAACCGCTTACATTTTCAGTGCTTGTGACTGTGTAAAATGTGGAGGGATATGTTTTGATGGAACACCTGAAACTATTTTACAGCCCGATATGCTCCTGACAACCATCAACATTTACTAATTCGCTTTCGTGACGCGTTTCCTTTGACACCGAATGGCACTTTGGGGATCTGAGGTCATCTCTCGATCAGGGAGATTGTCCGACCTGTCGTTCCGAACTGCTAATTAGCAGGTAATTTGTGTCCTTTTGTCATCAATAATTCAGCCGTCACCGGACGAGTACCGAAGCTATTGACGGTTTCAAAGGATCGTGGCGGTGAAAACGTTTGTTGAGAGACTTGAGGACATACGGGAAAATATGAGATGTGTCTGAACGACTGCACAAGACAACATTTTCTAGGAAAAGAGAGACACCTGTGATCTGACCCGATGTCGGCTCTCAGCATGTGACACGGAGAGATGCTGCTGGTGAGTAATATGGCAGCGCTGATGCATTAATCCTATGGAATTATTACACCCTCGTGTCCGTGAAAATAAATACCCGTCTTAAATGAACATGCACAGACGAGTTACTCTGATGAACAGACGTACTGGACCGTACTAATCAAGCCGTACTAACGGTTTGGCAGACGCAGTTCTTCACAGCATTTTTACACATTTCGCTCCAAGATGACGGACTCTCATCTGGGGAACCGATAGAAAGAATCAAGGAACGGTTCCCTTTTAAAATGTGCGTCTGCACAAGACTGAAGTAAACTCGCTCACTCCCCAGTCCAGCGTCTCCATTGATTAAAAGTACATTCAAGGAGCCCCACAATAAAGTACGTGGAGAGCAGCGCACGGGACGAACTAATATGTTCTGTTGTTGGATGGGCCGGTCTTTCAATTTAATTTGCACTAATCTCCTTGGATTATGACAAAGAATAACTAATGTTCGCCGGGCCAACTGTCACGGACAAAGAAAGGAAGCCATTACAGCGTCTGGTCTTTGAAGCAGGCGGTGCTGGCAATCTGCAAAGTGGCAAGTTGCAGTGGTGTCAAATGATGGGACATTAGCGCGAGAGGAAGGTAAACGCGCGCAAATGTACACCGAAACGCACGTTCACGCAAACACAATCGCAGGCATGCGTGTCAAGCCGGGGTACCTCCACCCTGCCGTCATCAGCGCCCGCGCCCACACTGCTAAGCTGCGATAAAACTGATGTGTGACACTCAAATTAAAAAGGGTCTACAATTATGACACCCTCATGCCGCGCTCTTAATTAGTACATCTCCATTTTAATTAATAAAGCCTGTCAGCCTGACAGATATCAATAATTTAAAACAGACAGGTCAATGGAGCTTCAAAATTGATGGCCATAATTAGAACGAACGTGAGGGGGGTGTGAAGGGGGGAGGGTGGCATGGGGGGTGGGGGGGGTACTTCTGCAGGGCTCGGTTTGTTTTTTAATAGGTTAGGTTTGAGAAGCATGTCGCCTCCCTGTTGTGTCACAATGTCTTTGCCCCAAACCAAAACTTTGCCAGGGTCAGTACAGTCATATTAATATGAAATTATGGCTGGAAGTGCAAAATGATAAAAGCTACTCAAGATTTGTGTTTTTATTCTTTGCTGTTAAGAGTATTTATTCTACAAAGGATAATAGTCTTTTCAGCAATAACGAGCAAGAACTGAAGGTAAAAACAAACATAAACTCCAATCAAATCACTGCTTGAATATTTGTGTTGAATAAACACAAATGACTGACTTGCTACTGCTTTATGGGGGGAAAAAAACAGATTTCATTGTGATACAAAAAGCATTAAGCAAATGTAATCAAATAAATTGACATGGTCCAAACAATGTTCCATACACAGTTCTGTAAGCAAACTGAATAAAATTACAAAACAAAATGGTCATGTTCTCACATAAGACTTCCTTATCACTATATTTAAATTTGACAATCATCAGTTCACAATAGGGCTGCCCAATATGGCCCTAAAATAATATTACAATATGTCAGAGTATTTCTGCATTAGTGATATTCTTGATATGACAAAATACTAAAAAGTATCAAAAAAGTAAAAAGCATCATATCATTACATTGCGCACACAGAACCTTTAAAAGCTAACATCAACACTGTCTGCTGATTTAACTGCCCTGTTTGGGTCAAATTCTTCCCTTATACGAGTCCTCATTAGTGCTTCTGTTTAAACACAATCTGAGACACTTGACATTGCCGTTAATTAGTACCACCTTGTATACGCCGTAGATGACCATAATGCACATCTGTCAATACAATCAATTAGAGCTTTTCTCCTCCTGCAGCCATCAGCCCATTAAAGCTGGGGACAATGGATTAATCCGAAGCAGCAGAGAGCCCACAGAGCCAACTGTCACATAAACATTGGCTTTGAGGTCCTGCACGACGCATTATGGACAGCAGGCGGGGAATGATTGAACACAAAACCAACTTATAGACGCAACAACAGCAATGTAGGACATATTAGCATATTAGTGGCATTTTCTGTGAGGCTTTAGATTGATTCGTCTGTTGATTCATGAAATCAGTGCTGTCACGTCAACATTTAGTCACGCTCTCCTGACAGCGGTAACGGGTGTTCATACTCCCAAGAAGCTGTTTTATGTTTATTTACGACATCAATAACTGCAAAAGGACTTTTTGCTGATGGCTTCGAAATGAATGTTGGATGTAATTGGATGTAGTAAATTCCACTACTAATCATCATTGGCGGACACCTTGAGTGTCAAATATGTTATTTAGATAAACGAGGCACACTGAGGAACTCATTTAAAATGCATGCAGTGAACCTTCGAGGTAAAAAAAAAAAAAAAATGGTATTCGTGTTGTGAGATTCTTTCTACTCTCAATAACTAATGTTGTAATTAGCATGCCAGATGTACGCCAGTGAACTTGCAAGTAGCTCTGAAGTCTCCTGCTTTAGATGGAATGTAAATCCTGGACTGAGATGACAACCATAATACACACATTGCCTACACGTCCTTGCCAGGGTCCAGTGCTTTGGCAGAAGATCACAGGCTAACCTTCTACTAATCCATAGTTAACCATTCCCCCGCTCACACTAAAGGATATTCAGCACACTTAATTAAAAGAGCCAATTTGCATACAAATCTAACCTGGCAATTCCACTCCTGCGGCATCACAGGTGGTTGTTTTCTTGGGATTCAGACCCTGTCGAAAGAGCCGGTGGACCAAGTCAGTGTGGCTCCTCACTTGTGTGCCTCGGATATTGACACAGAAATGAGGGCTTTGCCTTTGATTAGTCTATTTGTAACAAATCTAAAGCCGAGTTAACAGCAGTGGGGTTCGATCCATGAATACTCTGCTGTATCTGAAATCAGATTCAAACCAAACCAATTTAAGCTACTCTCTTCATGGCACTTGTGCACACCGCATGTCAATGGCTTGCAGACGCAGACGATCCCAAGAAACATCTTCAATAAGATGTCCACCTTTAAAAAAAAATCCTTCATGTTTGAAAATGGCACCCTACGGCGCACGAGGAGCTTCCATCTCAGCTGGTTTTCACATCTGTGGATTTATTCTTCCTCGCCACAGAGAAGATCTCATTTTGTCCTGTTATACTGGGTTATATTACACCGAGATGGCAAAGATGAAAAAGTGGGAGGCTGGAGAACGGTTCTGATATTACAGCGATGCACGTGATAGTTACTGCGCAACCCTGACACAAATTAGATCATATCACTCTAATTTTAGTATGTTTACACTGGTAAGCTGATATTCTCAGAATTGATTTTAAGATTTTGCTCATCCCTTTTTACAACATGAAAGCACCTGGTGCTCAGATATGATCAGAGACCTTTTCACCCCACATAAGCATTCTGGTCCCTTTTTCTGTCAGGGCTCCTGGACAACGAAGCAGCCTGCTGTAAAGAGCGCAGCCTGAGTAACCCTGTAAATTGATTGAACTGTAAAACTCGCTCTCAGAAAAAACTCCAAGAAAACTTTCTGGTCACTGTTCAGGTTTTTGCTCAAGACACCTCCAGCTGCAGTGAGTTAGTTAGTGAGTTAGTGAGTTAGATGGACTCGTTAACGACGTGTAAAACTTCGACTGGGCTGCCTACACACACACACACACACACACACACACACACACACACACACACTGCATCCAAATGGGCTGCTTACATTTTGTTTTTCAACCCATTCCGCTGCCATTTTTCTTGTATTGTCAGAATGCAGTAAAATCAATGTCCTCCAGAAAACGGCCCGCTGAGTAATAAATCATGTAACATCTGGAATTTTGAGAGTCGTTATTATGGCTCAAAATACAAGCACGCTCAATTACACGTCGGGCTACGTCCTTTTTATATGAATACTTTTCTGTTATTTTTAGTTGCGAATAGTTAGGCCAATCAGATTATCAGAATATTTGACTTTAATGCACTGTGTTTGGTCCAGTACATTGTTGAGAGGAAAAAACACCAACATTCAATCAGATAATAGCACACTGAGATTAGGAGAGTGAGACGGTGAATGACAGGGAGAGAGAGAGAGAGAGAGAGAGAGAGAGAGAGAGAGAGAGAGAGAGAGATCACAGGAGCTGCTGCCTTTTCAGATGGTAATCTCATGGTTTCTGGACTCAACTGGCATCCACAGGAGGAAAACTGTTTTCTTTGGCAAACGCTGTGCATCTCTCTCACTCTTTTCCCTCCCTCTCTCTGTCGCTCGCTCTCTGGAGAACCCACAATGCTCTCATCATGCACACGGCCCGTCCTCCCCTCCTTTCTCTGATTTCGAAACTCCTTCGCCACAAACACAAACACTGTGCAAAAGGAGTAGGAGCTGCAACAGTGATCCAAAAAGGTAAGAAATGCCAATAAAGACAAACAAAACCACGAGCAGAAGGAAAACCAGCCGATTATGAGCTATGTCCCGTTATCAAAAGACAAATGATAATTTGACAGTCCCTCTGGGCCTCTTTTTGTCGTTGGCCTCGTTCCATGTCTGAGTTGGCTGACGCACCCCCAGACTCCTAGAGTGGAGCACATGGTTGGCTCTGCAAACACACTGCTTGACAATAAAAAAAATGACAATAACAAACTGTGTTGTTTTGGCATCAAAGTTGTTTTTGAAGTTGTTCCCATCCATCCCCATCAGATTTTATGTTTCAGTTAAACTAATTCAAAGAAATTTAAAAAGAAAATAAAAAGATCACAGAGGGCGAACATGGGGGTACTATCAATTACACAAATGCCTCAGTTCACGCTAGAGAGGGAAGGGTGACTGCTGGCAGTCTGGAAAAAGGGAGGATTTGAACCCTCAGATCCGTTGTTTTGGGGTTTTTGCAATAAGCAAAGCACTCCCTTGATTTCCCCTTCAACTAAGGTTATACTTCACTTCCCCTGCTAGCAATTAGTTTCCAGAATGCTATTTGCCAAAAGCCAAACCATTCGTTTCCACTGGTCTGCTCCCGCCAGCTCTCGTTACAATTGACTGTTTCCTGCACAGAGAAAACATAAGCCCTTGGAGGAAGGAGCAGACCCAGGAGCTGGCTAAGACCACGGTATGACAATATATAGAGATGTCGCATAATTCAGTAAAGACAGAATCGCATAATAAGCGTGGCATAAACAAATTAGAACTTGCCGTGGTGAGCAATTCCTTCGTCTGTATGTACAGACACAGCACATTGAAAAAATATTTCATAAAGAAAACCATTTCTTTGGGCATTTGGGAGTCGGAGCAATGCGGAAAATAGGTCAATCATGGAATGACACTTATGGATTGTGGGCACAAGACCTGACGAAATGCGGGCAAAGTAAATGTGCTGTAAACAAATACGTTGAAGGAGGCGACTCAATAAAGCAATGAGAGCTGGACCAGATGACAGAACCGTGAAATGTAGATACACAAAACCCCCGAGGTCCAGCATCTATATGTCACACTGTCATTTTTCCCTCCATTATCCCAATGATTGCAGACGAGGCATTCAGGCTCTTCTGTGACTCCCAGTGAGGTAGGGAACCTATTGCGCTCTAGGTTTCAAGGGATTTGGAGAGCCATCAAGCAGCCAGACATTTTCTTGCTAAATCACCAGCAGAGATGGAACTTTTTAAGAGTGCAATTAACAACCTCAAGGTCAGATTTCTCTGGAGCGTTAGCTCGTAAAAAAATTCCTCAGGCATATCTCTCGTTTGCTGTTAGCTTCACTGCTTACACATTTCCTGTCCGTCCTCCTCCTCCTTCGACCCCTTTCCACCGTTCCTCTGAGCCCCTCCCCGCCTCTCTCTCCCCTCTTGTCTCCATTACAGATAAACGTGGCGACACCATTTCTCCCCCAGTGCCGAGGCAGGGCTGAAAATCGGTCGCAGGTGTGCAGAGGATGAGAGCCATGGATCTTAATCTTGAGGCAATAATGGTGTTGTGCACTGAAGAGGTCACTATGGGGATATCCAAGAGCTCAGACTCATATGTGCTGCTAAGCTGTGGCCACAATGAATTTTCCATGTTCTTCATTGTGCAAGTGTACTTCATAAATTGGGCTGAAAATAGATGGTTTTGGGTTTTTTTTAAGTCTGGTTTTGCAGCGGTTTGATTTAGCACTTGACAACAACAATAGAACTTTGGGTTTTGGGTACCAGGCTTTGAAGTGCTATACACAAAATAATTAGAAGTCAAGTCTATGCAGTTGGACTTTTCATTAACATATAGAAAAGCCTGCGATATTAAAAAGTCATGCTGAACTTGCTGAACTTGAACTGTGAGGACATTTGTATAAGAGGGGAGTACAGTGTGACAAACCTCTACAGAAACCAGAAGAAACCACAAATTTTAATCTCCCTCACTAAAACTTGATTATGGGGCAAACTCTTTGACCCAAGGAGAACTTTGCTTCAATTGATTTTCCCTTTCTCTCCCCATGTTTCCTGTCTCATTCTACACTGTGACCGTCAAATAAAGCCCAGATTCTCATGTCAAAGATGGAGACGGGATAGCTTTATTTTTCTAAAAGCATTTCCCAGCACTCACATCAGCGAATGGCCCAAAAGGTTTTGGATAAAATCTCATTAGAGATAGAAGATAACCAAAAGTAAATCTAACACTGCTCTATGTTTGTTTTTACATACCTCAGACTGGCCATGTGTCATCCAGAGCAGGCTCTCATCACCACGTCCCGTGGTGAGGCGTGGTGATGAGAGTTTTCTGGGAGGGGGGGGGGGGGGGGGGGGGCAATCCTGTGTACCGCATAGAAGGCAACAAGGTAAACGGAGGATGGTGAAACGTGTCGCCGGACTTCTACTTTAAAGTAACTTTCAAATGAACAACTCTAAGCAGAAGAGTTTCTCTATAAGTTGGTTGCACAAACAATAAATAAATTTAAAAAAACGCTGCCCTCCAATCCCCCCCCCCCCCACCCACCCACCACATCCCCTCCCTCCACCCCTGCACAAAATCCAGAAGGGCTTTATGGTGGCAAGCTTACAAAGAAAAAGGACACTTCAGACCACTGTGGTGTTTCTGCACCAACTTGATGTCTGGAAACTGATGGGACATGAATGAGGATGGATCAAATGCAACTTTTCAGCCTGAACATACATTTACTCGACTTTGTGTCTTCGGGTCATTTACTGTATTAAGTAATTTAACTCTGGTGGTTTTCTGATGGTTTGGTTTTGTTCTGGTATTTTGGTTGTATGTACCCACACTATAAGATGTGAAGGTTTTTGTTGGTCATGGTTTCTCTAAACCATTATATCAGGATTATTGTGTGCGAGTTCAATTTTGATTCATACGACATCTCTCGGTGGCTGTCTTGGTGTTAGATGGTCTCATTAGGAGGATTAACAGGAAGTTGGCCTATAAAGTGACCGTCCATAAGCTGAGGCAGCAAGCTGAATTTATACAAGAGCAGTAGAGATAATCAATAAGTCATACCACTATAACTGCACAAATATCAATATTATTGCAATTCCTACGCAAGGAAGTTATTATAGTGGGACAGATGTAAAACTTGTCTAATCCATTTGATAGATTCGATTTAAAAGTGAGTTTTCCTCTTAATGGGCAACAAGAGAGAAGCAAATCAATGTTTCATCAGCAAATAACTATTAAATTCAAAGCAATGGCTCAGGATGTCGTGATAAAGCTGCTCAAATGGGAGACTTCCACAGTACTTTTCAGAAAGTCGCCATCGATTGGACTCCTCCAGCAGCACGAGGACAAGTAATGGGGAGTTCAATGGGCAGTGCTTTACAAGGTATTAGTGTTTCACATTTAAGAGAGTTGTTTCTTTATTAGATGACACTTCATTGCTGTGCACGGCTGCCTATTAATGGTTTAATTACCCTATTATGGATCGGCTTCAGCAGTGGATTATGCTGACCATCTGAAAATAATATTTCTGTCCGTGTGTGCGCAGTATAGCATAAAGAGAACCGCTGAATGAGTGAAGGGACAACTAATGCATCATAAAATAATAATTGTTTCCAGTTGTGTTCAGATGTTCAGAATCAGATGGACTTTCACTAAAACATGAAAGCGTTAGCTGCTCTCCCACACAAATTTCAAGCATATTTTACAAGATTAGTTCTCTTAGGCTATAGGCCTACATTATCTTTGCTATGTAGCAGGAAAGACATTCGAGAGGGTAAGTGATGAGTTCACTATGTTAGTTGAATCTTGTGGACTTGAGTCTGTGTTGCACCACTTTCACAAGGATTTGAAATAATAACTGTATAATAACTGTAATTGCTTCTGCAGGTTAAGGCAAAAGCATGGGACTTTTTTTTTTTAAATGTATATTTTGAACTAAACTCCTGAACATTTAGGACAGCAATACAAACAAAATGTTGGTACAGCATTCAGAAAACATCAATTCCAACATTCAGACGGGATGTACAGTATGTGCAGTGTTGCTTATATAAAGGCATATGATAAATATAAATGGAATGGATTCCTGTCAAATGTCGTTTTAATCAATGTGCTGTCAAAATGGCTCCAAGGATCAGATTTACAAAAAATGGGTTGTCGGACCACATAAACTCTATCTATTTGTGAGAAGACATATCTATGTCATAAACCTTCAATGAACTCTGTGTGTATGAACACACGCCAAACTCCCTCTAGGAAGGGAGTCAGACAGAGAACTGGCATGCTTAAACACACACACACACACACACACACACACACACACACACACACACACACACACACACACACACACACAGAGTCCTACCTAGCATGAGGGACATCAATGCTGGAGGACACCACTTTGCGTTTCTGCTCTAAAAGGGACACCGATCGCGTGTCGGGGTCACGGCTAACACGCTTGCCATCCGCCAACCGCTGCTCCTCCACTGCCTCCGGACTCCGGCAGCCGCCCTCCATCTTCTGGCCGTCTGGAGCTCCATTACTGGAGCTGTGCTGCAGGGGGACGCAAAGAAGAGTAAGTCAATGCTTGGATAGAAAATATACATCAACAAGTTGGTAGCAATGTTGATGTCGGAATGAGACACGACAAATACAAAGTTGAGCAGAGCGTGGGGAAAAACAACATCTTCATTAAAAGGTCCAGAGTGATAAATATGGTATGTAATTCTGATACAGGCAAAGGCTACTTCTATAAAATTCAGACCTTTTGAATTACCAATTAAATTATCACCAAAATGTATCTTTATTGCATGGAAACCATTATAAAATAAATGTTTTTTTCAGCACAGTAGCCGACAGAAAGGCAGGTTCTGGGCTCTGGATCTGGCTGTCGGAAGCCTGTGACCTAACTTTTAAAGATTTCCAGTTTATATTTCAAATCAAGTGGCATATTGTCCAGCATGGTTTAAGAAACATTTCCTGTAGGGCCTAAAATGCCCTTTTCAAAACACACTGGATGAACTTAAAAAATGCACAGTGATCAGTTACAAAATAAAGCTGGTTTTCTTACTTCCCGTAGACATTTTGTACATATGAGGTTAAATTTCCCTTCTCATGAGCAAAAGTACAAAATGAGGATTCAGACAAAAGCAGATTACTGCTTGACGGCAGCTTATAAGCATTTGTTCAAAATGTATACATTTAAAAACTTGAAATTGTCTTTTTAAAAAGCACCCCGATCACCATTCATGTGCTGTAAGAGTTAGAACATAAATCAGGATGTTAAGGGAAGAATCAGCAAATCACAGAAATGGAGAGGAAGGAGAAGACTACAAGGATTCAAACATAGACATAAATATTGCACAATTTAAAATGTGCACAAAAATCCCCCTTGTGTGCTGTATGAGGAAGGAAATGCATCTGCTGGAAGACAATTACGCAATAAATGTTGCTGGTTCCACTGCAACTATACATTAATTTGATATAGATGTGCTATATATAACATAAAAGCTCTCATATTGGCCATGTTAAATCAGCCAAAAGAAACTCTTTCACTGTAAATTGCCCTGCAAGGTGTTCGCCTGCCATTACAAGCAACTTGAAGTTCAGTGTCTTGTCCAAGGACAGAAGGAGCCAGAAATTGCACCGCCAACCCCGTGATTAGTGGCCAACCCGCTCGACCACCTGAGCCGCAGCTGCCCCTCTGTAACCCCCCAAGTGTTTTGTCACATAGCCACAAAGATTAATCTTGCGTTTGCTTGACATCAGCTGCAAATTTGTGCACCAAGTTTTTAAAAGCAATAATGCATGAAGGTGAAGTTGTCAGAGTGGAACGACCAGCACCAATGAGCTCTTTGTTTGGGTGTTCAAACCATTTTGGGGAACTGCTCCGGGAAGACAGACAAATCACATAATCACTAACACATACATCTCTCCTGCTCTGAAAACCCAATGCAAAAACACACAAATAAAGACACAAACAAACTCCATACAACAAGACTGCATATAACACGTTCCTACACCGACACGCAGACCATCACAAAGGTGTAGCATTTGTCCAATCGCAGCGCTCTGAAAACGCCTACCTGTAGCAATGTTAGAAGAAGAAAAAAAAACACAGCTCAACACTATCTAGTCTCTTACACAACAGTAACTAACGGCGTGCTTCTGCACACGAATACCTGCAGGCACCTACGCATGCACACGCACACGCACACGCGCGCACACACACACACACACACACACACACACACACACACACACACACTCCCTGTAGGTAACTGAAGCCATCAGGCTCTCAGAAACACACTGAGAAAAGGCCAAAACACAAGCAGAGTGGCATACACAGCTGCCCACACCAATGGAACGTTAAGGAGGATGACATTCAGGCCACTGTGTGTGTGTGTGTGTGTGTGTGTGTGTGTGTGTGTGTGTGTGTGTGTGTGTGTGTGTGTGTGTGCGCGATCTAGATATCAAACTTCTGTCGTAAGACTAGTGTTGACTGGGGGAAAAAGGCGACGGCACCCTGTTTAAATCACACAAACACCAAGACAACAATTAGATTGACGAGGTCAAAGACAAACATGAAACGAGTATGGAGCACAGCTCGTGATGGCTGGCCGCGTAAACGCTCAGCGGTGCGCAAAACGCACTGTGAAAACACAGGCTCGGGTAAAACAACAAGATGGATTACACCGGCTCCGGGAAGATTAGGTGTTGTGTGTACGATGAGTGTACTCCTGGGATAAAACCAACAGAAATTCCTGCCTTTCACTGGGCTTATGAATTATGGCATTTCAGGGAGCCAGGAAATTGAGCATTATGCCAAATCGGTGGTGAAATGTGAGCGCATGTCAAAGCCGGTGTGGATGCGCGCGTACGTCCGCAGAAGAAATCTCCCACCGAGTGTCTCTGCTCTCTTTATCACTCCTTCTCTCCGACTCACAAACTCTCCGACTCATAAGCTACTTGCTTTGAGCAGCAGTTTATCAAGCGTAAAGATGTATAAAGGTCAAAGCCAAAATAAAGAAAGTCATAAATAACTTCAAGCGTGTCCGTTAACTTGTGGTTCTTTGTTGCTGGGAAGGTTAGGGCATAAAGATTATGAGGATTAGGCGAGTTAATGATTAATCGGTGATCTCACACTGCACTTATATAAAATTTTCTAATATAACGTATGACTTCGTCTCCCGCTGAACAAGGTTTTGATTTGTACTGAAATTAAAGTTTAAAAAAAAAAAAAAAGGAAATTTTTTGAGTCGCCAGAGCTACAATTTTTCCTCGATTCCATGATTTCCCTAAACTGCTGTCATGATTATAGTGGAATATTAGTAACTAGCTAATTTAGACCTTTTTAATAAAAACACTTTTGCATGGTCTCAACAGCATTATTTTGTCAGATCTTTTTTTTTTAAAAATAGAACCTGATTGACACTGAATTTAGTCCAATGTTTGGAAGTAAAAATATTCAAAAAATTTTATTCTGACCGAATTGTGGTTATCAAACACTTACAAAGATATGTAATGGAGGCAGGCTATTTTACAGATTAACAACAAACTTTATTGTCCAAAATGACATCAGTGCATTAAAACAGTAAACTTCCTTGGGAATTAAAAAAATTATGAAGAACTGGAAAACACACACACACACACACACACACACACACACACACACACACACACACACATAAAGAACAATAACAATTATTACATAACCGCCTGATTAAATTATTTTTTTTAGCACAATTATCATCATTTTGCATAATCGTCAGAATCATTTACTGTCGTGTCCATAAAAACAGCTGGATGAAACTAACAGAAATGTTGTAATTTTTTCACCAATTAAAGTTTAACTGGCTTTCTTTTAATGCCTTGGCTTGACTTCCTTTGCTACAATTGAATGCTGCATGAATGTAGAATTAGTGCCACAAACCGTTTATCCCGAGCTACTTAACTTCTGATATTCAACTGACGACATTTCAATAGGCATCTATTGACATGAACATATATAAGCCAGTATCGATAGCCAACCAATAAATCCACCAGGCTCTTCTTTTACAGTAAAAGGTGCGAGATAAATTTGTGATTTATTACAAACTTACCGATAACTACATGGTTAAAAAAAAAAAATACACAACTAGAAGTGACTTGATTAAAAAAAAACAAAAAACAACAACAACAACTTGCAATCGCTTAGTTTTTATTTTACTCAAATACTTCAGCCTTGATGCTTTTTGGTGTGACCACCAAGCTTCATGCTGATGTCGCTCAGCCATCCAAATGAGGACGGCGCCTCAGAACAAAGAGTTACTCAGCTTCTGTCAACAAGCTCGCTTTATTGACTCCCACGGTGGCGAACGATCAACACAAACGCTAAAAGCAGCAGCCAAACAAAAAACAAGTAATACCTCTTTGTTAGCGACGAGAAATCGCCGTAACTTCGCTCACGCAACACACACACACCAACAAGTCAACAAGTGGCATCCTGCCCCCCCCCCTCCACCCAACCTCCTCACCCCCACCCCGCCTCCAGAACAGGGGCATTCGTTTGCCATACCAGGCGCCGTGCCAAGCATCGAGATTCTTTGCAGAACGCCACCCGTTGCCAAACTGGGGGTGCCCACTTTGTCGGCTGCACAGCTGCTGCTGCTTAAATGGGGAGGTATGTCTCTCACAAACAACCCCCAGTCCAAAATTTAAAGTAGCCAGATCTCACTCATTAAACATATCACAAACACAAACAACACATCAGGAGGGGGGGGGGGGGGGGGGGGGGGGGGGGGGGGGATTAAAATCACATCCGCACACGTGCACACAAAAAGCACCACAGCTGCACATGTGCACACACACACACACACACACACACACACACACACACACACACACACACACAGGAGAGAGGAGACCCCTCCTCCTCATTTTATGGCTTGTTTTCGACCTTGGTGGGAATTGAGTCGTGCTGAAAGAGTTTGGACCATTGTGCTGACAGTCTCAGCTGCACTCCTCCAGCCTGCACCGGTGACTGTAGCGGCCTTGTGCAACAGCTTTTGTGAGCGCAGCACTTTAAACGCAAGAGTGCAAAATGCAAAACAAGAGAACCCAAAGTTTACATTGCATTTTCCCCATCACTCGGACGTCTCCGCACAGAGTTGTCGTTCCTTCGTTAAGGCTCGACGTGTGTGCAATGTTAACAGATTACGACTCAATTTAGGATTAACAGAAGAGTACAATTGGGAATGTGTAGAAACAAGCAGTGGCCAAACATTAAGATTACTGTGAGTTATTTCATCAAGAGCATCAAAACACAGCACGCATAAATGAAAGGAGGCATATGAATCAAATTCGGAGCATAAAAAAAGCTGTTATGCAGACACATGCATTCCTCAGTCACTCCCTCACTATTAGATTGAAGGGGACAAACAACACGCACGCACGCACGCACGCACACACACACACACACACACATATACACATATACACACACACTTCCCCTATGGCAGAAACAGTGTTTTCATCCACGGACTGGATTGGCTTCTCTTCCTCACAGTCTTTATGAGGCCATGTGACAGCAAAGCATTCAAGTTGGATTGGAAGGCAATTAGGTCGTTGTTTATTAGGCCCATATCACGACTACAAATGTGAACACCATCAAAACTTACCAATTTCCCTCTAATACCACGGGAAGCCCACGTGATCTGTTTTTACCCATACCAAAACAATAATAGCCTTGTGCAGAAGGACTTCACACTGAAAGCCATTCAATATTCGAATTGGTGCCAAGATGCATCATCTATGAATGAAAAAAAAAAAAACCAAAATACGATGCATTCTCGAGAGTGCAAAAATGAAACAATAAAAGGCTGGATGCAGAAAACGATTTGTAATAAATGGGATGGCCTGTGTGCAAAGACCAGCTCTTTTACACCAGTCCTAAAAACGCTGCAGTCAGAGCGTGTTTGTTTGCCTCATCTTACCCACCCACTAGCCCACATAAACATTGCGCAGGCCCTATCAAGCCCTTTGTCCCATATATCTGATGTCGCCAAATGTCATGACAGCCCGTTATTTGGTGCAATGTGCAACTAAATGAGCCTTATAGTTATTCTGAATGATGCAGGTTTTGTCCCGGCCGGTTCAATTTGCCGTCAGCGGCACAAATCCGCTCCGTGCAAGAAGCGGTTAAGCGCTGCAAAACACCGCACAACAAAAAACAGTGCCGGCCGGGCCCTTTGCGAGCACACACCTTCAGGCTGGACTTGAGCGGTCCTTTGGCTACAGTGTGGTTGAAGCCCGCAGCTATCTCCTCCTCGGAGAACTCCTTGAGGCTCCCGTCCTGCATGAGCACGGTGTAAACGCTGCGCCGGGCTCCCGCGGCCGAGACGTCTCTGTTTTCCTGCTTGACAGCCTGGACCACTCCTGTCACCGGGGCACCGTCCCCCGTCGGACTCGGCGCATAAACGCGGCTGCCCAGGATCGACCGCTTCACCAGACGCCTCGTATGCATCGTCTACAAGTGTCTCGCTGTGTTCAGAGCCGGCGACCCGGTGAATTTAAATCATGAAACGTCGAATTATATCCGGTAAACAACGTCGAGAAAATCGCAAAACCGCAGCGGGTCGACTACGCGCTCCGACAGCCCTGACAAAATGTTAGAAAGCGGCAACATACTCGGCGGGCGAAAACTCCGAACAGCGTCCTGAATGAAGCGAACTCAAAAAGCACCGAAAACCGAATTCACGTGAACAAACAGCCGATAACAACCTGCAACGTGGGGGGGGGGGGGGAAGAAAAAAAACCAACCAAAAAAAAAAAAAAAAACCCGATTCATTCGCCGCTAAACAACCTCCACATCCAGCCGGCTACCAATCTTCCGCCGTTCGACCTGTTTGTTTTCCCCACTGCTCCCTGCGAGCTGAGGGGGGGGGGGGGCGACGGGAAAACGCGGACTAACCTTCACGGTCTGGAACCGAAATGACATTTGTACACGATTAAACAAAGTGGCGGCTTTTTCACGGTAAACACGGCCCGGACGGGAAAGAATCACAGAAAACACGTCGAATTATTTCACTTCGCTCAGCCACACACGTCGCAACCCCGCGTTAGGCGTTGAACGCGGCTGAAAACACCACCGTTTGGTGACTCCAGCTCCGCCTACCGTCACTTCCAGTCCGCAGTCGCTTCCGACCGAGCAGAGCCTCTACCGGCGGAATGCTGCCTGTAAACATGTGCGGTCCGGCGGCCAAGGCGGGCTGCAATTGGACGGCGTAGCACACGCCTCCACAATCCCCTCCCCACCACCACCACCACCACCACCCCCTTTTCCGACAGAAGGTAATGCAACTCCGGAGGATGCTCCATTCAAAACAATGACGCAAGGATGGATAGGAAAGGAGAAGGGAGGAGGTGTAGCAGAACGAAAGAAAGGAGAAAACGGGGGGTGGGGGGGGGATTTAGGCTACGGAGAGGAAAACTTCAGCCAGACACTGAGCTTTGTGCTATAACCTAGTTCTACAGCCTACTTTCTAAGAGCCATGGGACTAAAAAATGATCTGCTTGAAAATTAAATGGTCTGCACTGGTCTGCTTTTCTGAATGTAAACACAACAGGTTGTTTAATTTCATGACTGAATATGGCACTTTTATTGTACTAAAGGCACTGGAGGGAAACATCCAATATCAGCCCTGAACATCATGCATCTGCCCTTGGGCTGCCAATACCAAGTATATTTCATTATCAATTAATATGTCAAATAATTTCTCAATAAATCCATAAATTCTTTGGAGTTTAAAGTGTCAAATCTGTTGTTTTTTTCCTGACCAACAGTCCACAACCAAAAGATATTCAGTTTTGTATCACACAGGACTAAAGGAAGCTGGAATGAAAGGATTTTTAAAACGACTCTAAAAGAATGATCAAAATAGTTTGCAATTATTTTTTTTTAGTTGAACAACTAATTGATCAATCGGGGCAAGAGCCAACTAAATCCCAACCGATAATTTAGGCATAAAATGCTATAAAAAAAAAGAATTTCAGAACAGGGGCTGCACCTTACAGAGAAGCCAAGGAGGAAAATGTTTGAGGCCCTCCCCCCAAAAATGGGGAGATGGGACCCGTGATGGTCACTTATATTGACACGTTGCAATGACATCTTTAAACCACCTTAAGCCTTCCATAAAGGTACCATACAGTGCATCACCACTGCCCCAATAACCCCCCTAAGGGGGGCCTCGATGAGCTTCTTTGCCTGGGCCCCCATATAGTCTACAATCTCCACTCTTAAAGTGCAATTTCACAGCACGTCACAAGTTCTCACTCTAAAATAAATTAAAAAAATTATCTGATAAATGTGTTTCTTTGATTAGAAAGTTTACAGTGCTTTGATAAATCAAGTTAACCAGGAGACTGATTCATTCATTGTAATTACTACCAGGTGTGGCAGAGAAAAAACACCTAAGAATGTTATCACAGTAACAAATGACCTAATTAATGTCAAATGTAATGTTTTTAGAAAATCATATGCCGTATACAATCCTTCTACAAGACAGCGTCTCCACTGAATAAAAAGACAAAATGACACAATTTATTATATATATATATATTTTAATTGAACAATTCATGTCATAAAATATTTACATGCAGAGAATGGAAATCGGACAGAGTGGAGTGACAGATGTGGCCATAACTGCCAAAACAGGCTTTGCCCTTTGATCAAAGGCGGGTGTCACCATAGAGTCGTCTGCTGGTTGAACAAATGGTCTCATTAAGGGAGGAGTGGAGCTGAAGGGGAGGCAGCGAGGGAGCTTCTCCAAACCGCCGCCACACCCCCACTCCCCCGAGGGGAATGTGTGTGTGTGTGTGGATGTTTATATGACCGACATAGATGGCCAGAGAGAAAAAGTGATTTTTTTTTTTTTTTAGGTATCTATTAACTGTGTCTGTGTGTGTTGTCCTGATTAGATTTGGCACTAAACCTCCCCCCCCCCCTTTGGCAGATCATTTCCTTAGAGGTCATTTATAGTGTTCTGTGAACACCATTATATCTATCGGATGGCACCACCCTGATATGCTGCCACAGCAGTTGGCAGAGACAATGTACTCAAATGGTCATGTTGTTTTGGTTGGGAGTGTAAATAACACTGATAATTACCTCTTTGCAGAAATGAGCATAATATTTTGGAGGGCTTCGCGAACTCATCTTCGTTCAGAAATTACTGGGACTGGATTGCAGTCGCAATACTCGGAGGATATAACAGCATTTGAAATGTCTATCATTTATGAGTACAATACCAGTCAGAGCTGGCTGGCTGTGTTTGTCTGAACCACCAACAAGCTCCAGCTTGTCTAATGAAACATGAACTAAGGCTGAGGATACTGTAATGCTGTAATATTTTGATGTGGGTGGAAACAGATGACACCAATCTTTTCTGCAAAGGAGGCTAAATACTGTAGCAATGATAAAGATATTTACAGCAACAAGTGCAGGCCCTATTCATTCGAAAATTAACATCAATCAACTGTATTTGAGATATTATTTCTATGTTTTTAAATAAAAGTACCACTCTTTTCTTAAAATGCATGTACCAAAAGAATTGTACCATATGTCTGATTGGTTATTATTATTCGTCAGAAATGAAACACCATTTGACAACTTTGAGTTACAATAAAATAAAATAAAAAATAAAAAAGCCATTGGACAGCAGAGTTTCAGTTTTCCTTAAAACAAGTCAGACATCCATCAGTGCTCTCAACAGAGCTATTTTAAAATAAGACCACTCTGGACATTGTACAAATAAGTAAAAGCTTACATAAAATTTTCACAGAGTAACAGTTGGTTAAAATAGTGCTCTAACTATATACAGGCCTTGGTTGGCATGACGTCAAGCTACAAACCGACAGATATGGTTTCCTCTTTTAAAAGCATTTGATTGTGCAGGAATGTAACTGGATTGTGATGATGCTTTCAATAATCTGTATATAAATGCAGTACCATTATATCAAACACTGTGCTTTAATGCCAACTGAAGACCGTATCTTGTACCAAACATAGATTCAACAAATACACAGTAACCGAGAAAATACAATAGTTATAATAAACAATATTCTTGGGGTCATTTCATTACATCATAAGTCTTTTGAATTGGCTGCAACCTGTCAAAATGACCAAAACAAGTTCTCGGCAGACGTCTTTTTTTTTTTTCTTCTTTTTTTTAAACAATGAATCAGGGGAAAGCGTACCTACAGTAACTGTCGTTATCCTTACAACTCACCTTCATTATCTGAGTAAAAATGCTAGAAACTTCTATAAAATGCCTATTTACTTTTCTCTCACAGACATACTCTGGAACGTTTCACAATTACACAACAATATGTATCTTCAAATAAATATGAATTTCACAAAAAATATTTGACATGTACTGTAAAACTTCTAAAAATGCTTTCAAAATGTCTTGTGAAACCACAGGCTCCCCGCCTTCCCTCACTCCTTGTTTTCTATTTTTTTGGTTCTGCAGATGACTAGTTTCATCCTGTGACACGTGAAGCCCATAGTATAGATTCTCATGAAAAGGACATGTATGCAACAGTCAAGAAGTCACCAGCTCTCTTTGAGGTGGTAATCTAACAAATATCTTTGTGTCTCTGAGCCATTTGGCCGCAGATCAGATTAGCTTTGTTTTCATGCCGAGAACCAATTCAAGGGAATTTCTAGCGGAGAATGCACAGTTAAGGTGCTGCCAACCTGGCAAGCAATATCCTACAAATACACCATCTCACACTTCAATAAAACACGACACTGAAGTCACCTGGAAGAAGCTAGAACGAGTAGCAGCTGCAGACGGAGCATACAAATGTTACCTTCACATGTACAGTAAGTGCATGGATTTCATGAGCATATGGCACTGAATTCTTGGTGTCTTTTTTTTTTTTTTTTATATTTATTTTTTTTAATCACAAGCATTGATTGCGTCCTCAGCTAACCCTTATAAATGGTGCATATGTGTTGTGTTTGGATATCTATTTGATAGTTTAAATATTTGATATTATTTTCACAATCAAGCATTCTTAAGGCCGACCAGTACCGATGTCGTTCACCCCGGTTGATAAATTAAAGGAGTCAAGTTCAGAGATGATAAATTGTACCGGAGCTGTGACGAGGAACAGTCATGCATTGATGGCGGAGGTTGTGCTGAGCTGTTTTCTGTCGTTTCCCCCCTCCCAAGTCATGCACCAAAAGCAGGCTTGAGAGCACTAGAGTGACGTCTGCAAGATGCATCCCCTGAACCGCCACAGATAAAGATGATGAGCGGGAAAAATCTCAAAGGCGGGACATTTCTCGGCCCAGACCCAACTCTCCAACACTCTCGTAGTCGGGCTCTGGCTTGGCAACGTCTGACTCCTCGGCCCCCGGCCCGACCCTGTGGTCATCATCCGAGCTATTAGTCTTTGGGAGGCAGATGGTTTCGTAGCCGGGATCAGTGCTGTCAGGAAAGCAGTCTTCCCCTGGCTGGGGCTCATCGTGCTGGGAGTAGATATCTCGGACCGTGGCGTAGAGGTCACTGGAGGAGGAGGTCGGGACCAGACCTTTGATCTCTGCGATGCTGCTGTAGTCGTGCTCTTTGTCTTCATCACTAACAGCGGCGTCACAGTTTGTTTTGTTGACTGTCGAGTACACTGCTGACTGAAAGACAGGGAACAAACAAAATGATACAGACTGTTTGTAATAACTTGTATAATGTTGTCATTAACATAATTAAATCTATCAGACAAAAGAGCTGTGCTTCAGACACTCGGAGAGATAATAGCAATATGACTAGTAAAGACACTGATGCATTCATATCCAAAGATCCCTGCTAGGTTTTTCTGCTTTTAGCGTTATATCTGATGTTGGATGACTATTTTGCCAGTTTCTACTGTGCTTTTTGTCATTCTTTTTGTTTTTTTCTTCTCTTTCTGGTGCTCGGTGCATTGGCATGCACGTAGCAAAGTGCTGCTGTTTCGGGACTGGAAACGCCAGTTTGGGGAATAAGGGAGTTTAACACACACTTACTTCATTGTCTGACAGAACGCAGTTGTCGAACCCCGATGTAGGAGACAGAGGGGAGTGTAACTGGAGGAGAAAAGAACAAAAAGATAGAATCAGATATGGCAGCCAGTGGGTGATAAGAAAAGTCCTTAGAGCACAATCAGAAGTTTAAAACACTTCCATGTGCTACAAAGTGAATTCTTACTTCACCTGAAAGCGCTGTTAATGTAAGAACATATAAAAGGTTGTCACACATTTTTCTCTTTTAGAATTTGGTGGCACCTTGATGAAATTTTTTTAACTACTTATCTGCAGAGGTTTAAAAAAAATGCTCTCATGATTACAAGCAGCAGGCTGTAACACGGTAACCTCGTGCAGCAACGGAGCTATTCCCAATGACTCTGAGGGAAAACAAGTGAGATATGGCCGTAGTTCTAATCAAGCTGTGTTACTAAAACATGCCAGCAAACTATTGACGAGTTCTAAAAAAACATACACACTGGCAGCAAATCTGCCTGAATGTGAGCGAACGCTTGGTAACTGATCAATAGTGACATTCTAAACTATTCCCAGCGGCGGGAGAGAAACACGCTCTGCGTTTGCTGTTTCTGCTGCGATACATGGGAAGCTAATGTTCTATATAACCACCCATTCATTAAAAAAATTATTGAGCAAAAGTCAATAGGCAGTGACAGGGAGTATGATGCTTTTGTGCACAGCCTCTGTCCACTTCGCCTTATGATCGATGACGGAGCCATTAATCAACAAAGCACATTTGACAGCAGCACAAAACACCTCAGGAGTCTAACAAGAATCTCAATATCCAGGCGAGCACCGACTAAATACTTAATATCATGTAAAAAGTGAAAGAAAATATGTTGCTTTTTGTGTACGTTTTTGACTTGATGCAAAGATAAAAAAAATTATTATTTTGTCTTTGGTTGGATATCAATGTCGAAAGCATTAAAAAAAACCAAAAAAAAAAACAAGGAAAAGCTGCTCACTGTTGAGGCACAGCTTGTTGCCAGGTAAGGACACATCTCTACGCTAGCTACACTCTCACGTAGTGAATGGAAACCTGTGCAGCGAGATCATTAATCAAACTGTCCACCCCGGCTGTAGGCAGTAGTACTATCTTCATGCGGTTACATGTTTCTCTGGCATCGTCTCAAAGCGTGTAAATCAATATGACTACTTTATGGATAACACTTAAGACATGATTACTTTTATAGATCTAACATACACCCTGCATGCCTTTTTCATCTCACTTTAATTAGCGGACCAATTAGGCAGAATGGCCCCGCAGGAGTATTCGTATCAAACAGGGACACAGGTGACTTGGACCAGTCACTGCACCTCTAAGTGTGTCTCACAATGTTTGTTCATCTAATATGAAGCCCCCTCAGCCTTTGCTCAAGCATTATTGGAAATTAAAGTGGAATTTCTTTTTAGCCTGTCATGTAGTTAGAAATAAACAAAGTATATACACTGTGTTTGACACATATGGGCATTAAATTTGACTCTTAAAAACGTTGTTTTATATCAAACTAGACCGATAAAAAGCACGTGGACAGGTGTTTGTTTTGTGTCAATACACAAGGAGATTTTACATCGGAGCGATTATTTTGACGTGTTGCAATAAGACCGGATGTGCTTGCGTGTGTTTATGTGAGAGAGGATTATAAGAATGTGTTTATGTGCACGTCGGAGATGCAATGACATACAGGGCATGCAAGTATGACAGTAAGCTGATTACAGCCACGTCAGAAGATGGACGGCTCAGGTGTCAATGTGTCAGTCATGGTGGCGTGCATGTTGGCATGCGTGCATATAAATCAGTGTGATTACACCCGCTCAGATTGTTGAAGTTGCATGTGGTCACTCAAGCTCTTAAACAACAGCAAGAAACTATAGAAATGCTAAATGTGTGAAGTACATACACATCAACTTGAATTACCTCTATAATCGTCTATCTAACAATAGTGAGTCCCTTTTGTGGCGGGCAGCTCAACAGTGCTGAATGTTACAGTTTACCTGGATGGTGTCCCCGATGTATATCCCCGCAGCCCAGTGGCTGGGTCAAATTAATTTCCTGCATCTCGTATGAAAAACCCGCCGGCGACACACTGGCAAAGGACTGCAAACAAGTGTTACTGCTGTTTATGACAGTTCAATAACTGTTCGACTGCGCAGGATCACAGGAGCTGAGAGTAAAAGGTCACAAACAGGCTGTGTGAGTGTGTATTTCTGTGTGGCTGGAGCAAATGTTAAACCAGAAAGTGTATGTATGGAAAAATGCTCGTATATGAGAAAGCCTGCCTCTCTGTGTGAGCAGCATTTACCGAGCTGCTACCTGAGGGGATTCCTCTCAAACATTTACATACAGGCAATTCCGTGTATGAACAGATGATCTGTGTATGTGTATGTGTATGTGTATGTGTGTGTGTGTGTGTGTGTGTATATGTATGTGTGTGTGTGTGTGTGTTTAAGAGACAGAGAGAGAGTTTCTATAGCCCATATCATCCATCATGAAGCCAGACTAACTGTCATAGTGATGGTGGCCAGCTGGTGCTCACTAGACGCACACACAAACACGCGCGCACACACACACACACACACACACACACACACACACACACACACACACACACACACACACACACACTTGGTTAGACAAGACAAATCACAGACGACTCCTGGTCATACATGGGCGTAAACCACAGGGAGCCAGGAACATTCACGTTTAACCTTAAATCAGCCCCAGGGTGTCTCAGTGTAGCAGAGTATACAGTATGTAAAGTCATATGTCACAGTGTATAAGTGTGTGTGTGTGTGTGTGTGTGTGTGTGTGTGTGTGTGTGTGTGTGTGTGTGTGTGTGTGTGTGTGTGTGTGTGTAATATGGGGGAGGTCCAGAAAAATAAGATACATGTGGGTGGCTGCATTTGGGAGTGGGAATATAAATGAGGGCATTTTTAAGTATATACTGTATGAGTGTACGTATGCATGCATGTGTGCGCGCGCATGAGTGTGTGTGTGTGTGTGTGTGTGTGTGTGTGTGTGTGTGTGTGTGTGTGTGTGTGTGTGTGTGTGTGTGTATGTGTGTGTTTGGTTGCCCGTGTTGTGGAGTGTGGAGCGATATTGGAGCTCACTAGATCCAGACTTCATCACAGATACGGAGGTCAGATGAGGCCACGTTCGCCTCCTGTCCAAATGAGCAACAGGGATTAACTAATTGCCTACCACACCAAAGACAAAGGAGCAGAGATGTGACTATAAAAAAAGAGAAGAGAAATGACTAAAAAGGGGGAGGAGATGCACAGAGGACAGAGTGTATTATGGTTTATTACAGCACAGGTCTTGTTTTATAGTTTGAGGTGTGTTTTTTTTTTTTTATCGGTTATGATAACATTGTAAAGTAACTGTTGAGATCTGGGAAAGTCCATCGGGTTACAAAAGCAGCAGCCAGATAATGACAGGTTAAGGTAAACAATCTATTAGATAAGGTAAACCATTTCATTTGGATGTAAAATCAAAAGGGAATTTATCTAAAATTGTAATAATATGTTGATGTATAGATAATAATATGTCGTTGCACAGAAAAACTGTATGTGCCCACAACTACAAGAAGTATGGGATGTTTAAGTCAGACCAGGAAGTCAGTCTGCTGATGTGATTAATCCTCAAAACAGATGTTTGTCTTTCAACTGCTTGTCTTTGTTAGTTTTGCTAACTTGGGGTGAAAATTAAGTCTGTGTGATCATCAGCTTGCTCGACCCCCTGACTATTTAGTGATGCCACCGCATTTGCAAATCTGAGCAAGTGACTTGGCGAATAGAGTTGTAATACTGCTGAGAGGAATGATAGCCAAAAAAAAAAAAAAAAAATTAACATCCAGGCTAACAGCTCTGTGAGGCTGTATTCAGACACAGCGAGGCTTTGAGCTAAGTGCTAACACCAGCATGCTGACATGCTGAATTTTAGCAGGCAAAATAGCTACCTTGTCAAAATACTATATACTCTGCACCTATATAGCGCTTTTTCACCTTAGCAGTCTCAAAGTGCTTTCAAATTTCCCTTCCATTCACACATTCAAACACCAACGGTGACAGCACTGCCATGCAGGGAGCTCACCTGCCAAAGGACACTTTGAAATACCACCATTTTAACCTGGTGTGTTCGCAAATTCACCAACGAGCAACACATAGCACTACTGAGGGTGATGCCGTTAGGTTTTTAGGGATTCAATCATGAACCAAAGCATTGCAGATATTAAAATGTTGACCTAATGACAGCACCATAAAAAAAGCTGAAGGGGTCTCCAGGGGGACATGAATATCACGTCAATCCATCCAATAGTTGATGAGATGTTTCTGTCAAAAAACATAAAAATTAAACTTAATGGTGGCCTAAGAGGAAGAAAAAAAAAAGGATCACCCAAAGTCACTTGGATTCATCGACCTGGATATTATGGATAATTTAACAGCAACACATCCAATAGTTGGTAGAGCAGATACAAATATTTCAGTCTGAACCAACCAACATGGCCATGCTAAGAACCACACGAGTCGTGGGGTGAAAATTAAATGAAAACCAAAAAAAAAAATCTCAATTATCCTTTAAAACCGGAGAAGGGAATGTAGGTAGAAGAAGAAGAAGAAAAAAAAACATGATTAAAACTTTAGAGAGGAGTGTAAAGAACAGTTGACACTTAATGCTTTGTGGCAGATTGGCAACGTGTTGTTTTGTCTGATGCAATTCTATCTGAGCTCTTGGTGTGTGTTTGTGTGTCTCCTTTGCTGCAACACTTCTTCCATCTCTTCTGCTATAAATGTCCTTGTCTCGTCCTTTCCCCTCTCTCTTTTGCCCTTTCTTCTCTGTCACCATTGTTTCTTCACTGCCATCCTCTCCAATACTGATGACTTCATTTGTATATGCCGCAGGGTTTCGTTTTTCCTTCCTTTCTCTCGCTTTTTTTTTAATTTTTTTTTTTTAGTCTAACTCCCATCATCTTTCCGTCACTATCTCTGTTTCATCTATTACTCTCCTCACTCAGGCTCCCATTTTCATTCTCCTCTCCTCTCCTCTCCTCACTCCTACACCGTTTTCTGTCACCCTCAAATTTCCTCCTTCGGTCTGCCACTCTCCCTAACAGCCGCACTGAGATGGCAGCCTTAGCAGATAATAATTGTGGTGGAGAGACACATCTCCCTTTTTCTTTGTTCTCCATGATCTTTTTCTTACGCCAGTCATGTCAATTGTTTTGTAGGTGACCAATCTTGACTACACGGGGGTATAAATTGTGTTATTAGGACGGGGATATTCGGGGTAGGCAAAAATGAGAGACTGGACACCTATCATGTAAATTTCGGTCTGACTTTTTTGTGAAAAAAATGCACAAATCACATGGAAATATAAGGTTATTTTATAGTAAGACTAAACCAAATCAACTTTTTTTCAACAAACCCGCTGCTTTCTGTGAAGTTGTCGGTTAGTATACTTCAGAACATAATATGTTCAGAAAAACCTCATTTAAGAATGCAATAGGAATGCAATATAACTCTCAGGTCATGCCGGGGCTGAAAAAAACATCATTTTAAATGTAAAAATACATTTTCCGTAGCTGTTTTTCAATTTCTTTTTTTCTGCTTCTGCATGAATCTATTAAATTCGTTTTTTTCTCTTTCTGCTCCATCAAATTAGGAATGAACCTCCATTATGCAAATTATAGCCAACTAAATCCGAAGAGTGTGAGACATATAACACGCACACACAATCCTCACCTCTCCATTGTGCAGTCCAGCCCCCACCAGCCCATTCATCACCACCGGCTGGTTGTCATTTTCATCCAGAACCTTCTCTGGTACCGGCGGAGGCAAGTCCTCCTCTGGCTCCTCCAGAGGTTTGTGTGAGGGAGCGGCGGCGTTATCGGAGCGCCTTCTGGCCTCCATGTCGACACTGTGGCGGCTCTTCTTATTCAGGTCGATAGAGGCGTACTCCACCCCTGCGCACAGGGGCCCCCGCTCAGGTGTGCAAGGGCTGAGGTGGCCATTGAGAAGGGCGGGAGGATGAGGCGGAGGTTCGTCGGGGCTCAGCTGGACGGTACCGTTGGGGAGGCCGAGCTGTGCGGGGGTGTCTTTGAGCTCCTTCACCGTCTCGTACAGAGAGTCTTCCACACTGACATCACGTGACGCCACCGCCATCTCCTTCACCACCTGGATGTCAGACACATATGTTCTTTAATCTGCTTGTATATGAGGCAAAGACATTTTTAACACTAAACTGGAAAATCGATTCATCAGCCTCTTGTGGAAAAGTTACAATTCTTTTTCCGTATGCTTTCACCCTAAGCTTAATCAATCAAACAATCAATCACTCAGTCAACCAGCCCTACAATTTTCTAACCCATCAAAGCTTTAATCTCCTCTAATGGCCACTCAGTCTGAGAAAAAAAAAACGTGATTCTGCTGTTAAAAGGTGACTTTAAACACTGACCTCATATGTGCTGTCCCCTGAGGCTGGGGGGCCGTCCCCGATAAGGGCATTGTTGGGAGGAATGCTGGGGAGCTCGCGGTCCTGTGGACACTTGGAGGACCTGAGCTCCGATTGGCTGGAGAGCATCTCCTCTGACAAATGGGGACTGGTGTCCTGTGTGTCTGTGAGGACTGGTGGAAAGAGGGGCGAAAAAGAGTCAGAGGGAGTGAACAGCCTCTCACTGTCATTGTCACTGTTTTTTTTTTTAAAGGAGACATGAGATGTATATTTAACATTTACTTCAAGGTCCTTTTGTAAAGAGTCACATTGTCTTTTCTGTCAAAACAGTTAACATTTAGCATTTATATTTCTTTGTAACTGGCATTTACCACTGAGGTACAAATGACTAAGAACATTATACACTATAGATATGCCCAAAACAAAACAACAGCTGAGGTTTAAAATGACCCAAAGCTGCATGGCAAACACGTTGCTTAACATGTGACACATCATGTGACTTAATTTATAAACAAAGGACAGCAGATATGCTGCACTTTGCAGCAAGGACTCTCCTATTAACATCAGTTAAAATAGTTAACAACACGGACAACAAAGACAATGACATGCTAAGCTTAAACTAAATTCCTCCGCTTACTTGTACCGCTGGTTAGAGGACCATTGTGAGAGCTGCTGATTGCCACGTCAGTCACTGGACTGTCAGCTGATTGGCTGATCGTCTCTCTCTCTGACACCTGCACGACAAAAGATAAGCTGTTTGTCAATGCTGCATCTACAGCTCAGAGCCTGGGAGTTCAACTCGGTGCGGACAAAACCAAAGCATTAAATGCAGACAAAAATACAGTCTTATCTAACATCAATTATATGTTGCACCCAACCCTCCACCCCACCCCAAAAAAAAAATATCTTGAAGGTAACAGAAATCAATCTGCACCTCATTTTGCACAGGACAGAAGACTTTTCCATCTCTGTGCAATCCAAAAGCCACTGGCAGGAGACTGTAATACGTTTGGAGCTTTTTATTTTCAGGATCTTCAGGTTTTTGAGAAACATCTCATATTTGTAGCACTGATTCCGATCATCGTGCTTCCCCTGCACCTTTATCTCTGCTTTTCTAAGCTTTTCAATCACGTTACTGATTACTTTAAGCTCATTATCAGCTCAGTGTATTTTTACCCATCTAAAGATATCTATCAATTTCTATGAGTATAAACAACAAAGGAACAAAAAAAACATATACTCGTTTTGGACTAATCAAGATATGCTGCTGTTATCTCAACTGATTCTAACTGGTTTATGACCTGATATGACAACCTGCTTTTCACACGAAGCGGTCTAAAAATCTCTCATGGAACGACCTTATTCATGATGTGACATGGATTCATTCATGACACACACTGAAACCAAGTAGAGCATCATAGCACAGTTTAACTGAAGACTGTAAAGTAGGAAAATAGGAAGATGATAAATTGAGGATACCCACAGGGAAACTTGTTTCCCTATTTTACAGGAAGCTCAGTGCCGCAAAACAGCAGCTCTGAAGCTGGCAGGGATTCAGTCTTACCCAAGGACACTTGCAACATCATGGAAACATGGTAGACTCAGCATCTGTAATTAAACTGTCAGTATCCACAAAAATTATAATTTAACGGCGCTGTTTTCATCAGCCTCAACAGAGCAGAATCAGCTCTGTGAGAGAGCAAACACTCTTCTCAACACTCTTCTCAACTCTGAGTAACAGTCACTGAAAAGAGAGTGCGCTAATTAACACAAGACGCTGCCCCCGTCCCTCACCCCCCCAGTGAGCTGCATGGACACAGAGCCCTCAACTTCAAAGGGCTCATCCACCATCGACACCACTTTCTTTGATTTGTCCAGTGCATTCAACACCATCCAACCACTGCTGCTGAGTGAGAAGCTGCGGGTGGTGGGGGTGGACACATCCACCGTCTCCTGGATCACTGACTACCTGACAGGCAGACCACAGTTTGTCCGTCTGGGCAGTGTGCTGTCTGATACGGTGGTCAGTGGTATTGGAGCTCCTCAGGGAACTGTTCTGTCTCCCTTCCTGTTCACCTTATACACCACTGACTTCCAGTACAACTTGGAGTCCTGCCATCTGCAGAAGTTCTCTGATGACTCTGCAGTGGTCGGGTGTATAAGGGATGGACGGGAGGATGAGTACAGGGCAGTAGTGGAGGACTTTGTGGAGTGGGCGGGAAGAAATGCTCCTGAACGTGGCCAAGACCAGAGAGATGGTGGTCGACTTCAGGAGGAAGACGACGGCTCCACAACCGCTGAGAGTTCTGGGAGAGGAGGTGGACATGGTGGAGGAGTACAAGTACCTGGGTGTCTCCATGACAACAGACTGAACTGGAAGACCAACATCAACGCTGTCTACAAGAAGGGGATGAGTCGACTCTTTTTCTTGAGGAAACTTTGATCCTTCAATATGTGCAGCAAGATGTTGGAGATGTTCTACCAGTCTGTTGTGGCCAGTGAACTGTACTTCGCTGTGATCTGCTGGGGAAGCAGCATTGGAGCCGGAGACACCAACAGACTTAACAAACTGGTTAAGAAGGCCGGCTCCATCATTGTCTGCAATCTGGACAACCTGGAAAAGGTGGTGGAGAGGAGGACGCTGAGGAAACTATTATCCATATTGGATCATCCTGACCACCCTCTCCACCACCTGCTGCAGGGACAGCGGAGCACGTTCTCCAAAAGACTCCTCCAGCTCCGCTGTCACAAGGACAGATACAGGAGATCATTCCTGCCCACTGCAATAAGACTGTACAATAACTCACCTCTGGCAAAATCCATCACACAACAATAACACCGTTGGTTGTCTGTTTTCTTGTTTGTTTAAATCCTTGCACTATTGTTTAGTTAGTTTTAATTTAATTTAATTATTCTATTTTATTTTATTCTATTTTATTGTATATACTGTGCATTTTTATATTTAATATTTTTTACTGTTGTTTTATTGCTTTCCTGTACCTATAATGCTGCTGTAGTGAAAAAAATGTCCCCTTGTGGGATTAATGAAGTAACTATATCTATCTATCTAAGACCTGGTGCACCGAGGCACGATTTATCAACATTCACTTTACACAGAAACGCTCTTGTTTCTATCGGCAAAATTATCACTCACTACTGAGAGATCATGAAGTGTGAAAACCTCTGAAACAGTGCAAGCAGAGAGTAGTCTTTGTTTAGGCTTGTTGTTTTTCTTATGCCGGAGCAGAAGGTTGCGTATTAGAAGCTCCACAACTCCACCTAGTGGTCATATACTCTCATAACTGTTGGTGTCGATGAGGTAATCTTTAACTATTTTATGACCTCAATATGTCTGACATTATCCTCTTATTTTAGAATTTTCGTTAGAAAAGCAGGCAACAGCCACACATAAAGATAACCTGTTAACATGCATCATATGACATGATGTGTCATCTTGACTGAGGTCCTCTCAGCTGAATCATTGATAAGATGAGATAATTGTAGAAAATATGCTCGCTTTACAACATTTTTACAGGGTTTTTTTTTGCCTATCTTTAGTGTTATCTGAAATGCAACACAATTACAGAGCCTGTGCTTTGGCCTGTCACTTTGTCCTTTTTCTGGCTGGACCTCACAACACATGAGATCTGGTGTTCACTGATTCTGGTTTAAATCCTAATTTTGGGTCAGTTTGCACCCTGATACAGCGAATGATGAGGTGACGAGGGAGAAAGTTCCTGTATGTTGCAATGTGGTCGCAAGAAAGACAGACAGACAGATTGCGGGTGAGCGAGGAAGACTTAATCTACTCATCCGCAAAGACAAAGACCCCCATTTAACCTGTCAGGCGGTGACATGGTCCGTCATACAAATGGGCCCCTCTTGAAACAATTTGACCACCCGGCAATTCCACTGCCACTTAAAGGTTACAGTGAAGATATCAATCAAATGCAAAAAGGCTCTGAGGAGTGTGTGTGTGTGTGTGTGTGTGTGTGTGTGTGTGTGTGTGTGTGTGTGTGTGTGTGTGTGTGTGTGTGTGTGTGTACGTGGAAGCATGAAGGCTGACACACACACATACACAAAGGCCCAGAGGGAGTGACAGGAGAGAGTAAGTGGATGTCACTTAGTCTGTGAAAGCCAAGTATTTGTCACACTTAAATGTTGCTTGGCTACTGAAGCATCAATATTAGGGCAGTTGGTAATTAGTAGTGGTGACTAGTGACATATTAATTAGTGACATATTGTAAATTTAAAAGTATGTCATTATGAGTAGTTCATAGCAAGAAAAAGCAAAGGTCAACTCTATGAGTACCGAATATTCTTTCTTTTTTCTAAATCTATCTTTTTGTTTTACTAAATTTAATTGCATTCTTTCTTTTGAATGACTTAAGTAAAAGACACATTGCAATATGAAAATAACTGACTGATGGGCGTAGCAGTCAGTGGAATTTCCCACATGTGCTCATTGAGTAGGAGTAACTACTTCCTCATCAGCAGCTGCTGGAGATGCAGAAACAAGTGGAGGTTGTCAATCAGCCGTGTGCAGGGAGGGTTTGTTTTGTGTATGCTTCGGTGTCGGTGTGATGGAAGTGGGTTTGGAGGCAAATGTCAAAGGGTGTGTGTGTGTGTGTCTCATAGGATATCAGGGCAGAGATGTGTATGAGTGTGCGTGTGTGTCATTCAGGCATCTGGAAATTCTATCCGCAACCTCATTTACCAGCAGTTACACTGCCTGATGACACACTCTCCCGCACTGGGAGTAATAAGGACTGTATGTAACTGTGTGTGCGTGCGTCCATCTGTAACGCAAAGCAGGGGTTTTTGTCAAAGGAAGTCAATGAGTTTGAGCAAATATTTTTACAGCATTCAAATCAAATTATTGATCTCTCACCGCTGGAAAACCATTTAGAGTTACACTCAATTATGTGGGAAACTGTGTGAGGGAGAAAACCCTGTGTGGGTCTGATATGAATGTTCAACCATGCAGGTAATTATTAATCTGCCTGATGCATGTGACAAGAATGAAAATACACAACTTTCCCTCCACATCTCATCTCACACCACATAGATCACACACACACACACACACACACACACACACACACACACACACACACACACACACACACACACACACACACACACACACACACACACACACACACACACAAAATGATGTCATAAGCCCAACAACAACTTTACGAAATCATTTTCATAACAGCTTTTTCATAGCCAACATTTACAAGGTGATTCAAAAGGATTATCGTTAATGGTTAATATTTTATTATTCAATTCCTTTTTAAACAGTGGCTTTTACAAGTGCAAGCCTTATTGCAAGAAAGAGGGGAAAACCTTATGTCCAACTCACTCCATTCATGAGGTTCTCATGGTCTGCCACTGGATGTCCATTCACCGCTTTCTTCTGCCTAAAGGAGAGAAGAACAGAGAGGTGAGAGAACTGTGTATGAAAGGTTGATGACTATCGAGCATTCAGACCTCAGCTTGTGTGTTAGTCATTGTTTTGGCTCTGTTTTCCAGCAAAATGGATCTCAGATGACACCATAATGAGGTTAAAATGGAATTACTTTAGGTTTTAAGTGTACTCAGAAGAGTTTACGTCCATCTAGGCATACAAGGTCTTTTAATCCATCAGGTATTGGCTTTTTATAGAAAAATATACATTCTGTGTATATATTTATATTTTCTAGGTATATCCATACAATATGATATAATCCAGTACAATTGTTTTGACAGGCTTCTTTGATGATACATGTAAGGTTTAGCTTGTCTTAGAGATGTTAACTGAATTATACTGTGTTTTAGCATATGCTGCAGACTGGACAGCATATTATTCAGAGATATTTCTAATGTCCTGCACCCCTCATGTATGTTAAAGGTAAAGACAAATAACTTGAGTACTCAAGCACTACCTTATTAACTGGTCCAATTTTTTATATTTATTGTTGATAATTTTCCAAAGGGCTCCTCTGAGACATTAAAACTGGACTCAGCTCTACACTGGGTGAACAGGACTCATGTTTTTTTTAACTCTTGTGGGTACATATACAAATAATTACAAATCTACAATTTGTTCATGCTACATTAGATGAGGAAGTTTGGATTTGATTAATAGCCCCTCACATACCAGCAGAAAATGTGCACCTCATTCATTACATTGCCATTGCTTCATTACAATGAGACAAAACCAAGCTGTCCAAATATTAACACTGCACTGCAGTTCACAGTGTAGACATAAATCCCCATATAAACCATGCAATTCAGGTGCTGAACAGCAATGCTGTATATATGTTTGGTCAGCTTTTACAGGAACTACATGCTAAGACAATATCCTGTTTCCCCTTTCCTTTCATTTATACTTTCTTTGTCATTCATTCTATATTTTTTTTAATTCTTTAGATACTTGCAAATCACATTGATGTCTGCCTGTCTGTCTTTATGTGTCCTACTTTGGCAGCACATGTACTAATTCATAATTGTATTAAAGCACTTTTACCCCTGAGGATATTCTTTACTGTAACTCTGCAGCACTGTTCTATATTGTCGCTCTACCTATAATTACTGTTGCTAAGAACGGCCTCTTAGGTATTTGCGCACTGTCGGCATTTCCAACAATTTGCTTTAGATAGCTGACACTGCAGGATGTGTCGATACACAACTCCAGGAAGCTGTTTTCACAACACGCGTCCAGCTTTTTTGACATCATGAACAAATGCGAGTGTTTTCTAGAACAACAACCGTAACAGCAACTATACAGGACTGCGAGCTTCATATATGTGTGTCTGTCTGTGTGTGTGTGTGTGATGGCGCTCACCCTTGGCAGCTGGCGCACAGCAGCAGCAGCACAGAGACCAGCAGCAAGGCAGTGAGGGTGCTGAGGGTGACAAGCACAACCAGCTGCCCAGTCCCCAGCCACGACGCCACGCCAGTAGCAGCTGCCGTCCCTGACCCGACAACACCCGCCTCCGGCCCCCACCACACTCCGCTCAGCGCCGGAGCCATGACACATCACACGGTGGGAGGAGAGGACATCGGACAGGTACCAGCTGGAAAGACACAAGAAAAATGAAACACAAGACAAATTTAAATTGACATCCAGATTGAACAAGAAACCAGATTATTTGTTTTGCCAGCAATTATTCTGTTATTAGATCATTACTTCTATCGGAGAGACACCAACAACACTGAGCAAATGGAGCTTTTGGAAAAGCCCACATTAAATATGTATTAGAGAAGAAATTTGGTGTTTCTAGTTTTTCAGCAGAAACTAAATTATCATTGTTGATTGAGGATAAACCGTTTACTGAAGGATACAATCGGCCAAAGAGCTCAAACTGTGCTGAATCTGTTAAGAAAACATACTGAAGTGAGAATCCCGACTCATCAGCTTTACTTCATTAATCATTTGTGTTCATCAATTCTGTTATGAAAAGCTAATGAGTAACGTAGTGAACCCAGTTTTACTGAAGTGTCACTTCTGTGTCAACAATGTAATGTCCTTAAACGTGGACTCCTTATCATTTACTACAACAGAACAAGTGGTTTTAAGCATAAGCCAGGTAATATTCTACATGTATTACTGCTGACAAATCGCATTAAAAAACACAAGCAACAATGTGTTTGTGTGTCTCTCAACTCTTTTTGACATCCTCAGTGACAGCCAAAAGCTGTAAATCTTTAATACTCAAGTTCGTACTGACATTTTTAAAAGGACAAACTAATTTACCCAAACAGAGAATATACATTTTAGCAAATATTAACTGGAGTAGACAGACATTTGTCGTGAACTATTTCCAGCTGTCGATTTAGTAAAGTTTTGATTATCTATGGCAGCAGGGCAGTGTTATACTACAGTGATCATGTCCATCAGCAGTGAGTGCGGTAGTGTAACTCACTAATACGTTTTTAATCATGTTTGGAGCTCTATGGAACAACATAATGAGGTACATAAGGCTTCGGCTGCATAAACTTGTTTGTAGGATGAAGTCATTGTTGGTTCTTCATGGGATTTGTTGAGACTTATTGTTATCAATTCTGTGCATTATTCACCTGCAGCTGTACTGCATACTATGGCCAGCAGGTGGCAGAAGAGAGCAGAGTGAGACTGCAGTAAAGACAGCAACCTGCCTCAGTATGCTGCAGTGGCCCCTCACACCAGAGCCTCCACAACTGGTGGCTGGGCTCTGCGCACAGCATCAGGAACCTCATCACGTCTCTGTCTAACAGCTAAAGTTGGGTTTCAGTGAACTGATGGAACCCCTGATTTTATCACGGATGATTTATGGGGCTGCGAGGAGTTGCGGGCGAGTCACAGCGGGAAAAGGCGGTGGCAGGGATGAGATTGTGTGCTACTTTGAGCCACCAAAAAAAACCCGAAAACAAATAAATGTGGGGAGGATGGTTTGTATACCGCTGTCTGTCTGTGCTGTGTGTGCATTGCTCTTACAAGTGTGTGTGAGAGAGGGGAGGGGGGATATTTGGACATCTGCCGTGACTAGGACAGAGATATAGGGCAGACAGGGTGGAGAAGGGATGAAAGGATGATCAGAAAGAAAAGGTGACATACAAGATGAATGAGAGAGAGCAGAGAAAAATCACACACAGTGATAAGTGTTTTCTCTCTCTCTGTGTGTGTGTGTGTGTGTGTGTGTGTGTGTGTGTGTGTGTGTGTGTGTGTGTGTGTGTGTGTGTCTGCCTTCTTTTGCCCTTCACCTTTCAGCCAGCTGAAGAGACAACATACCTTGCAGTGACAAAAATATGACAAACTATCTTTCCTTGTCTATGTTCTCCTGGTGTGTGCACAACTCCTGTCTGGAGTAATGGGCATGTGCGTATGTACAGAGTGTGCGTACACCGATGGAGAAACTCCATTGTGTCTGCTCGCCTATGCTAATGTGACCAGGGAGTGAGGGAGCTGGGGAAGCACTCCTCGTCTTCGAGAAGCGAGGAAGTTCGAGACGGAGCCGCAGAACCCAATTTTAACTTTGTCTCCTTCAAACGACACAGAGGAATTCCTGTTTTTGTTAGAACGCCGGTTGTGTTTTCCCAGATGAAAAACACACCCGGGCTCATGTTGCTATCAGTGTGAGTGGCTGGTGAGAGGCGAACACAGCTTTAACACAGCCTTACCTTGACACCTTGGATGATTAGGCAGGTCGGCCTCGCCTGGAATAGAGAAGATAAAAATGAGAAGGGGTGGGGGATTACTGCTGGGTGGAGGTAAAGCACTGAGCTGAATATTATCCTTGGAGCGTGGTGTTGTTCTGTGAGTGTGTGTGTGTGTGTGTGTGAGTGTGAGTGTGTGTGTGTGTGTGTGTGTGTGTGTGGTCTACAAGTGTGTGTGTCTGGATGTAGGCGGTGCAGGCGTGTGAGTGGGAGAGAAGTGACGAAAATGTGTTTGTGTTTTGTGATACCCATATCAAATACATATTGGACAACAGGCTGCCTGCAACCTCCCAGACACACACTTTTGCTCACACACACACACACACACACACACACACACACACACACACACACACACACACACACACACACACACATACACACACACCTTTAGGAATATAACAGCCGTTTCACAGTATCTTTCACATGGGACACACACACAATGTCCTCTTTATTGATCGGTCAGCCCATGTAACTGAGAGGATAATAACCAGGTGACATCATTGCTGACTTGTATCATATAACACAGGATATCTACTGTATTCACAGTAATATTTTACATCATGAACACACACTGGTACACTCCCCAAGGTGCAGTGTTTCAGTCATAAAGTTCACAGCTTTGCATCAAACTGAATTCACACTCCGTTAGATTATGACCTTGATCTCACGATTTTGTTTTAAATGACTTAAAATGAGTCTGCATGTGTTCACAATGTCGTCACGTCTTCTGTGAAAAATGCCTGATAGATCTCCTCGTCCGCCCTCGTCTGAGAGGCTCGTGTCCAGGTGTCACTATCTGCCACTGTGTTGCCAGCTCGAAGTGTGTCTCTGCTGGCACTTAAACCAGAATAATTACCAGCTGCCACAGCACTGTGTCACCATAGCAACATTTCCTTCTACCCATCAGCGCTATTTATGGTGGTTGAGAGAAAAAAATAAAAAATAACAGAAATGTTTGGAAAGCAACTCGCAGAGGACTATTAAACTGCAGGTGGTGTGTGTGTGTGTGTGCAGGTATGTTATTGGTATTAATGTGTGGCGTTATGACGGTGCACTTGTTTTTAACCAGAGTTTCATTGTGTTCCTACTTGGTTTAGTTTACTTTCCAAGGTCAAGAGTCTCATCTTTTAAGCAAGCCAACATGGCCAAGAAGTCCTTAACGGCCTCCAACGATCTACAGTTCAATGACAACTGGGCAACTCCACCTGCTGAGGAAGATCATGTGATGCAGCCAAAAGCACTAGAACAGCTACTGAATGGTGTTTTTGTGGTGAGAAAATGTTTCCTGTTTCCAGGGTTAAGAATTAACTTTCAAGCTCAAGAGGTTCAGTTTAGGTTAGGGCGTTACTTTATTAATTCCCGAAGGGAAATTTTTTCACAGAAGATGGAGAGTAGATAACAGGGTCAAGTCACCTCCTTCTTTTCCTTTCATCGCATTTCCTGTCTGTGTCTGCACTGCCAATACCAAATAGAAAAAAGCCAAATCCCCCCCAAAAAGCGATTATTAATGTGATTTTCAACTTACTTTACTTATTTTGTACCCTTACATGAAAACCACATGGATTTCACATGTGCAAAAACAAATGTGATCACGTGACAACATGACACGTGATTATGCACTTGTGAATCATGCATTTTGCCCATGGGAAACACAGTTTTGGAAAATTTTCATGGTGAAAACCATGTAGATCCCCATGTGAAAACTTGTCCACATATTCTTTCTCCATGTTATCATATGTTGCAAAATGTGGTAAACATGGCAAACACGTGTTTTTTTGTTGTTGCTTTTTTTGTATAGTGAAACATCTTCAATAATGCACCAAAATTGAAGCATTTTGTCTTGCATGCTGTAACTTCCATTACATTTTGGACAAAAAAAAAAAAGCACCTGAGTGTTCTACAACAACACATTTAAGATGAAACAGTGTAATATTAGAAAGAAGAAATAACACATTGGAGTGGTGCAAATGTAAAGAAGAACCTGTTCAGTACAAACACAGAGTCAGCTCTGAGTAACATTGTGACATATTTCCCTGCTGAATAGAAAATCTGCGTGGAATAAACCATCCACTCTTTCACACAAGACACTCTGTTCCTTAATACTTGATAAACACCATACATAAAAGCTTGGAGTATCTTTTTTGACTGTGGCAAGCTCCTCGCAGGCAGCTGCTACGTGATACAGGACGGCAAGCCAAGGACTACAACTGCACTTTCTTATGCTGTCCCTCTCCTCCTCCCAACACTTTCAGGCTTTGATGAGAGAAAACAGAAGCCTTGGAAAAGAGACAATCAGTGTGGATGTCTTCTGTTTCATGCCATGGAAAATAACTGACTGGAAAAGCCATTTAAAAAGGAATGGGTTTGGGGAATTAAAGGCAGAAATCCAAATTCTACCCTCACCCAGCTGTACACATAGAAACACGCACACACACACAGACCTGAGACGAACCACAAACCCCATCATGGCAGAGCCTCCCGTGCAAGAAACTAGAGCCAAAAAAGCCAAGGCATCCAATCTGAGCCCTGCTGCTCTACAGGCAGAGACTCTACCTGACCCTGCAGTGAAGCATACAAGTCAGGCAGAGACACGTGTGTGTGTGTGTGTGTGTGGGGGGGGGGGGGGGGGGGGGTTTCATCTGTTGGACAAACTGCTGGATAGTAGAGAGAGAAAAAAAGAGAGAAAAAAAGAGAAAAATTTACATCCACAGGCAAGGCAGAGCTTCAGTTTCCGTGGATGCTTTTGTAGCTGCGTGACACCTCCCTCTGCAGGGTCCTCTGGGTGCACGCAGACGGGGAAGGTTTACAGCTGGATGGCTGCTGAGAAATGAGCCCCAGGAAGCTTCTCAAAGGAGAGCCAGAGGCATTTCCACAATAATAAATAATCCAGTTTTTAGGGGAGAGAAAAGCCTCAACTTTCTTTAAGAAGTCACGCTTGTGTGGAGCTCTACAGGAAGCCCAAAGTAACATTTTGTAAAATTATAAATGGAGTCTGAAAAGAAAGCGATGACTGCAGTGTATTTCACACAATGAGAGATTTTGCTTGGTTGCTTCAAACCTTCTTTGTGTGCATTCTTTGTGGAAATAATCCAGGATTTATTGTTGGAGAAGAAGTGTAATCATCTTTCTGGCCACCAAAAATATATAAACACACACGACAACACACTTCGTAGCAGAGACCAAGCACAATCCAAAGACATTTTTAAAGCAGCAGCATACAATTGGTATTTAAGCCTCTTATAATAAATTAAATGTTAGTGTGTCATCTCTTAATGGCTGAGATTAATTGATGACCTGCCAATCAGTGGAAACAGTGTGTGTATGCACACGCACATCCACATATAAAACAACAATAATGCAGGGTATGAGCATGATAAACATACATTTAGATACATACACTCCTGCACACACATTTTAATGCACAAATGGTCCCTTTCAGGGAACTTTGGTCACCTTTGATTCATCCTTCCATGTCTGTGTGAGAAAACAGTTGGTCATAGTAAAATCAGGAAAACAATGAGCATAGATGCGCCATGAAACATACACACACACACACACACACACACACACACACACACACACACACACACTGACCATCTTGTGTCCTGACTGGAGGGCCATTTGGATGGTGGGGGGTTAGAGAGATGGGGGAGGGGATAAGGAGGATAGGGGACTGCAGCCAAGAGAGGACAGAATGGAAGATAAAGAGAGAGAGAGAGGAGGGGGAGTAATCAAGATGTATAGAAACCACACTGCCACTAAAAGATACACAATGTGATGAAGAAAAGAGAGGACAACTCCAGAGGAAAAGACAAATAAAGGCAAGTAAGGCAAGGGAAACACAGAAGGAACATATAGGCCGACACAGTCATAGTGACACACACACACACACACACACACACACACACACACACACACACACACACACACACACACACACACACACACACACACACACACACACACACACACACACACAAACACACACACACACAGACCCATCCCCAGGGCTGGTTGATGAAATACAACTCTCCACAGGCTGCAGTGCATGAGGGACCCTGCCCTGACAATGCAATCAAGTGCATTCACACACACACACACACTTACACACACACACTTACACACACACTTACACACACACACACACACACACAGACATGGCAAAAGTCTGCTGAATTACATGCATCCTTACAAATAAAGGAACCTGCAAGAATGAAGTCTGCGTGTGTGTGTGTGTGTGTGTGTGTGTGTGTGTGTGTGTGTGTGTGTGTGTGTGTGTGTGTGTGTGTGTGTGTGTGTGTGTGTGTGTGTGTAGCCAAAGGGCTGAGACAGGAGAAATACTGTCTAATCAGTGTATGTGTGTGTCTGCATGCTTGTACGAGCATGAAAACAGGTGCTTCTGATCAAGCGACATATCAGTGTTGCCATGGTAACTCTGCCCATCCTAAGGGTTAATGGTTTTAGCGGGAGAAATTGATCTATCCTCCCTAAATAGGGGAAATTGAAAATGCATAATTTAGCAAGGCTCCCCGTTTCCTTCCTCTCACATATTACAGATACATGTTTTATCTCCATACAGCCACACGACTCTCTTGCAAGATATAGAAACTGTGTCTGCTGGCAGTCATATTTATAACGATCTCCTTGTAGGGTCATATGAGCGAAATATGAAGCATTATCCCTGAGCAGATAAACGTTTCGCTCCCTGAAGTTTTCCGAAGAGATTAAAAGAGATGCAACAGCCGTTCAACCGAGGATCCTATCTCTCATTCTTAAAGTGCACAGAACATGTACATACGTTAGTTCTTTCTTTTTTGTACCAGAATGAAAACAGCACACAAAAGGAGAACTACATCCTCCAGTTATTGTGCTTGTCTACTTTATGATAAGTCGTTAGCAACCACGTTTTACAGGATGGCCACGTTTTCAACTGCAGAATCCAATTTTCAAGAATCCTGAGCAGCTGCACAGCAACATGTGTCTCATGTCTTCACCAAAAATGACAAAGCTCCTCTCTCCCCCAGCATTTCATGACCTGTCTGGACCTTGCAGAGCCACTCCAAGTCCACACAGGCTCTGTGTATTTGTGCCAAGATTGTGTAAACATGCTTGTGTCTGAAAAATCTGCCTGAAGTTAATGTCACTCTACCCCACGGGAAAGCCACATTTCCTGTCTCCCTCTGCCAGTTTTTGAGGACACGGATGACCCTGAAGGGTTCGGAGGCCTGCAGATATTTATCTCAAAGACACTCAGAAACCACCGCACTCAAACTGGATGAACATAAAGTTGCATCTTTATTGACTGGCCCGGTCGCCTCTGGCCTTTTACTCGATTGGTTTTGCGGAACATGTTTCTGTGGTAACTTCACATCAACAAAAAGCTTATATTAGACGCATAAATAACACTACCGCTGAGCATAATTGCATTTTTGTCCCAAATGCTGTTATTTTTTTCCATCTGTGGCAGGTTTTTCTCCATTTTCTCCTTCTTTATCTACCCTCTTGTTGTCTTTTCTATTTATTTTTTTTGCCAATGCCTGAGGCGGTTGCTTTGCATTTAAATCATTGGGACCAGACTCTGTGAGTGTTTGTTCAATTAAGCTCAACAATGTGTGCCTGTGTGAGGCGCTGACGCACTCTATACAGAAAGAATATTCACTCTCACACACTTTAAGCCTTTCAATTTCACTTCTACTTTTCTCTTTCCTCCCCTTCTTTCGTTCTCTCGACAGTCACCGTTCTCAGGCGCACTGAGTTGTTTTCCATTTAAATCTTGTCATATAAATTCTTCTTTAACACACTTCCTCTGCCCTCTCAAAAGCAGAAGTGTGTTACCGAAGTATTAAGAACATCACCCATCAGTAAAATATAACTGTCTGCTACTCCCAAAACTACAACTGATGCTATACGTGTTAACAGTCATGTCTGCAGAGCATACAAACATTGGTTAAATTGAAATTTAATGCCACACAAGACAAACAAAGCACTTCTATTCTCCTCGCTCCAGCAGAACAAACTACATTCAGTCATTGTTTTGGGATTGATTAGCTTTGTGACAACCATGCCACGCAGCTAATAATAAAATGCTAAAACAAAAGTGACGTTAGTAATTGTGCAGCGGAGCAATTTACAGTGATTAAACAAACCAGCCAGGCGTGTCATTCGAAAATGTAAATGGTGGGGCACAGCCTAAAAAAAATAAGGATGGATTGTTGTAATGATTTTAGGAATTGTCACTCATGTTGTAAGTAAACTTCTTGGCAAACTCTAATAAAGGGAAGGAGCTGGGGTTGAATTGTTGAACTAATGTCTGTCTTGTTTTTGATTGCGTCATTTTGACTTCTGCTCTGGAACTAAATCAATCATCAACTAAAAAAAACAAACCTTTTAAAATAGACGTGAAATATTAACCGCACTCATACAAACACGCGCACAACCCTGATCAGGAAATAGCATATTTATTCAGCCCCGAACGACTGCATGCATAACATTTTTACATCATTGTCACCTTGAGATGAAGATTAGCATGAGAGTGAATGAGGACTAGATACGACCACATCATTATTCAGTGGGATTGGCCTTTACGTGTTGAATAGCTGCCAAGATAAAGGGATTATCAGTGTGGATGGAATAGGACGAAGGATGTTGTGTGTGGGAGTGTGTGTGGTTGCGGGAGAGAACTCCACTGAGGTAATTCATTCTTAAAGCTGCTAATGAGATGCAACAGATGCAGATGACACACATGCACTCTTCCTGTCAAAGATGCATTTACAACCACAACAAGAATTATTTTTGTTTAGAAGTCTTATTGCTACACCCCGAAGCTGCTACTGCTGCTGCTGCTGCTGCTCTGGAAATTGCCACGCAGCCCTTCATTTATCTCCTCCTGTGTGACACCAGCCTTTTGAACAAAAGGAACAGGGCAAAAGGGGGAATTAAATAGAGGTGTGTGTCAGTGTGTGAGCACATGAGCGACTGAAATGGAAATGTGATCCATCTTTACAAGGCTCTAACCACAGCAGGGGTGGGTTTGTTAGATGGCCCAGATGGGGTGAGTGGTCGGGGGTCTGACCCTTCCAACCCGCTGTAACGTTACTGCTGTACTTAAGAGGAAAGTCCGGTTTGCTAATGGATGTATGTGTGCATTTTGAAAAGGGTTTAAGGAGCAGAGAAGAGAGAGGATCCAGAAGAAGGAAATAGTGAAGGAGTAGAAGGACTCTGAGGCGTGCTGATGCGGCATCTGACCTTTCAGTGCAAGCCATTTTTCAGATAGATTTCTACTCCCTGGGATTTTTTTTTTATATCACAAAACACACACGCACGCACGCACGCACGCACACACACACACAACCCTTTTCCCTCCCTCACACATAAACCACCATTTCTTTAACCTATGTTCTTTTGCTTTAAAACAATTTGCATCTTTTCTCACTTCTCTTCAAGCTTCAGCCCTCAACCTCTTCCTCCGCACCTCCAGAGTCTCACCCCTCACCAGACCAGACCATCACATATTCAACATGTCTGCAGGCCCATAAAGATATGGTAAAATATGGAAGCCTGCAGGGACTCAAAGGGCACATCTACAATCAGAAACAGCAGTTGGGGGGTGGGGTGGACAGTTGGGGTTGGTTCGGGGGGATTTTGAAGCGAAACATACATGGCAACCTCTATAAGAGCCAAGAGAGAGGGGTGGTTGGGGTGGGGTAGGTTGGGGGGAGGGAGGTCGGATGCTGCAAGACTTGGCAGCCTTCAGACAGCAATATTCAGATTTCTAGTTAATTCCAACCTGCACACGCCTGAGCAACTGTGGAAGATTGCACGAGACAGATACAGTCCTGCTTTCACCTTTTCCACAATTCCATTTGATTTCTCATTTCACAAGCCGAAGATTATTCCATATTTCATGGCAGGAAGTAGAATTCAGTGTGGAGGGGGCACTCCAATTTCCAGACACACTGCTTGCTGTGTTCAACAGCTAAATAAACTTGAGGGCCAAATCCTGTATGATAAATATATAACATGGTAGCATATTTATTAACAAAGCGGCAGCGGCTGCCACAGCCCTTCTTAAATCAGTTAATGGGGGCGACTCAGTGTGTCCCCAGGGAGAGCTAAAAACCAAATGAACCAACTGAATGTGCAACAGCGCTGTAAACACAATGCCTGCTGGTGGCGGAAAATCTGCTGTCAGTCACACGTGCATGTACTCTATTATTTAGGCTCACACACACACACACACACACACACACACACACACACACACACACACACACACACACACACACACACACTCGGGAATTTAGACACAAAAATACGATGAAAAATGGACACGCACAGGCACACTCATTCGAATAGAGATGAACCAATTAGCAAGCGACAGACATCAAGTGTGACAGAGAGAGATGATGTGTAAGAATACATTAAAGCACTCGGTGTGCAGGCAGCAGTCTGAGAGGAAAATGCAACTGAGGCACCTTCACACTCTGACACTTTCAAGGAAGCTGAGGTGGCCAATGGCAAATCCATTCTGACACAGTGGGTGGATAATGTGGCAAGGTGTGTGGAGAGAGCAGGGTGACACACTCTGAAAATATTCACAGACTGACACAGGTGGAAGCAAAGTAAGAGGAACACGGACAGACTTTCATGAAGTTAATAATGCTGAAAAACTGTACAGATGAATGACAATTAAAGGAAAAACCATCAGTGTCTTGGTAAGAAAAGGTGCAGTGGTGCCTGCGTGCACCACTACGACGCTCTGCCACTTTTTTATTTTTACCAAGTAAAGAAATAACATTCTCTTGATCCGCTCCTGTTTGCCCCGTTAAAGTTACTGCATTACACCATTAATACAAACTCAACGCTGTTTCCATTTCAAATTAAAAGCCCTCTCGTGTTTCAGTCGAGAGAAATACTTCATTTCTTAAAAAGGTTTTTATTGTAACGTATTAGAAGGAATGTGTAGTGAGTGGAATCAGACAAAAAACACTTTAGATGAGTAATCTAGTGCGACAAAAACACTTGATTGTATTGTTCACTTTAACAGTGCTTACGTAACCTTAGAAACTAGCCACAACCTAACTATGTGCGCGTGTCACAAGTGCGCTTCAGTGCTTACAGAAATACAACTACATCCCTGTTAGAAAGGTGTTGGTGTCAAGGTGTTTGAACAGCTCACCACTCAACCACGCTGCGTAGTCTGGGCCTTAAGTGGATCAAAACGTATTTGTATCAGTGTCAAATTTGATTTTTTTTTTTTTTTTTTTTGGCAACAGTGCTTTCTAACTTGAAGTCACAGGAAAATGATTCCACCTGCTGATAGTGGTATCAGGTCAGAAAATGTTGCTTTATTTTAAAGGCCAATTACAAATTATATATTCTGTTATTTCATCTGTTGGTTTATTTCCTCGTTGAATCACTTCGCTTTAAATGTGTTGCCTACCACTGTGATCTGCTCTGCACACTCCTCCAAAGTGACCCTCACAATCAACAGTCATTACATTACAGCATTTGTAAATTACCTCTCAATGCTTCTGGCTGCCATCTCATTTGGCCATTAGAGACCTGAACACTTAACACTCTCTGCACAACAGAGCCACTCCACTCGGCTCTGACCCCAGCAGTGCAGCGGATGGTGACTCTGTTCCTGTTGATATCAGCCTGAGTGTAATGGGTAATGCAACATAGACATCAAGTGATAATGACGTGTATTCATGACTTGGTTACTGGAGAACTTCCTGAGTGTCTATCAGTGACATATCAAGTAATGTGAATCAGGCTTATCAGGGCAGACAGGATGTTGTTTGGTGTAGATCATGAGGTTTTCTCAAATGAGGAAATCAATTAAAAGAAAACAGCTATGGTTTCCTTAAAGAGATGCTGAGTAAAGTAAACTACCTCTGTTTTTTGTAACATGTAGATCTTCTCTATTAGCTACAAAAATAAATTTGTAATTTCTGGGTGTTATAAAAAAATGGCCGCTAACTTTTTCATCTACCAGCAACTATGGCTGTAAAGCCAAAAAAAAAATCATTTCGTTCCCTGACTATGGCTATAATATACAAATATATAAAATTATTATTAGCATACACAATTTTTAGAATTGCTTAAAGGTGTGTCCTGTGCACAGGGGTGGAGGATTGAGGTTGGAGGAGGAGTATGAAGGTCAGCAATAGAGAGGGATGGGGTAACAGAAAGTAACAGGGGTCGGGGAGAGTCAAGGACAAAGGCTACAGAGCCCAAAGGGTGATTTGTTCCAGTGAAGCTCATGTGATTGTTTCTTCTGGAGATTAGGAGGGAGATAGAAAAGGCAACCAACCGTCAGCTGACACAGCAAGGAGCATAAAATCATCTGTCTTGAGGAGGAATTAACAGCGTGAACAGGGCCAGAGAGGAGATTGTAGATTTTGCCTTAAGCTGCTTCAGTACAAAAATGACATTTGCAATCCCTTCACTTCCCACAAGAAATTTGTTGTGTAAGACTTCCTAGAAATCTCAGCACCGAGTTTAAATCCAACTTTATCCTAAAACAGAAATGTCGTTTTAAAATCTAACATTCTCACTTTAAACTCCAAAAGAGGTCTGCTCAAAGTTAAATAGTCCATCATGGATGCATGTGTTTGTGCAGCAGTGAGTATTTAGTTGTTGCTGCTGGTCTGAGGACAGTTGCCAACTGTATTCCACAGAGGAATCTAAAAATATCCTCAACAAAAGCGCACACAAACATACGCGCCTTCCCAGGCACTACAGAGGATATAGAGCGGGATTCTCGTGAGGAAATCAGTGGAATGTAAACAGGCCACCCACCCATATACACACACACACACACACACACACACACACACACACGTACACACAAACACACACACGCACACACACTTTCAAAGTGCTTCATCAGAGGCCGTGAGAGAAGGGCCTCATCTGGAAAAAGATGCCCCAGAGAGCAGTGCAGTTTGTTGGGATTGTCCTCTTGGTTTACCCCGTCTGTCCACACTGTCCTCCACAAAGCCCCATGAGAGGCTGCAGGAGTGCAGCTGAATGCTGGGAAATATGTCAACCTTCGCCTTTTTCTTTTGCACTAAACATCCTGTGTGCAAAATCGTGTAGTATTATGAGTAAAGTGAAGAATACTGAGTGCTTAGAGAGACTTACAAGGCTCAAGTAAACCAGGGGGTACTAAAATTTAATGAAAAACCCAGACAGCATTATTCTTATTATCCTACACACCTACACACACACACACGTACGCACGCACACGCGCGCGCGCGCACACACACACACACACACACACACACACACACACACACACACACACACACACACACACACACACACAGATTACGTGACTCTAATCCTCTGCATTCATGTTATCCTATGGATGGTTTGGATGAGAGACATGTTCTCCTGGGACACACTTCTCACTGTTTTTATAATCCTGATTGTCTGTGTGTGCCGATCATGTCACCAAAATGCAGTTCAGCTGCTATTAGGCAACTATGAACAAACAGATTTAAACTAGATTTCAAACTTCATCAGTAGTGCAGCGGACGGCGGTAAAAGCGTTCTGCTTTTAATAATGCCCACCAGGATGCCAAACCCGTGCGTGGCATTCACACTTTTCTCAGCCATATGACGCCATTGTTGTGTTATTAGGCCTATGGCCCACATAACCACCTGCTCTAGAAATGACTTTCTGGGTCGCTGGGGGATTACTGTCGGGCTAACACCACAGCACACAGTCCTGGGGGCCACAAATGGGTCAAACACTGCTTCACTTCAAAAGCAACAATAAAACATGCGGCAGTATCATTGAGATGATTCCGTTGAGGTCAGAAATCCACAACGGGGCTCTTTGCAATTAATTAATAGGAACAAGTCTAGACAAACGAAAGTAAACAGCAGCTAATTTCCTGTGTTTTGACTTCTGGCCTTGTTCTGGGGTTTTCGTTGCCGTTTAGCTTATCGGCGTGTCCCCTTTCTGCATTAGGCTAGTACACTTATTGTTCTGCTGACAGGCTGCTAATAAACAGCTGGTTGCAGCCCATGTGATTGTGGCTAAACAAGCCGCAACTGCTTCAAAAACAGGACAGCAGGCATTTGAAGTTGTCTGCCTTTGAAACGGGCGTTCCTCATTGTTTAAAGTTGGAGATTCTTTTTTTTAATTATTATTAGCACAGAGAGAAACCACGATCACATGTTTTGTCTGCAAAATTTGCCATGAAGATGCTGACACGTTTGTTCAGTAAAACCTTGAGGGTAGGCAAAAAGAAAATACATCTAAGGAAATAAGAAAGGTAAAATTAAAAAAAAATTGTAATATGAAGCAGAAAAAGTAAAAGAAGTCTGTAAAAAAGTATTAGTTAAACTTAAAAAGCCCTTTCTGCGTTGATTCCCTTATATCAGTAATTAAAAGGAGAGACGGTCAATAAGATAAAATAACTTCTATTGTAATAAAGCCCTTCACTTTAAGGTCATAATGGCCCATTAAACTAGCCAGACTGGATCACCAAGCTGAGAGTCCTTTCATGTGAAGCTCTCTAAAGGTAAAAGAAGTTAGAGCAGATGTTTGGAGTCCTTCCAGAAAGGCCGCCACCTCATCTTCAAAGATTTTCACAGGAAATGAAAGAGACAGAGTGGAGAGGAAGTAGAAAAGTAGAAGAAGACACAAACTGACTGCTGAAGCACAACAAGCCGCGGAGAGACTCATTGTAGCCGCCAGAGAAAGGTGTAGAATCTCATTACCTTAGGGGGGCTGTAAAAGCTTTTGTAATAGAAAGTCATTTACCTGAGATTTCTAGCAGATGTTTTACACAATCCTAACTCAACACACACACACACACACACACACACACACACACACACACACACACACACACACACACTTGTGATTCAGATCACACCGTATTCCTATGAATAATTGATCAGTGCATCGGGCTGTTGGTCCATATGATGATTCTGTAATGAGCTCCATAGCTTGATCCCAAGCTTGATTGGTTGAGTGGAGCAGAACACAGTTTCAGGGGGAATATAGATTTTAGTTATTGATTGCTGTGAGGAGTCGCAGCAAAGACGAGATGTCTTCGGATCAAAAAGTGGGATATGGGACTTATGTTACATCCTGGACTCCTGCAACACACATGGAATTCATTAGACCGCTGATCCAGTGCACCAAGGCTTCTAACTTTTCTGTGTTTGAATGCAGCTTCATGGTTGTGAATTGACAGGGAGATCGGCAGATGTCTGTGTCATTTTCAGATTTTTTTTTTTAAGATTATCTATTGGACATTTTGCCTTTTGGTCGATAGGAGCAGGAGAGACAGACAGAAAATGTAGAGAAACAAAGCAAAGAAAGGATCTGCAGTAAAGTCAGTCGAACAGGGGACTCACCGCTGATGGTGTTTCATGTGGAATGCACCCTAACCACATTTCTCAGATTGTTTTTCAGTGCCGGCCTATCAAAGTTGCTGTAGAAACTCATTGACTGAAAATTAACTCACAACTTTCTCAAAGTTTCTCTCTGACCTTATTTTAAATCATTTTGAAAGACAGAGAAAGAAATATTGGAAGACGGAGTTGGTGTCTGTGGCGTGTTCTTCATGCTGAAGTGCTTGATCAGCTACCTGACAGAAAATTAACAGGCAGCAGTTTTTGACAGCTGATTAATTATTTAAAATACATTTTTAAAGTTAACTAGTTTCAGCTTCTCAAATGTATCTGTGCTGGTTTTCATTGTCTTCCACAATAGTAGAGGAATTAATTTGGCCTTTTGACTGCAAGTGGAAGAAAACAAAAAAAATGTAAACCTCTGAATCTAGGAAATTGAGATGTTCACAAACAATGAATCACTTAATTGAGAAAATGGCATATGTATTGATAATGAAAATAACTGTAATTGAGTAGGTTTAGTTATATGACACCTGGTACTGTATGCATAGTGCCCTAATCAATACACCTCTAACTTATTGATTTACTGGTTTTAAATGTAAGGATTTGCTTTTCTATGCAACTTTTTTATAAGGTTATATATTGATTTAAATACAAAATATGTGATTTTAAAGCATCAGTTATGGCTGTGAAGACATATCCTGAACATCTGTCAGTATGCCAGACTGACATAGACTAAATTATTAATTGCAGTTAATTGAAAAAATTAAACATTAATAATTAATGAAATTAATGAAATTAGTTATGGACTTTTAAACAACAGATTTCTATCAAAATCCAAAATTTGGCTGAAATGAATGCATTCATTTTCCTGAAAGAGGAGGTGCAGGTGGTGTGTGAAGAACATTAAAGCTTTCTGACTGCTCCTGTAGTCAGCTATGAAGGACTTCTGAATTGCGCGTGTGTCGTTCCACAACTGATTGATGCTATTAAGTAAGTGAGCCAGTGAGTAGCCGCACATCTGTGCGAGTGTGTGTGCTGTATAACAAACATGCGGGGATCAAGGAAAGCTTGTTAACATCCCTTCTGATGTTCAGAGGTCGGACGCCCTCCCTGGGTCTTGTTATTACTTGGCAAGCCATCTTGCACCAAAGCAGCGTGTCCCAATAATAGGCTGTAAAAACGACAATGTGTATCGTCAGCCTCAGAGACACTCGGGGATGCTCCCGAGGATATAAAGCAACCTTGAAGTGCGGCGTCGGAGCGCACGAGAGATGACACATCAACTCGTCGAACACACAAGCGCACACATGCTTTCGCAGACACATTACGCATCTATTATCCCAGACGACTGACTGGCTTTGTATGTCACTGGAGAGTGTCTGGGGTGTGTAGTGTGTGTGTGTGTGTGTGTGTGTGTGTGTGTGTGTGTGTGTGTGTGTGTGTGTGTGTGTGTGTGTGTGTGTGTTCATGTGTATGTTTGGGTTTGGCTATATGACAAGTTGATGCAACGACTCACATTCCGCAATCATGTTCAAGTGTCACCGACATTGACAAGAGCGTACTGCCTGAATGTGAGAGTTAGAAATCCTACAACAATTCTATCGTGTAGTGATACAATATTTTAAGCTATAAACCAACGTTTGCATTTGTCATTTACAAACCAGGGCAGTTTAGGGGAACAATATATGGCAAACTCATGCAAATAATCCAAAAGCCCTTTTGTCCCTTCTCTTTGCAGGGTTAAGCCGAAGAATGACTCCTATCGTAATCATCACAACAAATACAATATATGAATATATTAAGAGTTAACAAAAAGTACCCACAGTGTGGTGAATGCTTAATGTCACTGCTGTCATTTGTTTGCACAGGTAGACTGTGACTAAAGTGGCACCAGCTGCTGTGAATGCCACAGTAGCAAGTCACAGGCAGCAACTGAGCAATGAATAGTTCCACTGACTCTTCAACACACACACACACACATGCAATCTAGAACGAACGTTGTGTGTGTCTCCTCCTGCTCATTCATTGTAATTCTCCCATAATCCTTTACACTGCAAAATGACACAGCTGCCAGACATATCCTCTTTGCTGGCGCCTCATACCTCCACTCCTTTCCCCTCTCTCTCTCTCTCTCTCTCTCCCTCTCTCTCTCGCTCTCTCTCTCTCACACACACACACACACACACACACACACACACACACACACACACACACACACACACACACACACACTACTGTACTCTCTAACCACAACATATCTTCAAGTGTCCATCCTGTCACAATGGAGCATCATGATTACTTAAGCACTTTACAGTAATAATAAATAACATCTACAGTGAATAAACACGCATTCATCACCATGACAACTCGATAAGTGGAAGCGAACAGGAAACTGCATTTATGATGTTGGATTCCTCATCGACTACTTGCAAATTGTGAATATTTCTGCATTGGTTTTGGCAGGCGCAGGTTGATAAAAAAAGCACTCATGCTTCCCGTTTGTAAGGACAGAACACACCCAGTTTATGGGGCGAGCACAAGCACACAAACTTTGCTTCCTAATCCCCAAATCGTTTGGTATTGGAGTCAAGCATCTGCAGGACACATTTGGTGGAGCACCTTTTTGAGAGGTAACCCTGAGGACTTGTAAATAATCAAATCAACCTTAAAAAAACAAAAAAATCTCCTTAAATTGCATGAATTTAATTAAGCACCACTGTTTTTCTGTTTAAACCTCAAAAAAGAAACCAAATTGGGTTTTCAAATAAAACTCTGTAAAGGTAAAATTAATTCACAGGCTTATCTTGATATAAAATGAAACGGACGATGGCAACAACAATGAGCTGGAAACTAAGATGCAGAGCACCACATGTCTAGCTGGCACTTTGGTGATGCCAGTCTGTCCGTCCATCCATCCCCTAGCAACCCTGTTACCCGGGGCGACTGGGTCTTGACAATGAACAGACAGAACAGAACTCTGTGGTTCTCCATTTGCTTGTTGCCAGGAGGTTGATAATGCAAACCTTTCAGATCCTACACACACGCACGCATACGCACACACGCACACGCACACACACACACACACACACACACACACACACACACACACACACGCACACACACACACACACACACACCCCTAATCACTTGTGTATGAAAACAGAATACAAAGACATGGACTGACACCTCCTGCATACACATATATAGTATTCACAGAATACACTGACCCTCTCACACCTGTACACATTTATGAATAACCCAAGGTCGAGCACCAGCCTATACACTCTTGTATTACACACTGTAGTCACTCTCTACTCTGTACTATTATTCATGTGATTGAGTGACTGAGACCGTTAATATCCTACTTCGCACTGACAAAAGGGAAATGGATGATCTTCCTAATTCATTACCAGCTAACAACACAAAACCGTTAACAAAGACAATGGTCAGAGTGAAAAATAAAAGTGAAGTACAGCAAACAACTTCTGCCACAAACAATGTGGTGAGGAATGACGTCACAATCTGTTTACAAAAAAACTCTTTGTGGTTGTACATTATTTTGGAGCCACGCCCCAATATTTCTGGAGCTTCACAAAAGAAGAAGCAGATTGTGTTTTCAGACAGCGCACACTACTGACTCAGATTCAGCCGTGCTGTGATCCGCTTCCTTGCAAATTCTTGTTGATTGAATCTGTGCATGCTCGGCTGACAATGTCAAGTTAGTGAAGCGCAGGCAGGCTTACTCTACTATAATAGATGAGGGGGCTATATGCTCGCTTCCAGCCCTCAGTGGATGCAAGATGACAGCGCAGAAACAAGTGCTAAAAAAGCTCAGAGAGAACCAGCAGCGCAGGCGTCAGGACAAATATGATGTGAAGTTTCTGGAACAGTGTCTGTATTGTTGGGGGAGCACAGCGGGGGTCTCTGGGTCATATAGCTTCTGTTTATTGATAGAATAGAGGAAAGCATATAGGAACGCTCACCTGCACCCTGATAGTCTCAATATCTATTTTCTCTGCTGAGACAAAACAGTTGGGTAGGTGTGTCGTCTGTCTGTCGGTCTGCAGAGTTTGTCTGGCTTTAGACAGATATTATGGCATTAAGTCTCAAAAGTAATTTGTAACAAGCAACGCAGAGTCATTAGCATTGTTGCTTTCAGTGTACATCATGCTTAATGGGAGGGTAAAGCCATGCTGTCTGAGTGATTAGTTACTGCGGAGGCTGAGGGCCAACACTGATTTCTGTGTATTTATGCGCACACGGCAGGGGCTTTGTACATTTGTATGTTTAAAGGGGGAGGAAAGGGGGCAGGTCTAACTGAGCTATAGACACAAACACACAGATTCATGTCTCAGTTTAAAGTCTATTTTTCATGTATTTGTCACAAACTCCTCCTCCTGCCTTTATGTCATGTAAAATGCTACAAAGCTAAATTTGCTAGAAGCCAAAAATCAATTAGATACCTAAACCCACTGAAACACAGTGCCAGAGATCTGTGTTCAGAGCCAAGCCCTGCCAGCTTTGTTATTTTATGAGGCATTGTGTGGCTGAGAGGAGCCTAAAAATAACCCTCATAACATGGTTGAAGAGAAGCTAATCCCCCAGTCTCATTTGTTGCTCTGACTCAGGCTTTTAATTTCTTGGTTAATGACCGGGTGTGTGTTTACTGCCACCAGTCTAGAATGGCAAATGTGTTCGTGTGGGGAAGGGAGAGGAGAAAACTGACAAACAATATCGTGGAGTTCCCCCATCCTCCGTCTCCCCTGCTTTAGGACTGCGGCAGCCACTGCAGCGTGCTCTTTATCAAGTACGACACAGGACACTGAATAGCTGTTTAAAACGGGCCTCTCTTATTGCTGCTGAAAACCTGAGAAAAAACAATTCTCTGAACATTTATTCAAATCAGTGCAACTCTGCAGAAGCACAGTACAATGGTATGCAAAAGAGAAATGCCTATGAACAGCTGTAGGCACAAGTTGCAGTCATCATTCGAGCAAAAATGCAAAACGTTTGGCTGGTTACTGCCTCTCAATTAACAACATGCACTAATATTTTTGTTAAACTGGCACTCAAACGCTCTATTAATGCGATGTAGTGCAGTGGACAGCACTCTTAACACAGGCAGCAGGTAGAACAGGCCGGCAGCCGAGCCGAGAAAGATGGCTAGCGCTGGCGGGATAATGCTCGGGAATATTTTTGAGTTCTGATCCAATGACACATACGATGTTGTGCACGCTACGTTGTGGTAGCACGTAAGACCGTTATTGTCTAGGGTGGTTCATAAATACTTCTGTGTCCGTGCTTCATGTGCAGCATCTGAAACTAACAGCGCCAATTTATCTAGTATTTGACCAAATGACAAGTCAAGAGATCATCTTCACAATTCATCCTGAGGGAGGGAGGGGGGGGCATGGTCGTCTTATCCAAAGGCAACTGGACTTCTTTCAGTTTCTTGAAGACGTTTTGCCTGCCATCCCAAGGCTGTCTCGGTTTTGAAGATTTAAACTCAAGAAGCCTTTTGGATAAAAAGTGAAACGTCTTCAAGAAACTAAAAGAAGTCCAGTCGCCTTTGGATAAAACGTAGATTGACCGTGGCCTGGAATACTGATAACCTTCACGGACATTTGGATGTTTGTACTAAATCAATTTAACCAATGGTTTTCAGGACACTTTGCTAAAAGCCGTACATAGTAAACCTCAGAGCATCACCACCATTGATAGGATTCACCCTGTGGGAAACATGAACGTCTGTACAAATTTTAATAGCAATCCCTCCAATAATAGTTGAGATAATTCAGTCTGGTCCAAAGTGGTGGTCCGACCAACCGTGGAAAGACAGTTTCCATTCGCAGACACGCGCTGCTAGCGTTGGTAAAAACACACAATTCACCCACTCATCTCCACACTGAATGAATTCCACTCTAATTCACTGGCAAAGACAATTCACTGACGCTTGGAGATTCTTTATATTATCTAATTTATTTCCAAAAACCTAAACCAATTAGGGCCTTCCTCTTGGATTAGGAAAATTGGAAACTTCCAAATCGGAATGAGAGGCATTTCTAAGCTCTGTTATGTCTAGAGAATCGGCATGAAGTAGGTTTAATTACAACTTGGATTTCCCGCTGTCACTTCCTCCGTCTGTCTGAGTTGCCACTGGCTCATATTCTCAGCTCCATCCTTCCATGTCTAAATTCCTCTGGATCCACACACACCAGTGAATTCATTTCTGAATGAGTCATATCCAAACCTCCAGCTAAAGTACAGCCTTTAATAGATTTCAACTCCTATTACCCACCATTACATTCTCTAAGGGAGTCTTCATGTTTGAATTTCTGTTCTTTGTTCAAGAGTGTTTGTAGTTGATTCTGTAGGAAGTGCAGTGTCTCCAAGGGAGTTAAAGCACTGCGTTAGAAATTAGTTGGAATTCCAGCGCTTCCTCCTGAAGTCTGTCAACTTGAAAGAAGACAGTGGAAAGCACTGTTCCTCATATCACTCCCCTGGGTTCACCTTTCCTCTCATCTCCCCTGTCCTTTCCTCTCCTATTTTCTGCTTTCCTCTTCTCTCCATGCTACTCTTTTCATCTTCACCCCTCCTATTTTCTTTAACTCCCCTCTCCTCCCATCATTTCCTTTCCCTTTTTTCTCCCCTCGTCGGCCCTTCAGTATTCGTAGGGAGCTAAGGGACCTGGTTCAAAACCTTTTTATGTCGCTGTTCAGTGTAGCTCAGCAAAGCACCGCGCTGTGGTGGGTATCTTTGTTTTTCAAGCTCACATCTCGCTCTTTTAAAAATGTCCAGTCCTCTCCCTCACTCGCTGACGCTAGGATCACATCCTTTACCAGGGGCTGAAAGGTAAACCACTTTCATCTTCCCCTCCTTCTTTTTCTTCCTCTTGTCAAAACTCCCACTCCCACTATCTGAAGAAAAGGGGCCGCTTCCGCAAAGCAACAGGAGCATTTAAGCTTTGTAGGCATTTTTCAAACGTGCTACTCCCCAGGCCAAGCATGTACTCTTCACAACCTAACTGTTGTGTGAAAAAAAAACAGATTATACAGTAGAAGTAAAAGATAAGTACTTTGACTCCATTGAGTGAAGATGTAGTGGTCAAGGTTCACATACAGTACGTGGCTTTAACTGTTTTAAACATGAGTCAGGATAGTGATTTAGTTACTTGTATCTTTTGCGTTTTTAGTTGTAGTGAACATCTTTTTCCGGTGCAACTACGTCATTCATAAAAGTCGGTGTCTCCTCTAATAAGAAAAAACACAAACTACCGGGCCTTGTGTTCAAAACTTTCCACTTGCGACTCAACAAGCTGACTCAGGCAACCATCAGCTGGCTTCAATCGAGCTGAGACAGGCCAGTTCACACTGCTGCAACTTCTCCTGCAATAATCTAAAGCAGTTTCATCTCCTAAAGAATCTTTGGTCTGAAGTGGGCTTTAGAAACATTTGTAGTACAGATAAAAAAATTTCACCTCCAAATAACCTTTTTTTTTTTTTAAATAGAGAGGACTAAACACATTGTTCAACAAAAACCTTATTGCATTTAACAAAAAAGCCCAAATGTCAAGCCTACAAAAACAGCTCTAATTAAAACTGCAAGCAGTGATGTACCCTGTGATGTTTGGAGAAGGTCGGTCCATGTGCATAAGATTTAAAGCAACTCGTAGTTTCATGGCAAGACACTCAAAATGGCCACCACGCTACGGGCACAGACATTGATGAAAACGAATTATTTATACAATTTTTAATCCCAAACATGTTTTATATCCATAGAACCTAAATTCAAGTCGGTCAGACAAAATCCCTGGGAGGAGTTCGACAAAGTACGTGTCAGAATCGCCCAAAATGGCGACTAAATTAAAAATGGTGGACTTCCTGTCGAGTTGACGTAACGGTGCAATGTAACTTTTTTGTGCATCTAGGTGTGATACACGTGTCCACCGGATTTTGTGAATTTAGGTAAATGTGGCCGCCGGGGCATCTCTTTAGGGGGCGCTCTCGAGCCGTTTGGCCGCGCCCATTCGCGACTCCACTAGAATACGCAATTTTTCGCCGGGAGACATGTGTGTATCCACTTTCATGAGTTTTTGAATATGATAAAGCCTCCAAAAAGGCAAATCACTTTAGGTAAGGAGAAGAACTACCAAGAATATTTCTACGAAAAACAATAGGGCTTTCGCACCGATGCTCGGGCCCTAATTACAATAAAATACAGTGCAAAAATTAAGATTTCAAACAGAAACTGTCTGATTAAAAAAGAAAAAAAAAGAAAAGAAAAGAAAAAGCACATCTTTCAGCAGTGCGGTACAGAGAATTTTCATTTGGGTATTAAACGCATTGAACATGAATTAGAAATCAAGATTACCTGATAAATCAAAGTATCATAATCGGAGTCCAAACAGAAATCATTGTTTCCCCTTGTACTCTGGGCTGTAGCCACAGTTTGGTTGGTACCAAAAAAGTAAGTATGTCAGCCTTTACTGTTGACGGTCCAAAAACAAACAACAACAAAAACATTTAAACATTGCACGCCTGTTGAATAGTTCAATGAATAAAACGGTACATTGCTGTCTTTTCTTATAAGGCAGTGTGGATGGAAACTGTTTACCCAGTGAACATGCCTAATCCTCTCTAAGTTTTCATCGGGGAATCTAAGAAAAACATCAGGGTCCAACTGTCCAGGAACTGAAAGGCCCCTCAGTTTACTTCAACAAGCAGCTCTTTGTTCTTCCACTTGGCTCTAACATCTTTTCTCCAATTCTATTTACTCATTCATTCAAGACCAACTCTCTGTCTCTGTCACTCTCTGTCTGTATGTTTCATTTTCCCACTCTCTCTTCTTTCCCTTCACCTTTTGTCATTGCCATTGTCTTCTCCTCGATAGTGAAGCATATTTACCAGCAGCCAGCGGAGGCAAACAAGCAGCCTATTCAAAGAGTATAGCGCTGACGGAGATGGAGAAAGGAAGGAGGAAGCTGGAGCGGGAAAAACCGAAGGAGACGGGGAGTAAATTCCCCGGATGACTCGCAGATATCAATAAGCCATCCCCTTCAGAGAAAACACAACATCTGAAAACAGTCCTAATGGCTGTAATTGCATCCTCTTACAATTCTTAAGTTGCAAATTGTTACATTCAGACACAAACACTGTCTGTCTTTCTCGTCCTCCCACACACACGCACACGCGCGCACGCACACGCGCGCGCACACGCACACGCGTGATGGTCTCCGGTGACATAAAGCCCCGTGGTACATTAGCAAACACTGTCCCTGCCATAAACAGTCCTTTGCAATCAGGCTAAATTCTATCTCCAGAGAAAAATTGATAAATGTAGCCAGTCATTTCCTCTGTAGCAGCCAGATAATGGCTTATACACTCTGAGCCAAGACAGAAATCAAAACTGATCACTTCCTTTATTGCTAATAATTAACTGAGGGGCAAAGTCTGATGCATGATGATAAAACGGAGTTAGTTCAACATTGTATCATAGTCGTTGGCAGATTTGTGGCTTCTATGTTTAATAAAATAACATGTTTCCTTTCGTCAATGTGTCGTTTCAGTCTAGTCATCCAAGAAAGTCCTTAACCTTGTGTGTTTAATGTGGTACCAAAGTGTCCACTATCACCGACCCGCGAAGACTAAACATTTCATAAAACTGACCAGAACAGCTGGAGGCTATTTGCTGCGGTATCTTTTTAACCTTTGGCTTGCACACAGAAAAAATTATAGGTCTCATGGCCTCAGTGTTAAACCGTGTTCCCATGCTGCTTTCAAATGTGGTTGTGTTTACTGTGTGCATGAGAAGAATCCAGATAAACACCCCCAGTTTGCTGATGTCACAAAGCTGTGGAAGTTTATCTTTCCTTGGATGGTAAGCCAATATATAGTGATTTTAGTCAAGAATTTCGACATAACTTAATAATACTTTTCAGAAAAATGTTGATTTTTCCATTGGCCTCATCTTTTCCCTGTCATTGTGCCTTTGCATTTCCCAAATTACATTACCCACCTCTCAGCTTGCTAAATTAGTCATCGCTGTTGCTTCCAGATGTCATCCATGCTGCTGTTGCCAACCGTGTTCTCACAACTGAACCACTTTTGCATGCCAAGCATGCCATGCACACGACTTACCGTGTCGAAACCACAAGCTCACAAGTTCCATTTGAAGGCGGCACATGACTGCTGCCTCCGCTGCTCCCACTTTCTGGTCACATGATCTGATTTAATGTACATGACTGTCATGGCAGTAACACAGCAGCAGCAGAACAAATCACAGGCAGAAATAAGAAAAGATAGAAGTTGTATCACATTTTAAAGGGCAAAGAGAAATTTAACTCACTGACCAGCATCAAGCAGTCTTGACAGTGCTGACCCTCAAGGGAAGCTACCCTAAACAACTCCACAAAACAGGAATGGTTGACAGACAGCTACGAGACATGAGTGAATGATACAATATTTTTGCCTCTTTATTCAGTGAGAAGAAGTATCATCCTGAGAACAAAGTGACCCAGTACAGAAGAAAATGGAAAGGAACATTATCTGGTTTCAGCATCTCAAAAGAAAGTATGCTACTTTTGAAAAGTAAGCTGAACATCTTTGGGTGTTGAACAGTGATATTTCACGCAATCGTGTATTTACAAGCCTCTGAGTTTGACCTCTAGATTTCGGAGCCCCTTGTGCTTAGCTCCTCATGCACGCTCAGCTATGTCATCTCTACCTATCAGCCAAAAAAAAAAAAAAAAAAAAGCCTACACCACACTCATAAAAATTTATGTCCGACCCTGGAGAGCTCTACGTTTCACTCCATTCCCCGCATTTCTTGCCTTTCCTCTCTCACTTATCTGTTCTTTACCACCTTGCGCCACAATTCAATACTGGGGAGTACAAAAATCCTAGGAACACAGTATGAAAAGGCTGACCATGCAATATCAGCACTATCGCCTTTTATCAGAGCACATGCAAACTGTAGCAGAGCACGTACCCCCACATTGTTTGTCCGCGGCTTTTATTAATACGCTGGTACCTGATGAGATAACAGGGGCATTTCCTATTATGAGCCTGCTTGGGGAAAAGGGAAAAGGGAGGTACGCTTTAATAGTAAGCAGGACAGACTGTCTTTGTCTTTGTGTGTGTGTGTGTGTGTGTGTGTGTGTGTGTGTGTGTGTGTGTGTGTGTGTGTGTGTGTGTGTGTGTGTGTGTGTGTGTGTGTCCAACCAGTGGTAAGAATGCAGGTTTTCAGACGTTTCTCCCAAACAAAAAAGAAAGGTTAGAAGAGGGGATGACAAATACAGAAAGAGGAATGGAAAGCAGACACATTGAAGAAAAATGTAAAAAAAAAAAAGAAGTGAGACTCGAAGAGGTGGAGGAGGAGGAGGATTGGAATGCAAGACAAGATGAAGAGGAGGGAGAGGTGGTGCGGTGAAGGAAAATACGAATACGGTAGACTGGCGAGAAAATGAAACAAACTGTGAAATGGAGCCAAAGAAATAAAGGAAGAAAAAAAAAACAGAGGAGTGGCAGACACAGATAGAGAGAGAAAGTGTAAAATGGTGTTAGCCAGCCTGAGGTCCACGGTGATGGATGAAAGCCAATCCACTGGCCGTCCCATCCGTCATCTGACCGCACATACATAACCGGAGCAAACAACCACCCCGGAGAGGACAAAACCTCACCACGCTATCACCCGCACGTGTGCACCTCATTGCTCGTCCAATTGATATGGAGCGGGAACGTGGATCTCACACGCTACATACACAAACGTGAAGACGTCAGACAACCAACAAACAATCATTCTCTTTTTGTTTTAGCTTTGCAAGTCTCCAATAACCCTCATCCAGCACCAGATATAAACTGGCCGTGAACAGATATTTTGTTTGCCTCCGAACATGTATAACTGAACACCACGTCTTAGGGCTGGAGCCAGCGCAAAAGAACTTTTAGACATGCCGTTCCACTGTGTTTGTGGTGAGGAGTTGCATCGACAACACCATTCAGGGCTGCTGTCTCCTCATAGTTTGCTGCGTTTAATGCTTCTGCTGACTAAAGATGCCTTTGACGGCAATGTATAGAGTAACGAACGCCAGCTTCATTTTTGGAGATCCAGTCAGTGTTTCCAATAAGCTAACGGGGTTGTGCTCCCATAGCGTGAAAGGAAAAACCCTGCATGTCTTATTTGGACGGTCCAAACACAGAATATGATGACCTTCCCTGTAACTCTGAGCAAAACAGTGTGTAACTTCACACCTCACTACATCCATCTCTATGTGCAGTCGATGGCATAAACACAAGATGACCTTATAACCATTGGCAGATCACTTCTCTATTGTATCACGTCTCTCTCAAACTTTATGAAAACAATAAAAATAAATGATTAACTGCTCACTATTTTTTTTTTTACCAGCTGTTACGAGTTTCGTAGGCAGAAATGCCCAGAAAAACACAGGCAGAGATGAACGCAAGGACAAAGTCATGCTTGCACATGCAGAACGACACACAGTTTAAGTCCAATAGAACGGCAGATTCAGAGAAGAAAAAGATTTTACAAAAAGACAGATATTGTTCTGACAAAGACACAAAAAAAAAAATGAGCAGGCACCACAGAATACAGATAAGGCTCAGCAAAATGTGCATGCAGGCCTTTGTGTGTGTACAGCTCATGTAACTGTGTGTGTGTGCGTGTGTGTGTGTGTGTGTGTGTGTGTGTGTGTGTGTGTACCTCCTGCAGTGCTTTAGCCAGCAGAGTGTAAGGTGAGGATCCTCCCCTTGGGCGACATTATAGCATCCCCCCTCCTGCAGTGTGTGACTATGTGTGTGTGTGTGTGTGTGTGTGTGTGTGTGTGTGTGTGTGTGTGTGTGTGTACGTCTACTGCATCAGCAGCACTTTTACACCAAGGAGAAGGGACAGTCTACACACACTGTGTTCACTCACCCATGCTCGCTGTCCATCAACTTATCTCACCTCGCGCTGCCACACACTCAGCATGCTGTTCATCATTTGGTTGCCACAATGTTTACTCATACAGTACAAATCACTGGCACGGCAACATTTCAGCCACGTAAAAAGTGTTACAAGCTGTATTTGTGGTGATGACTAAAATTGGAACCACAATTCCCACAAACCCCTCTGCTCTCGTCACAGAGAGGACGCCGCTGCGTGTCCCCTTTCAGTCGTCGGCATCACTCCACTTTAACCGGACGAGCAAGAGGCAACAACAACAGCAAGTTGTAGCCCTCGAAAGCGGGGAACGACTACTCAAACAAAAGGAAGGTAACATGAACCTGATATTATTTCCACTACACCAGTACAACTGGAATAAAGCTCCACGGGCCTCCAGGCGTATTAAAATAGTTCTCCTGCTAAATCCTACCTGGCAGCAGCGAAGTGTAAAGCCAGTGTAGAGTCCATTGGTGCAGCCAGCCTTCTGAGAAATGTCTTTTGGAATAAGAAATGTTTGTGACACCGAGAGGGAGGGAGAAGGAGGCGCACACGGGGATTTAGAAGTGCGCGCACACTACGTTTTCGAGGAGTATCTCAGCCGGCGAACTCCAATCGCTGAGCTCACATTCGTTATCGCTGCAACTATCTCTCCGGCTGAACGTTAAAGCACCGTGCCCCTGACGTTATCTGCAGCAATCTGTACATTCTCTCCGCAAACACGTGCTCCTGTTGAGCTTTTTTTTTTTTTTTCCGAATGTCATCGCTTTCCTGTGAGTGTAAAAATTTCCATTCGCCTCCACTGTAACGGGATGGCGGCAGACATCCCAGAGACAGATCTCAAAACCTCACCAGATAAAGCAGATTATCTGCATTGCGAGACATCACGAGGGAAGCGAGAAAAAACATGTATTTCAGACACACAAAAAAAAGCTTTCGACTTCACGATGGAAATCGCAGTTTGACAAAACAATTCAAAATCAAGGTCCACTTATTGTCTTTTTCTGCATTTTAAAACTGCATCGCACAGACTTCTGGAGAGAATAGAGTTGGTGAGGTTGTCATAAAAGAAGATACAAGCTCAGTCCCTATTATAACTTCATCCACAGCACTTTTAGGACATTTTGTCCATCTTGGCTTTAAGTTAGCATTTAGAGAAATAAATGAGAGATAAGCACTGAAAGCACTGTACAGTAAATCTGAGACTGTCATTGAGTTGAAAGCTCAAAATAGAGCTCATTATTTTCCCCACAGGAGACAGCAATGACAAAATGCAAGTCATTTCGGACTCCCCACCCTCGTCTCAACATAGACTCGAACAACGGGGGGTGGGGGGGTGAATGCATGACAACTCGCGTTACCCGCCATCTTTGTGAAGAGGAACTATCAGAGCTTCCTCTCAATGAATTGCATCCACAGCGTTTATTTGCCTTGAACAAACCATTCTCTCTCTCTCTCTCTCTCTCTCTCTCTCTCTCTCCCACCCGGCTCACTCTTTTCCCCTTCACAGCACAGTGGTCGGTTTCTGCACTGTGGCACGGAGAGAGTTGGTGCACTGCCGAACACGAGTCGAAACACCCTGCTATCCTTGAGAAAATTGCTAAGGGCCGCTGTGATTTGATAACAATGTGTCTTACTGTATGGACGAAAGAGGTAAACAATGTGTGTGTGAGTGGAAACTGGTGCATTGTTAAGTGTGTCCAAATTATGCACGTGTAAGGGGGTTAGTTTCTGTGTGTGTGTATTTGAATGACCTGTGTGTGTGTGTGTGTGTGTGTGTATCAGCTGTGAGTGTGTGTTTACTATGTGTTTTTCAGTGTGTGTGTGTGTGTGTGTGTGTGTGTATCAGCTGTGAGTGTGTGTTTACTATGTGTTTTTCAGTGTGTGTGTGTGTGTGTGTGTGTGTGTGTGTGTGTGTGTGTGTGTGTGTGTGTGTGTGTGTGTTTGTGTGTTTCTGAGCATGATAAGGCAGGATTCCAACTACTGTACGTCAGAACAAACAAGTCTTTCTCCAACAATGATTTAAGTGTTGGTTGCACGCACGCACACACGCACACGCACACACACACACACACACACACACACACACACACACAGGTGAGATTTTGCATTCCTAACCCTGTATCACATAAATAGCTCTGTTGCTTCTTGTCTTGCTATTAGAAGTGAAACATGTATAAGCTTTCCAACATCGGAAAAATAAATTATGAAACGAGAGTCTTTTAAGACATGTCACTTTCTTATATTCCTGCAGTCACAATGTATTTAATACCAAAAGAGTGATAAAGCTGTAAAACATCCCTCAGCTAGATCTTTACTGCATGATGAATTTGTACAAAGTCTGAAACACCGCATCTATGTAGAGAAAGATTCACAGTGGTTCAACGATTTGTTCCGTCATCGATTAACTCGTGGTAATATTTTAGCTCAGGAGGATATGAGGTGGTTTCCCTGCTTTAAATAAGCACCTCGGAGCGTTTCCTGATCTTACCGAGGCGTTTCATAAATGAATACCTGTCAGCTGTCTTTACCCGTGTGCAGGCATCTTTTGCAGCGGGAATTTGCATTTCTGAGCCCAACGCAGCTCGAGACCTGTTGAAGATCCATCAGCTCTGTCAGGTGCACCCTTTGAAGATGGTGCGCTTTTGAAGAAGATGCACTTTGGGCACTTTAATAACTACCACAAACAAGATTTAAAAAAAAATATAAGTGCCCTTTATAAGGCAAGGGAATGAAAAATCAATTCTGCAAGGGTCAATAGCGTTGAGGAGACAGAGAGGAGCACCAGTGATAACCCAACTCAAGCACTGCAGATCAATATCCTCTTTTTATTATTAAAATTGCTCTTTCATTTCTTATTCTCCTCATCTGTCGCACCAGCCGTCTCGTTCTTTCTGAATCAGTTTCCGTCTCGTTTCTCACTCCAAACCCTCTAATCTTTACAAGCGGAGGACACAAAGATTTTCAGCAACCACCCCTAATTCAGCCAGAGTGTACAAGTGCATAGTTAATGACTATTTCTCCAGCAGCAGCTCGGTTCTTTCGCTCGAAAAATGACAGCACTCGCGTGGCAAAATTGCAGATTAAGTTGGGAGAGCTTCACCGCAGGCGGGGCTGGGTCGAAAAGATGCCAAATTATGCCAATGATGTTCAAATCAAAGTGACACATTTAACGCAGGCCGGTCACATGGCAGTGAATATTCAGAAGGGTAAAAGTGGAAGTTCAGACCAGTCCGTGAAGCGCTGCATATCTAATGTCAGTAGAGACAACAGTTTACATTAGCAGCATGAATGGATGTTCCCATGACAGTTTGCAGCTAACAAGCACAATATGAGCCTCCCAACCGCAGCTTGTTGACTGCTGTGTGAGCGCATGTAAGGTGTTTCCTGTTTCTTCAAGAAAACCCCACACAGACTGAGAAACCACGTCTTCCTGGACATGTAAATAACTTTAAGATAAGAAATGAAAAGAAAAAACAAGTATCAAAGAGGCCATCTTGAAATATAGGAATTTCTGTTTTGCTATTTCTGTCACATTGAGCTTAGACGGTTAACAAGCAAACCACTTTGTGATGTTTTGGCGTCGACACGGATGGCAGCAAACATCATGCAAAGATAGAAATCTCAATCTATTCCATTCAATCTACCCAAAACAAAAAACCCTACAGCAGAAACTGCAATTAAAGGGACAATAGCCGCTCCATTTTGCTCTGTTCCAGATCAGTGACTGAACAAATACTCTTTTGAACAACAGCACATAACAGCATTCTCCATTTTTTTTTTTATAACAGAATCCTAATCCATCCAGACGTTTAACAAACACTTTTTGGTAGTCACGGCAACACGCGCTTGCACCAGACTCAATCCTCACTCTCATTCCCCGAGGTGTGTGTCTCAGATGGACAGGAGTGTCAAACAGGGCGTGCAGGGTAATTGTAAAACCCGGGGTGCGCAGCCACACACTCCACTGTTTGCCTACCAATGATGGAGATGGGATTCTTGCTTGTTAAAGCCTAAGTGACTGTGAAATGTGTGTAGTCTGCTAAACGACATCTTGACAGCCTATGATGAAACTCTACTTGCGGGGCAGTGGGACAGAGTGCGATTATACCTCATCCTTTCAGCAGCAGGACCTTCAGGCCCGGCGCAGCAGCATCACCGGCTTCTCCATCAGACAGACACATTATGAGCAGTTTTAATGAGTGCAGAACTACAGGCAGCTGTTCAGCTTCACCCTGCAGAATACAGAACGGTTTTAGTCATGCAAATGACTTTCTACAAAGTCATTTTACCACAGGGTGTTATGACTCAACATACCAGTTTCATCATAAGACTTAATATCCTTTCCTGAAAGTAATCAAGACTTTCTGTGTCCGCATAGGACGAGGCAGACAGCTGACCGACCTGTTCAACGAGCAGCACTTGTAAGCTGTGATTAAAACCACGACAAATTTTATGAGTTTGGCTTTATCAAAACACAGTACAATTGTTTTACTAGTTTTCACTCCCTTTAACTCCAGTTTTTAAAATGAGGACAGGCAGGGATTTTTTTTTTTTTTTGTGCCGGTCAAACAGTGCTTGAAACTTTTGACAATGTGAAAATTTGGGGTGTATATTGAACAATTTCTGCAATTTTCTGAAACAAGCAATCCCACATTCATACCCTCTCCACGCAGGGATTGTCCCGTCCTTCTGTGCAGTTTGGTAAACTCGTTGGTGAACACTCTGGCCCGCTTGCTCGTCACTCATCTTCCTTCTTAAGTACAACAGCTGCATGTACCCAGCCTCCTCTCCATCCAAATTCCAGCATTAGCAGCACGCTATGAATACTCTGGAGTTAAAATTGTCACAAAGCATTCGCCACGCTACTGTCCTTTTACATTCACCGAAACACTGAGAATTGCTTACAGAGTGGCAGTTAAATAGTCATACACAGACATCCCGCTCTGACCCTCCTGTACAAAAAGCACGCCAGCTTTCTTACAGACATAATATGATGATATACAGCTCAGCATTTTCAGATTTTTGTTTTTTTTAACATTGTTCAAATCCTTCGGCTTCCGTGGTGGTTTAAATATTAAATGGCTTTTATTGTTGCTGTCACGCGTGTGTTTGAAAAATAACTAATTTTAAGCATGGTTACACATTCAGGATTGAAAACACAACCACTGCTTCTGTCACAGGGGTGGTTGTTCATTTTACCATGCTCTTATCAAAAGATGCTGTCAGGAAAAAGCAGAAATTTATTTACATTTCGGCTGTAAAACAAGGAACTGCAGTGAATGCAAAAGGAAGCTCAAAACAAAAGTGCAAATTGTGTTTGCTGAAGTGAATGTCAACTTCTGTGAAAGCCAGACTGCTGCAGGGTAAATGATCTGCCAACATATTCAACAACCCAACACATCAACCCCAGACTGAAGGCGGGGTTCCTGTTGGTGGCATTTGGCTGTGTGTGTGTGTGGCTGTGTGTGTGGCTGTGTGGTTGTGTGGCTGTGTGTGTGGCTGTGTGTGAGAGAGAGAGAGAGAGAGAGAGAGAGAGAGAGAGAGAGGGGAGGGGAAAAGATAACTAACAGAGTGTGAAAGGGGGTGTTTATTTATTTGGCAGGTGAGCCGAGAGAAAACTCTTTTGCACAATTATAGAGGATGGTTGTAGAAAAGCGTGTGTGCCTCTGCTTCATCTGCATCGTATACGCACATACAGTATGCGTGTTTGTCTGCATGCATTGGGCAGCTTTAAGCTATACAGAGGGAAGAGAGGCCATACTTGTCAGTGTCGATGATGAGTGCTGTTTATAATAGTCTGAGGATGCCCAGGGGGCTCAGCAACATCTAAACACATGACCATCCATATTGGATGTTGTTTGTGTGTGTGTGTGTGTGTGTGTGTGTGTGTGTGTGTGTATGGCTGTGACTAAAACCACCATCAAGGAAGTTGATTTGCTTCTCAAAAACAAATAAAGGCGTATCGCACAGTTACAAAGATCCGTTCATTTAACCATGAATGTCGTGGTGACCATTTAATGAACCAACCACATGAAGGATTTCCTGTGTCATGCAGGCGAACTGTAAGCAACCATACAAAAATGAAGGCAGCTACGGTGCAAGGCCAGATATAACTCATGCAAGGAGTATCATAGGAATATTGAGGTGTCTCTGGATGCAACAGCAAGGTGACATGTGTTGAAGCTGCGACGAATCGACAGAATTGTGCAGATTTGTTATCACTAGAATTGAATCTAATGCAGCAGCCTAAAAGATGAAGAATAAAAGGCATGAGGCAATTAACAACGAGCCAGTTTGAAAGAGAAAATGGAAAGGAGCAGCCTAAATGTTTTATATTAATATAATGAATTGATCATGCTGCATTGATTTTCTATATTAACAGGGACCACGACATTTTTTTTTCACGAGCTCGGGCAACAAGTCCCTGTCTCAGCTCTCGACTGTCACCGCTTCCCAATTTGGCTTTCCCTGCCAGCAGTGAGGCTGCCGCAGTAACAACTCTGGTGCACTCTGTCACTGAAGTTTCCCGGTGCAACCCTCCCTCCCCACACACACACACACACACACACACAGAGATACATACATACATACATAAACGCAAAGCACACACATACTCCGATGCAGCACGGACCGAAAATTAAACTACCACAGGGAAACAACACAACTTTTACACACTGATGTGGAGCTGCGAAACGAGCGCTTACCAGATGAAAGAGGACTGTCCAAAACAAATCTGCATTCAGGGGCTGGTTGAACACAAAGTGGTGGGGTTTGGTCCGGAGCCTCCCGCGCTACATTAAAGAGGTGACAGCGCTCTGTTGTCTGTGGAGGCGACAGGGAGCGATGAGACTCCTTCTTCTTCTTCTTCTTCTTCTTCTTCTTCTTCTTCTTCTTCAGCCTGCGCGCATTTCAGGACATGGGGGACCCGGAGCTCCTCGGTTCAGTCTGCTGCGCTTTCTGAGCTCCGCCAGCCAGCGAGGACTCTGCTGGGAGGAGGAGGAGGAGGAGGAGGAGGCGGAGGCGTGCCGGAGAGCAGCCGCGCACAGCTTCACGGGAAATGTAGTCGATCACGAGTACGCCTTGTTTAATTCGTATAATTTCAAAAGCAACATAACGTGCAGCGTGGAAATATTTGAACAGTAAAATGAGTGTGAGGCTTCTCTGTTCGCTCTCGCGGTGAAGTAAACACACAAATCGTAATTTTATTTACAGTAATAAAACTTAAAAAGTGTTTGACATGCTATCATTCGCAAAATAAAACCGAGATTAAGAGTAAATATACTAATCAAAAGGCGCTTTGCAATACTGTTATTCGTGTACTGTAATATTTATCATTAAAATATTCCTACAACTTTAATGAAGAAGCTTTGCTGGTGCTTTTGTCGTTCATGTCGGAGACACTTTGGGATTCTTTCAAGTTTCACACTTGTGTTTTTTTTTTTTTTACAGAACAGATTGCCCTGAGGAACTCAACGGGAAATGTTTTTGTTTTTTCACTGATTTACGAGTTCCAAGATTTATGAGTTTAGTGCCAGTTTACATTTACATTTGATAGGTTTGGGGGGGGAAGAATGAAATGAGTGAGAAATATAATTCACTGCTTCATTTGTCTTCGTTTTCTCGGTTGCTCCTGTGGTTCTGTGTTACCAATACCGGTAGGAACACCCGTATGACCCCCCCCCCCCCCCCTCTGAGTTCTTGAACCTTGACTATTTCCACGAGAAAAAGAAAAAGCAAACCATTACGATCGTTCCCAGTTCGTTCTCTCAAGTGATTAACCGCAGGTTCTGTAGTCTATATTCACAGATAAACCGAATGGGAACCAATCTGTGAATATCAGCGAATACGACACGCTGATGTTACAGTACAACGGAGTTGTAACCATCAACTTCCTGCAGTGAAAGATCCTCGCAGCACTAATAGTATGTAAAAAAAAAAAAAATTTTAAATGACATGAGCAGAACATTGCAAACACCGCTGCTTCCTTGTAGAGCCGTTTCGTAACTCATTGTGCTCAAGACCTTGGATGAAGTCCCGCAACAAGACAATGTGTTTTTCTTCCTTTGAGGTCAACCGTTCCCTTGAGCGCTCATTGTTGTTGTTGTTTTTTTTGGAGCACCCTCTCCCCCCTACTTTCTCACTGCTCTTACAGTTCCAGCAAGTACTGTATAGGAAACGTGTTCGCCTCTGAGTAAGCTGTACAGTCTAAATTTAGAGCCCCCACTGGTCCAACTGTCACAGGCTGGGGTCGGACTGTCGGACATTCAGGAAAGAGACTGGAGGCGTGTTCAAATAAAATGCACAAGCTTGGGCGTACTAATCTGAGAATAACACATTTGTTCTTAACCCGCCCTGAAAACAGCGAGTCTATAAATACTCAGCTTGAAGCAAGTCAGCAAAGGTCAAAGAAGTGAACACAGCTGTAAAGTTGAGCGCAAAATGGGGAGGGCCCAGCTGAAGGCGACGTGTTGTTGTTGTTGTTGTTGTTGTTGTTTTTGTCCTTTCAAAGTAAACAAGCAATTTATTGAGAGAAAGAACATCTGACCGCTGAAAAGCGTTTACAATTGTAGAGGAAAATACTGAACACACATTTAAAAAAAAAAAAAAAAAAAAAGTGTCCGTGAGATACACACCGTCGTGCTCAAATCAAAATTGACAACCTTACCTACTAACGCGGCAAAATGGTTGTTTTGATGTGATGGCGCAGACTCCTTCCCCGCACCAGCACATCGCTTCACAGTATTTCATGCAATAATTAAATTACGCTCAAGTGCTTCCACAGTCAAAATTGAAACGCATTTCCGTCCCAATACCCTGACCAGGCTTTTGACCTTTTTTTTTTTTTTTTTTTTTTTTTTCATCTGCTCGGTGGGAAGCAGCAATAGCTGGGGACCGTTTCCCATCCCGCTTGTCTATTTGATTATGAGATGTGACTGTTTGATTGTCTATTTGGAGAGGCAGCACCTCCTTTATTGACTTAGTTCCTGACAGACCTCCTCTACCCACTCGTCCTCTAACGTAATTGTGTTCTGTGACACGGTGACGATTACAGGACGGTGCCAGCAGCCTCTTCTCCCCTGAGTTTGTTTTTAATGAGCTCTGTCATGCCATTGTGGAAAAGAGGCTGCTGTTTACCCAGCTCTAATCGTGCTGCATTTTTAACGTCACGTGAATTCTCTAAAGGGACAATGTCTCCTCAAGACAGTAGGTAATAAATAAAGACTGAGAGATGCGAACCAAATTTTCTTCAGGGTTTTGAATGATTGCGAGGACGAGCCCCGCACATATATGAATTAAACTGCGGAGGTGGAAAATTCAAGCGGCAGAATATTACAAACTGGACACATCACGGAGTACGTGCACTGATGAAGACGCACGAATTTACTGCTGCAAAATGCAACTTAAATCCACATGAATATTATTATCACACATTACTACATTAAATAGGCCCCTGTCTAATAATAAATACTTCTCATTTCTCATCTCCGTATGTGCTTATTAGGTGATATTTCCGCACCTATAATCAATTTCCCCGGGCCGCCGCCGATCACCGATGAGTTCTTTATCCTCTGCTGCCCTCTGGTGGTCCCCCGTGAGAAGCGTCACTCCCCGCTGAGGTTAGAGGTCACTCCACTAAAAAAAACAAAAACAAAACAGAACGAAAACATGGCGGCTCCCAGGAAAGCGACCGTGCTGCTGAAGGCTGTGAAGAAAATTACGGTTCAGTTTTGCCCGTTCGAGTCAAATGTCCGGTCCACACGGTAAGAAAAGGACGAGCTGCGTAGTTTTTAAAGTGCTCTCCGGTCTTACTCGTCGTTATACTTCACCTGCTATGTGGACACGCGCGGTGCGGTGACGTGACGTGTGTCTGATCTGTGTCTTTACTGTGAGGTCTGAAATTCAAAATTTGGTTGTACTGTAATGGCGATTATAAAAGTAGTTTAAAATAATAATAATAATAATAATAATAATAATAATAATAATAATAATAATAAAAAAAAAAAAAAAGAGGTCTCGTGCCCTCTAAAACAGCTGTGTTCGTCGCTGCGGTTGGTTTTGACTGCACAGGGCAACACCGGGTGGTGGAAGAAGCATTCATCATCCTTTATTTCAGTAAAAGTATCAATACAAGCAACGTAAATTTTTTTTTTTTTTTTTTAAATGCTCCATTACGAGTTAAAGTCCTGTATGAAAAATCCTACTCGAGTAAAAAAAAAAAAAAAGTACACGGAAAAGTACACAGGATGTAGTTAAAAGTATTGAAGTAATTGTCCTGGTTTGGTTCCTTTGACTGGTGTATTATATGACATCGTTAGATGTTTACTACTAAGGCATCGGTGTGTAAGCAGTATGGCTGGGTGATTATATCGATATTTTATCACATTGTGAAAAGAGATTAGTTTTCAACTCAGATTTTTGGATGTTGTAACGTGATACAGCGTAAGTCTTTTCCTGGTTTTAAAGGCAATAAGGTGAATTTACCAGACTATTTTAGCTGTTCTGTTATTTACCATTTTACCAATTATATCCACATTACTGATGATTATCAAAAATCTCATTGTGTAAACATTTTATGAACGCACTGACAGTCATCCATACAATATCATTGTAACATTGATGTTGAGGTATTTGGTTGACAACATTGTGATATTTGATATTGTCGAGTCCTTGTAAGCAGCATGCTGCTGTTGTAGCTGCTGCAGTTGGAGTCGCTTTGAATTGACTTTATATATCTAGTTTTATATACAGAGAGAGCAGATAAATGTAGGAAGTAGTCAGATGATTACTGAGAGCGGAAAGAAGGAAAAATAAAAGATCTGACCCGCAAATGTGTTCACAGATTTTGAACTTTTTCTCAAATCTTTTCTTGATGATATTGGATCATTTGAGCATTTCTTGAAATGAAAACATTTCGTTTAGAGGAATTTTTGTGGATTTTGACGTTAAGGCCAAACAGGTTGGGAGCCACTCGTTTAATCTTTAACAACGTGTAGTATTTTAAAAGCCTGTTAAGTTATTCATTTTGTCAAAGCTGTATCTTAAAAGTAACTTAAACTGTCAAGAGTGGAGAGTACAATATTTTGCTCCGAAATGTTGTGGAGTGGAAGTATAAACTACCATCAAAGGGAAATACTCAAGTAAATTTAGCAAATGAACTTAGTTACTTTCCACCTCCTATGATAATAATAATAATAATAATAATAATAATAATAATAATAATAATAATAATAATAATTAAAAAAAAAAAAGGGTGTAACTTCTCCCATTCAAAGGTTCAGCAGAGAATCAGACGGGTATGAAATACGTAAGTGAAAACACTGGGGTTGGTGGGCCATGGATGTGTAGGACCTTTAACTTTCTAATACCTGCAGACTCTAAATAAAATCTAAAATAAGTCCTTCATTTTAAGAGGTCATTATTCATGCATAAAGGAGTCTGTATCATTGGATTATTATCACTGGTAAACAGTATTTAATGTCACAGGTTGGAGCTCATGTAATCAACTTTTCCTACATCTGACCGGTTTGGTGGAAAGTAATATTTCATGATGAATCCTTGCTAAAAAAAAAAATAATAATAAAAAAAAAAAAAAAATCTAAATCTCTAAAGTAACTACAGCAGCGGAATAAAAAAAACAAAGTATCGCACAGTGTCTCCCAGCCGGCGAAATACTCCTCAGACTTTGATCAAATATTGACTTCCCACAACGGCTGCCGTGCAGCAACTGTGAAATGAGCTCTTCCTCTCGGCCCACAGGGAGTTCCTGTCCTCGGTCGGTTCAGAGAAGGCCCGAGCTACCAACATGAACTGTGAGGTGGTCTCCGCGGTGAAGCACGACAAGTCTGAACCCGTCGTGGAGATTACTTACAGTAAGTATCGCCCGGCCGCGTCCCGTCAGAACGTTGTTTTTGCTCTTCTTTTCCAAACACCGTTACGAGCCTCCGCGCGAACACCGGTCGCACGCCGCGCCATTTCCCGCGACGGGTAAACACTCAACCGGCGGGAAACACCGAGGACGCGTTCATGTGTCGATCGGACGGCTCGCAGCGATCAGTCGATGAATCGATTAGTTGACAGGGGACTAGTTGCCAGCTATTTTGCGTGTCGATTCATATTTTTGAGCTGTTTGTTTAAGTAACAGCTGTGCTTAAATTCTCTGGATTTTTAAAGCTGAATATTTTCTGGCTCCTTTAGTCCGCCGTGATGATAAACCAAATTTGTTTTTTTGGTTGTGGACTGCGGGGGTGGGGGGGAGGGTGTGGGGGGGGGGGGGGGATTGGGATAAAACAAAACATTTTAGGCTGCACCTTGGACTTAAGGGAAAACGCTGGTCAACATTTTTCACTTTTTTTTTTTTTTTTTTTTTTTTTTTTGTGGACATTTTCAAGACCAAACAGCTAAATCGGTAAATCGAGAAAATAATCGACAGATGAATTAGTTGTGCGAACAGTAATGAGTCGCGGCGCTGCAATTGACGGGCCGTCTCTCGGTAAATGAACTACCGCCATGCGCCGGTCAGTCCTGAGCTCGCGGCGGCCTCGTTTGTTTCTTTAAACACAAAAAGGAAAAAAAGGAAAACAAACGCGCGTCTGCAAAACGCAGCGTCCGGCGTGCCGCACGCTCAGCACCGCGTGACCCGGTCTGGGAATTTCATGCCGACGCGAAGAGGTGTCACTCGCAGACAGTGAGGGTCGAGCGCGGAGACGTCCGCCGCGGGTCGGCACGAGCGCTGTTACTGACGAGAACTCCTTTTGTGCTGCTTGACTTTTGCTCAGAGTGAACTTCTCAACCCTTTCCCTCCCCGCACTCCCGAACGATTGTGTCACCGTGAGTCACCTCATTGTGTCATTGTTTACCGCAGTAGATGGAGAGAGGCTTCTGATGAAGGGAGCAAAGTTGACCGCCAGCGAGATGCTGAGCGCATTTCAGTCCCGCTGCGCAGCCAAGGACCAGCAGGCCAAAGCCGGAGCGAAGAAATGATCGTGATGTAGCTGTGTTTGAATTCATCGGCGTTTATCTGTGTATGTTCTTGTTCAACGTGCAATAAAAAGCTATTTCATTGAGTACATGTGGTGCTCCTGGTGTTAATTGGACCTCAATTCATAATTTTGATCTTTTTTTTTTCTTTTTTCTTTTTTTTTGTAGTCAACATGAACTTTACTGCTGTCAAATAAAAACAAAATAAATAAATAAAATAAATAGTCCTGCTCCCTGTTGTACCCGGGGAAATCATTTGGACATCAGCCTCATCGTTCTAGCTGTGCTCAGCGCGGGGTTATAGTGTGTCCTTGCATAATGTGACATTTTTTCCTGATAAAAAAGACCATTTCAGTGTTTGGGAGAACATTATGCAAGCTCCAACCTTTGACACAGCAGACCTAAATCAAAAGAAAACAAACAACCTTTCACCCAGTCGATAACTGAAATCCTGCCTTCCTAGTTATCCTCTGCTACATTACCATCTGTAACTTGCTTTCTTTTTTTTTCCCCCACTGATAGATTAGTATTGCATCCGCTTGCACTTATAAATGTATTTATATCAGTTTTTTCTGCCAAGATGAAGATATGACTTGAATATCTTCCAACATACAGAAAAGCAAAAACTCCTAATGAGGCACTCTTTGTAAAGTATCATGTACAGTTTTATTAGTTTCATTAATGCTTTATAAACCAGTTTTAAGCCTTTAATAAACACGTGGATTGGGAGGTTGTAAATGTTCCTGAAAGCTGCTGTTTAGCCTCTCTGTATTGTAATAATTCAGTTTAAAATATTAGTAATCATTATTTAATGCTGATGTCTGTCTCATTTCCCACAAGCAAATTTGAAGTGCACAGCAGTACTTCTTGTAAAGCACTAATTAAAGGACCAAAGTACTTCTTCTATGTTTTATTATCGAGCATACAGCTGTAGATAAGTTGTTGATATGTTTATATTTTGGTGTAGTCTGCCATAACTGCCGTAACTATTAAATAGATTATTGAAAAAGGGGATAATGTGAATATGAACACTAAATAAACACACACTCCTACAAGGCCAAAGAATCACGTGACACTGAATGCAAACAAAACAATCGATGTTTATCTTTTGTTCAAATTGCAGTGTTGAAAGTTTTGTGTCCAGAGTTGTGATAAATCCCATTTAGCTTTCAAAATCCATTATTAGCAAAGCCTCTTAGGTGATAGCAGCTAGGGGGGGGGGGGGGCGGGTATTCACTGGTCTGTTTTTGTGACGTGGCAGGCTGTGATTGGTTCCCACTGCGATGCCCAGGAACGCACTGTCCCTTTAAAAGCGCTCCGAGCGTGTTCCCACACCGAAAGAGAGTTGAGTCCAGAGTTGGTGGGACGATCTGTTGTTTTTCAGGATATCACATCAAAGACTGCAAAAATGGTCGAGAAGTTTGTTGGGACATGGAAGATGATTTCCAGCGATAACTTTGACGACTACATGAAAGCAATAGGTAAGAGAGATTTATTTATTTATTTTTTTTAAACAATTTGACAATTTTTCAAAACAATTTGAAATGAAAACTTTTCATATGAGGAAAAAGTTTGCTATGGCCTCTAAAATATGATTGCATGGACGGCATCATTTGATATAGGCGACCTAACTCTCTAAAGTTGAGCTTAATAGCTGCATTCAAGTGCAAATGTGCGAATTGTGTTACATGTGATGCATGTTGATGGTCCCGCCTCCCCCCTCTGCAGGTGTAGGATTTGCGACCCGGCAGGTGGGGAACAGGACCAAGCCCAATCTCGTAGTGACCGTGGACGATCAGGGCACCATATGCATGAAGTCTCAGAGCACCTTCAAAACTACTGAAATCAAGTTCAAGCTCAACGAGCCGTTTGAGGAGACGACCGCAGACGACAGGAAGACCATGGTTAGTGTGGCCTGAGGAGGTAGCGCAGAAAAAAAATAAACAATAATAATAATAATATCATGATAGAAGTAACGGCTTACTGCTGTATTTATGTGCCCTGCAGACCGTGGTGACTCTGGAGAACGGCAAACTTGTGCAGAAACAGAGCTGGGATGGAAAAGAGACGAATATCGAGAGGGAGGTCAATGAAGGGAAATTGATAGCGGTAAGGATTTTGTCTCTCTGACTTTTTACTTAGACATCTGAATTGTTAACATGGCAGTAGTTCAGTAGTTTGCTTCCATAACTTCCGTCTGCGTTGTCCATTATTAAGCCCCAAAATGAGCTGCAGACGCAGTGACTTCCTTTTCTTACGCGAATGACAGGAGATCTTTTAACTCTTTTTCTTTTTATCTTTAGTTCACGCAGCAAAGCGTTAACTGAAAACACAAAATAATATACTCTGTCAACCGGTAGAAAAACTATATGCTCCCGTGCCTAATGCAGCTCTCTGTGTGGCACCTGCCGACGTCATTAAATCCCCCCCCCCCCCCCCCCCAAAAAAGGGAACGTTCATCATTAAGATAAATGTCTTTCAATATATTTTACATATCTCAGTTCCTGCACAATGAGCATAATTCAGAAATTAAATTACTAATATTCCCGAAATTCAAATGAACTAATAATACACATGTGGCTCTTACAGTGAGCATATATATTTATTTTTAAATACAGACATCTTAACATTTGATTTGTTAAGTTTTAATAAACGATGCATATGTTTATTTCCATCATAAATATGTTTTCAGTAGGCCTATAATTTAGGATAACAACAAGTCAAACTGTAATGCATGTTAAGGTAAAGAGTTGTACTACTATAAAGTAATAAAATGACAAAAAGCTGAACATCCGATGAAGATTAATATAAAAATATATCTAAGCCTGTACTTAGGGTTTCGTAAGAATACCGTCATCATATTGTAGCACAAATTCTTCACCAGACTCAAAGCATGATTTCAACATCATCTTTTCTCCAAATGCTTTATCTTTTGATCCCTTCACTCTGATCTGTCTTTTCACACAGAAATGCATAATGGGAGACGTGGTGGCGGTGAGGATGTACGTGAAGGAGGCATGATGGCGTTTTTTCAGTCCAACCGTAGATGCATCGCTGGATGACAGGCTCAGTTCAATGAGCGTAATACCAAACTAAAGTGGTAGCGTGTTCTGCTCTACTTTTTCTTCTTCTCTTATCCTCACTGTGTTGCCAAAATAAAATTTCTGTGCCCCTGTTCTCCAACATGACACGTTTGGTTTCATTTGGAATTGTTGTGGTGATTTGAATAAAAATGCAGAAAAATTTGTCAAAGCGGTGTCTCCTGTGAGTTTGTTGAATATTGATAACTGGTAGCGGTCAGTTTGTCTGCCGTCTATTGACGGTGTGACGTCCTGCTTCAATTATGGCATTCTTGAAAGCATTCTAATCATTTGAGCATGCAGAAGAATGTCATGCAAAAAATGTACTCTAATGGGAACATACCACCTAATCTGACTGCTGATTTCCTGGTTTATTTCCATACTTGGGGGAGTAATAGTGTAATCATTCCACATGCATTGGATTTTTCCAACTGCTTTGCCTTGTACAGTTCGTTTTATGCTTCCTTATTTTGGTCAGAAGACAAAACGAAAAAGATCCCAACACATCCCCTACTGAAAGGTCAAGAAGCAAACCATCCTGCCATCCTGATGATATATGATGTGTGTTGGCAGGGACTCTGAGGAATGTGACCTCTTTCGAAGTATTGAGAGCATCATGCAGCGAGGTCAGTGGGGAAATGTGTCCCCTCTTCCTTTTTGGGAGGTTGAACATTTCCCATTGCACATGTACTGGCAGCGGGAGTACATGGAGCATCAGGGGCCGTCCCTGCAGACGTCCCCACCCTTTGGCCGCTGGTCAAGTTTTTGTGTGTTGGGGAGATTGTTCGAGAGGCTACGGCCACTTTCCCATGACAGGAAAAGGGAGGACGATAGTACTGATTGCCGTTGATGGCCAAAACAGCTGAACCAGGTGGAATTGTGGGCCAAAACACTTGTTCCCTTCTGCCTGGACAATAGAGCTGGCGGCAGTCGAGGACACACAGTGTTTGAACTTCTGGTGAGACGCCAAGTGAATGAGAATATCACAGTGGACAGCCAGCAAAGGTTAATGTGTTAGAGCTGTGTTAGTGTGTCATTGGCTTGGTTTTTTAGTGCCTCAAAGACATTTCACTTCTACAGATGGGGAGCCATTTGTTAACTCTGGGAAACAAAAGCATCACTGTAATCTCCCTGGCCTTTTACAGCACAACACACAGCACTCGTCTGAATCAGTTAAATGAGGTACAAATTCACTCACTTAGTATGTTCCCATCCATTACAAAAAGAAGAAACGTAACACTGTGGCTCCAGCCCAGTTTGGATCACTAACTGGGCAAAGCTAGCTGCAGAACTCCAGGAGCCTCAAAATCCTCAAGGTCAATTTGGTTATTTGATTACACTCAAGATTATCAGGGCAGTTGCACCACGATATTACAATATCAACTGAGTCTTGTATTATCAGGAAATCTTATGGCTATATTATCTTTCTTGTTGAGGGGGTCCTGTGTCAAATTTTTGTTAATTTTTTACTCAACCTTTTATTTTATTATTTTGGATTAGTACAAACTATGACATACAGGTAACCTGGGGTCACGCAGAGCTCCCAAATTGGAGCGTTGGGTTCTCTACAAAATGTAGTGAAGATACGATCTACGGTGCTGTGTGTCTTGTACTTTAGAAACTGGAAGCAGTGGGGATCTAACAGCAAATTAATGCTTGTTCATCCAAACAGGTTCCTCTGGCAGTGCCACAAACTGTATGCATTTTCAGAAATTTGACTGTATTTTGTATTGTTTAGATATAACATTTTTTTTTAGTCTAGGCTCAGAGAAAATAGAACATGTACAATACAAAGAAAAAAATACCAGGTATTTATTTTTTTGCTGTGCCATAAATCATCTTGCAGAGACTTGAATGTGATGAATACCAAAAAAGAATAACTTTCCACCAAAATAATTATTTATTTTCCTGTAATTTTGTCAACCCTATTAAAATTGCTGAGGGTGGACTTAATAACAGAAACACCTCATCGTGTGATGCAGTTCAGCAGCACTGCAAATTCAATCTTCCACAACGACCATGCAGTTGCATTAAAACTTATCTAAAACAGAAACTGAACATCATAGAGTGACCTTCATAAACTAATGATTTATGGCTGGTACTGTTGTATTACACTACCTTAGTTTTAGTTTAGTACTTGGTGTACCTAATAAATGGGTAAATGCATGTATGTTGTATATCCTTTGTCATTCGTTTCATTATTGATCATGAAATTGAGCTTTCAACAGCCAAACCTTTGTAAACTACTTTCTCCTGTGAGAGACGTTAACTCTTCTAACTCACATCACCTCTGAAAAAAATAAATCCTGATTAAATTTCACCTGAAGAGCTGCTTTTATCTTCATGCTATTGCACTTCAAAAAGCTGTGTATTTGGTGTGTGCATTATAAAAAAGTACTCCAACAGTATGTCAACGTTTTCTCAGCCAGAGAGAACAGATCACATCTGCTATGGATTGACTTACAGGTGCGTTGCTTGAAAACCACAGGCATCCACGTCACTCTGTTTGAATAACTGCAGGGAACGGGGCAGATCTCCAGCTCCCTGTTTTCATCTCAGACATCTTGTATCAATGGTACTTGGCTTTCCTTCATTATCTAAAATGTAATTTGGAAACCAGGTCAGGAAATTTAGAAAACTATTGAACGAACAAGTGGCTCCAATAAACATATTTGTAAAAAGAATGTGAGACAAATAAACCTTTTGTGTGCATAAAAGAAGTCCAAGATCTTTTAGTTCAACTCCTGAAAAATGGAAGCGAAAACAAAAGTGTTGTTTATATTTTTGTCGAGTGTGTGTGTGTGTGTGAGGACCTTAAAAATGCCAGTGCAAGTAACATTATTCTCCATAGAGGTGAAAAACACACTGACTCAAAGAACAACAAGTAGAGCTGACTGTCATCTGCTCTGTTATGTGTGTTTGTGAGTGTCAACGTGCTCAGGACCAAATACGCCCAAGTAAACCGATCACAGACATTCATGACTAAATCTGTCTCCTTTTCCCTGCGACCAGATTGGTGGAAGATGTACCGTATAAAAAAAACACTACAACCATAAACATTAACAGTGTGTATGAGTCAGAGACTCCCTCTGACCATCTGAAATAATACTCTGTTAGCCTGTGACCAAACAGGATAGAGAGGGAGGTATTCCACTGGAGAGGAAAGGTCCTGATCTTCCTCCGCTGACCGCAGTTTGCAGAGGTAAACCGTACATCAGCAGAGTGGTTTCACAGTGCAATTAGGAAAGTTTTCAGGAAGGAGAAAGATAGTGAGAAGCCCATTGAGGGTGAACCGGCAGGGAAGGAAGTAAAGAAAACAAAGGGCATCACAGGAGAAACACAGGAGTTGTGACCTTCAGTGTTTGTTGTTCTCCAATAAGGGCATCTCTCTTAAAATGATGTTGAAGAAAATATGAATGTATTGTCACATATTTGTTGCTGAAAGAGACTCTGACACCATGCACTCAATGCAATGCTGCTTGTCTGCATATGTTTTATTGAGTGTGTGTGTGTCTGTGTGTTCTCAAGCCTGATAGACAAATATATCTTGTTGACCTCGGGCTTGAAGAATGAACTCACATCCTTCGCATAACATCTGGAAAGCTCTACTTGAGCTTTAGCGTTGACACCCTTCCTCTGCTTGTCCTTAACTTAAACTCTGTCAAACACAAACACCTTTCATGTTTTAGGGGATCAACAGCACACAAAAAAAAGTATGATATATAACCTTTATTTCTCGTGCAACACATGACATGTGACTCCTTTGATTGATTTTTACTTTCCTTTATGTTGGACAACCAAAGTGCATTTACAAATGTGTACAAAACAATTACAAACCTGGCAATAATTACACGATTGCATGTCAAGAGTGATTATATTTTATTTACTTTTTAGCCATTGCTTGAGGAGGACCTGCCTCCATGGCGAGATACTTGCTAAATGCCAAGGAATGCTGAACCACATGGTAGGAGGTATGAAGCGTAAGAATGTTGTGTGGTGTCTGGGCCAGTGAAACTTCAGTCACAACAATCTGATCCGCAAAGAACAGAACAGAATCAGAGACAAAATTGGTCCTGTTTAATTTCACATCTACACAAATGTGAAGATAAGGAGGATTAGGTGGATAATCCCCTTTATCAGCACTTTATTCACACTCTTCTCTTGCGAGAAAAGACGATTTTTCATTTAGTTGTGTGACTGTAATGTTTGAATTCAGGAGATGAATTCAGCAGAAATTGATCGGGAGGATTAAGACAAGTGACCTGGCTGAAATGTCTAGAATTTGTATTTCTAAAACTTCCAACAATGTTTTGAGGGGTTTTACACTTTTTGTTAATGATTATGCTTTTGAGGTTACACTTTGAAATTCAAAAACAACCTTTTTTTTCATCCACAAGTTGAAAAGTGTAACTTAATGTGTCATTATTAAAATGATGAAGCAAAAAGTAGCAGCAGCAACAAGTTGGGACTACTTTAGTTTCACAAAACTTTACACCCACTATCTCTCTGTGACTTGTTGTTGAGTCTGAATGTCTTTGGTTTCAGGAAACGTGAAACAAAAACAGAATGAGCAGACAATCTTTTCTGTAACTACAGATCAAATCCCACTCCCATTCAGTGGTTTTAGACTTCGGTTTCTGCTCAAGGGTAGGGATGACCTTGAGGTCAACCTCCACCTGCTTTCTAAGGAGAGTTTCTGTGAAGTATGCTTCCACATTCACTGAAAACACTTAATACACATCAGTTTTATCTCAGTCCTCTCCACAGGACCTATATGACACCTATGCTGACCCAAGATCAGTCTCCAGGGCAACCAAACAGCTGAACACAACTATGTGTGCTGAGGCCCCTCGGAGCTGTAGGGGAGGCTGGTTGCTATGCAACAAGATTTCTTTCCAGTGAACCTCGCAATCCAGTTATACTAATCACAAGTGCATCAACAAGTTTCTGAGTGTTATGCAAGCTGGGCTCTGTCTGGTCTCACAAGGCACGCTGTTTTATTATTGCCATAAAATGCTGAAAAAGGCAGGGACACTGTTTTGGATCAGAGATTTCTGTGCAGACATCTGGACTAAATAGGGTTAGGGTTAGGATTAGGGTTAGGATTAGGATTAGGATTAGGGTTAGGATTAGGGTTAGGATTAGGGTTAGGCGTAAGCATTTAGAGAAACTGAAAATGTTTTCGGTGTTTCAGCTTTAAAATATATTTCTGATAAAGCGGATGGCTCACTCTGAGATGAAGGAACACGGAAGCAGCTCAAAATATAACTTCGAAAGGCCTCTGTACTATACATTTGGAAATTAATTTCTGCCTTTGAGAACAACACAAATAATCACTGTTTTTCAAGTCATCCCAGCACGAGTTCCTGTCAAAGTTTAGCTTAGAATGAGGCCCCTGCGACCGATTGTATTGCTCACAGGAAGGATGGTGGAAATCTTTAAAGTGAGATTATGCAAACCAGACCGTACACAATGGTTTCCCCCCCAGAGATCACTACAATCTAAACCCTGAACTTTTTATGTATATATACAAGCATGATTACCGGTCTGTTGTCTTGTCCATGTATGTATGCATTTACGTTCTATTAAAAAACATTAAGAAAGTCAGGAAAGGTTGGTATCTGGGCTTTTGGCTTATCCACTCCTCCTCCACTACCACTACTGTGTGATAGGACATGTGATCTGTAATCTGGAGGGGGTGATGGAGAGAGGGAGGAGCGAGGAATGGGGTGATGTTTAAAATCAGTGTGTGGGTGTGCATCTGTGCTGAATATATGCATGTCCGTGTTAAGCCAGATGGGAAGTAACACTGTAGAATGGCCTCTGTCACATCAAGCATTCTTTGTGGTCCGCTCACAGAAAGAACTCAGCGACTCTGTAACATGCAGAGCAGTTTATTTTATGGCCGCAGCATGAAGAGCATGAATGAAACTTCTGTTAGGGAGAGCAAACACTACAATATTACACAATCATATCAGTGAAACCAAAAGGGCCTTGCATTCGTCATACTGTACTTTGCCCAAAGGAATGTGCTGATCAAAGAAACCTATTTATGTTCTAAGATGTGATATATACATTTGAAATGATTATTTGCGAATGTTTAGCATTAAAGCATTAAAAGCAGCATATGAAAGCAATTCTTGAGACATTTCAAAGATCATATGTGACCGTGTTTCATGACCTTCTAAAGAAAAGAGGCCGCGTTGCTGAGTTCAGGAGTCACAGCAGATATTACAGTCTGAAGCTTTGCCTGTACCTTTCTACGGGATTTGTGCCAGACAATACAGCACGCTGTGAGATTTCAAGAAATTTAAGTGGATAGAGTCGTGGATAAGTAATGTATTGTTGTGGTTTCTATGCCATAAGTATGGTACACAGACACACTGACCTTCTACTGCAGGTGGTATGGCTAAGTGGTGTTGATATTTTAAAAGTTACACTATGCTGTCTGTCTGCCCTGGTTTCAATGGTTCACATCTTTTTATTCATAATGTAACCAGAAGCAAAAAAGGGTTAGGAGTGAGAGACTGAATCTCAGACTTTATACTTCTTTTCAGTTTTATGCTTTTGTGTTCATTTTGTCAGTTCTTGAAAGGATTTTTTTCAAAGTTCACAGTAGCTGTAAAATGTATAAAGAGTCAGTATGTGGGTCATGTCTCTGGGATTCTCATACAGCCAAATATGTCATCTTACTTTAGCCAAAAGAAAAAAAAAGTGACATGAGTCCTTATCTACAGTAAGCGCATGAGTACTTCTATATATACATTCAGTAATTGATGTCAGTTGTTTTTTTTCACCACCGACAGAGCACAGACCATTTGGACTGCTTAGGAAACTTATATTGAAAAAACAATGGGCCATCAGGAAAGTTGGCCTGATAGACACTTTGAGACGTGCTATATAGGCAACAGGCACTTCCCCACAATGCACTGGAGAGATAACCACAGGCTCTAACAGGCGGGAGGAAAGCGGAAGCCATTAGTCACCGGCTGACCTTTCGCCAAGTGGCTTGAAAACAGCCATAACCCAAACCTCCCTTAACCCTTCAGGCAAGATGTATCAAGCCAGCACAAAGCTCAATTCCTAAACAGAGCTGATCAAGTTTTCATGTAATTGGTAACATCTCTTGACAACTGATAGATACTAATGGTAGTGTGAGTTTGTCAGTAAAACTGTATTAACTATTTGAGCTGTATGTGTTTTCATTAATTGTATTATCATTATTCTGAGGTCTGTGGGTTTACAGCTGTTTGAACTGACGTCCTTGTGAAACTCATCGGGAAAACTTCAGCTGCCTTCCTCACAATGCACAGCTGCACGTTAAACAAGCAAATCCCCTGTGTGGGTCGACTCTTTAGTTAGCTCTTTGTCTTGTCAGGCTCTTTTGATGGGGAAAAAAGTAGAAGGGAGAGAACTGGAGCATGTGACTAAAAGGTTAATGTGAGACATACTGAAACATCCAGAGGAAGCTTTATCATTTGGACTGCTGAGTGCGTTAAAAGGTTTTTCTGAAATAATTTGTTGCTCTACAGGGAGCTGTGGAAACAGCAGAAAGCAGTTTAGTTTTTAAAATGAGATCTGATGGAATTTAAAATTTAACTATAACCATAAATATGACAACGTTATCTACTTGAAGTAAACATTGAAGATGTAACATCCAGCAATAATGGTGTTGAAAGCATTGTGAAGCATTGTAAAGTTAGGTCACCATTCAATATTTCTGCCAAAGTAAAAGTTTGTTTATTATTATCTAATTCAGAGCAACTGATAAATTTAAACTTCTGTAGTGTTCAAGATGTTTTTTATGACTTTGGTGGTCGTTTAAAAGATGTTTTGACCACTTGTGGGAAATACGAGAAGCAAAAGTGAAATACCAGCTTTTAAAGTTGATTCAATCTGTGTTGTCCAAGTCTAATTTTCACTGTTCTTAAACGCTGTATTTATCTGTTCCTAAGGGAAATATCAGGATTTGTATTTGCTGTGTGGCAAGTTGAGAGAAAACCACAAAGATAAAGTTGCGGGCTTTAAAGGTGGTAAAATAATCAGTAGAGTTGAAAGGAACTACAGAGTTGGGTGATAATTACCACGGCAAAGGAAGTTATGTTTTTGGTTAGGGTTGTCTGTTTGTCAGCAGGATTATGGAAAAACTACTGCGCTAAGTTTTATGAAATTTGGTGAAAGAGTGTATTGTGGGCCAAAGAAGCACCCATACATTTTTTTTAGCAGATCCCAATCATAGGGTGGATCCACAAAGTATTTCATTAACATTGCAAGATAGGGCATTTGGTCTACTTAATAAAAGTTCAATAATGAAAAAACATAGGCCATTCTTGAAGTATGATGACTCCGTATCACAATCCACATTTATTAGTATTCTTTGAGATATACATACTTGATCAAACTTTATACAGAACCATTACAACAGCTGAGAAGTGAAGCTTCAGCTAGACACAAGCGTCTTTTGACATCATTCTAGTAGTTTGGGAAATATATCCCGTTAGAATGTACGTTCTGAATAAATAAATATTATGAAGAGTACCATTTATGAATGGTAGAACAGAAATGGGGCAAAAAAAAAAGAGTATTGACATTAATAAGAGGGAAAAGAACCCTGATTAACAGGAAGAGGAGGGTTGATGCAGTTACATGAACAAACTGGTCACCTCCTTATCACCGTGTACTAACAGTAGGGGAAAGGTGAGTATGTGCTGAGATGGTAAAGGCACAGGAAATAACGAGAATTAGGTGAGGGATAAAGTGACGAGGAGGAGGATGGGGAAGAGGGGTGAGAGGTTGGTGGAGGCGGGGGGGGGGGGGGGGGGGGGGATTTGCTTGAACCAGTAGCTGGTGGGAGAGCAGTTGGGCCCTCATTTTCCCCTTGGGTGTTCCTGTCAGTACTCCAGGGAAGCAGATATAATTTACTTAATTGGCTCTCACTGCGGGGAAAAGCAGGGATTTTTCTCTTTTTTGGGCCAAATGTAGCATGAACTTCACTCTGCTGCCTCAGCAGATGAAGTCGTTGTTCCTCTTAAACACTCTCAAGTTGTATTTATTTCTACAACAATACTATTGATATGATGACAAAACTAATTTGAAAGCACAAATCCCAGTGAAAGGAGCAACTCTGTAAACATAATACACCCCTTGATCTCTGCATGAAGTTAGTTAATAATAGTGATTAAGCCGATTTCTAAGAACTGTCTCAACAATGTGAAACATGAAATAGCATATAATAATAAAGCTGGTTGATGGATTTTGACCACCAGTCTCACTAATTTAAACATAGATCACATGACAGCTGCCCTCCCCACTCTGAAAACAGGACATGAGTGACCCCTTTCCCCACATTCTCTGGAAGACTAACAAATTCTTTGTTCATTTCCCTAACCTGCGACCCATTGTGAGTGGGCTAAATCAGTGTGCTTTAACCTTTGTACACAGTAAAAACGTAAACCAGTGCATGGGCTACGAGGCTACATGCCAGCAGGGAAAGAACCCTAAACCCCGAATTCCCACAAGACCAGGAGTGGAATTTTTCCGACTTAACTTATCCGACTGATATATTTGAGGATCCAAGACACTGCTTTTTGTAAAGTGTTTCACACCCATGTTGGCTAACACCAGCGATATGCTGTTATCTAAAGATTTTTTTTTTTTACTTAAACTGGCTAAATTTCAAATAACTGTGGGAGTCACTCATTTTAACCACTGTGAACAGTGTTGGGATAATTAGCCTGCTAAAGACAAAAAAAAAAACGTGGCCATTAATTTCAGATTTCATGGGTGCTAGCTGTACGTTTCCGTTTACCAAGTGAAACTAACTCTTTTTTTCTTTATTATCCTCAGACTGTTGACAGCAGGGCCTTCATTACAAAACAAATTGCATAGATACTTTCACCAAACCACCTCTATTGTGAAAGAATGGTGAGACATTTTGAAATATGTCTAATGGATTTCTTGCTGTGAGTGATTGATACCACTCTCTTATATCTATTCACAACGAGGCTGGAGACAAAATCAATTAGCATAAATAACCTACAGTAGGATGAAGACTGGAACAAACGTAACAAAATGGGCAGTACCTCTAAAGCGCACTACTTGGCTATCTCATCTCATCTTCAGCTTACTGCACAACGTTGTTTTATGAGAGATTATTTACAGGACTTTTCCTTGGCCTAACTCTGTAGAGTCCCTGCACGATGACAATACACCAGAATGTCACTATAGTTTGCTCTATGCGTCACTAAACTAACTGGCTGCTGACTTAATATACAGGTATGAAAGTGGTGTCAATATTCTCCCCAAACAATCAACATGATGTTCCAGTCTATCTCCCAAAATGTCAAACTAGTCATTAACAGTAATCAAGTTAATGTCTGCTAGCCTCCGTTTTGCATTTTAAATATCCCATATGGAGAGGCCGGCAGGTGCCTGCGTTCATCTGTCACATCCATCAAAGAAGCCAAAATGTTTTTATGTTCAAGGACGCAAACATGTCAGGGCATACAGTGACTAATTGTTGAAAAGGGTGTTTTGGGGCAATTAAGGTTATTTGGTGACCTTGTTCCTTTAGTGTATGTCTAGGAGCATGGTACCCATCCTGTATAGACACAGCAACCTCTTTCACAGGAACTCCATGGACTGTGTGTACTTTTTGCAGTCAGGAAATGCATCACTCCCTCTTTCGTCTGTCTCACTCTCTGTAGTGTGCATAGAGTCTCTAAGCTGCATGATCAAAAAAAAAAAAAAAAATCATACTGAATGAAGGGGCTTGTCTTCCACACACCAGGCGGCGGCAGCCATGGCAGAAAGAAACATATTCCTTGTGACATGACTGAAAAATTAAGCATGCAAATGTTCCATCATGAGGTTGATTTAAAAGGGAGTGTGTTGGGTGCATCTCCAGTAAACTTGACCTCACAAGTAGAACATGTGCCCCGAGCCATCCAGATACACTTGAGTAGCCCTGGTGCCCTTCTTATCTGACATTCAAATTAAAATTCTTTTTAAAAAGTGTGCAATTTAGGGCACAGGAAAATCCTGGTTCCATGGTCACGTCTGCACTCATACACGGCTGTATGATGTTCATCTCCTGATTTTCACTGTACTGTATACATGTTGTGTTGACTCAAAAAAGTACATTCTGATTACATAAGTTAGGATTTCACCCTATACGGTACACACTGTGTGTCCGCTGGGATGACAGTGTTCACAATATTTCCATAAGACAGCTTTATCTCACGGTATTGAGCTTGTGAGGTTTGCCTTGAATTGATTTAATTTGTCATTATTGCAAACTTGCATTTTCTGCATCTTAACAATGGTAACCACATACTTTTTCAAAAGGTAACAACACAGAAAAAGTAGCTAAAATACGTGCAGTAATAACATCGGTGACATTATTACTGCAGGCTAAGCATGAGATCATACTTAGTTTTGTGTTACTGCGGGCATTCTTAGAAAAAAAAAATGCTCTTTTTGTTTTTTTTGAAAAGTTTTTTGAATCCGTGACAAACAGTCATTTGTTTCATTAGCTGAGTCAGGCTGAATCATATCCTTAAGCTCATTATATGTTGCTTAAGTCATCAGATGTGTTGGTGCAAATGTACAGTGGATTTGAGGTGAAGCAAATGAAATGAAATTTAAAACTATGTCACACTGCTTGAATAAATGTTCCTCATCTATGTGATACATTGTCTAGCAGTAACCAGGTCACCCAAAATCCCCTATTCATTCACCTCTCTTCCAGCATATACACTTACCCAAACACACACACACACACACACACACACACACACACACACACACACACACACACACACACACACACACACCTCCACAGCAGTAATCCCACCAGGTTGTCGGGTTTCTATGGGGGTCAGCGTTTGCTGGACGCAGCTTTTATTTGGACCCGATTACTTTTGGGCACAGTCATCGTATGGCCTCTGTAGACTGGGATAACGTTCATTGGGGTCGGATTGGCGTCCGCCTCACTGGCTCCATTCACAAGGCCCGGCACAATCATTTGGAGCTGGCAGACCTAACACCTAACCCAAAGAGTCAGGCCAGCCCAGTCAGCAAATATAATGCCCCCCTCCAGCTTTAATCAAAGAGAAGGGGGAGGAAAATGAGAGATGGGGAGGACAAAGAAAGAGACTGAGACAAGTAAGAGTATAGGTGGAGCAGAAAAGAGAATTGTGAGAAAATTCTTCAGAGTGGAGTCAAAGGGAAAAAAAAGTAAAGACAAAGCCCCGTACCTTTTAAAGTGTTTTGAGTTTTTGAGCCCAGTGACCTCTATGACAGACTACTGATCTGTCACTCAGATGTTTGGCATTCCTAAATATGGCTGCAAGCTGCAAGCTCACACCACCCACTCTTGGTATATACATCGAAATGGTAAAAAATTCTGGAGAATCTTTTCAAATTAACATGAACAGAAAATGAACCTGACCTAAAGCAGAGAGCATAAAATTCCAATAAGCCTGAAGTTATACCAGCTTTAATATGATTACTTTAATACAAATATGCATAAATAGGCTACAATACAAACATATTTGGAAAGATTATTCTGTTGTATATGTATTGTTCTGGCTGTATTTGATGTGTTATGAATTTGGATCAATGGGCCTCTGCTGCTCTCTTGTGGTGCAGTCTGAGAGGTTGTGCTCTTTTAGTCCGTACCAGAGGAAAGACATTTATGTTTATCCTGCAGGTTACTTATATTTTCACACCTTTTGTCACAGAGAGCCACTCTCATAAATAAACAAAATACTGCAATGCTAATTTCTAATTGCACTTAAATGTTAAAAATGTGACGTGTTAAAGCTACACAGTTAGAATTTATTCCCTTCAGTTTAACAGATATTTACAACTCTCCTATCAAATTTGCTACTGGTGAGATTTTGTGATAATGGCACATGTGTTTGTTTGACAAAAGTAAACTAAATACGAACTCTCATTTATATGATTGCCCACTTTTACCTTGCAGAACCTTCTGAATGAATATCGAATACAACTGGCATAGAGTATTTCTGTTCTTAAATGACCTGCTACAACACAGTAAAAAAAACAACTTTGAGGTCGTGCATAACCATCAAATTAGACGAGAGACATGCCGGTCAGAGTAAAATGAGTGAATGAAAATAAAATGAGAGATCAATAAAAGCCCGATATGCTCCATCTTTTTGTACACAAACTGATAAGTGAAATGTTTAAGTATATATTTTTTCATTTATGTAAGAAATAGACTTTGGCACAACAAGCTACCACAATATAGTGAATGTTGTGCCTTGACAGAGGTTAGTAACGTTGCACACTGAGAAAATAAAAAAACACAGAACGACCCTTTAAATGGCTCATACCATTAATGACGGGAAAGGGGGGGTTACGAGTTATTTCCACAACACGGTGGTGGTTTTGTGATATCTGAAGCATTAAAAAAAAGCCGACACTGTATTTCCAAAATAAATATTATTGTTTAATTTGATTGATTCAAATATAATACATTGACACCCCTCTGAGGAGTAATGTGTAACGTTGAGCGGTACCGGAAATCCCTGTATTTACAAACAGACGTAGCTGGCGCTGCGCTACAACAGCAGACCGCTCCTGACCCGAGGGATTACCTGACGGCTAAAGGCGTTTAAAAGGCTTTTCCTGCTGAATTCGCCAACCCTGTCAGTTGGCCAGACATATTTGTTACTATGACGGAAGACAAGAGCCGTAACGGCCCTGAAACTGCCACGCAACAACCCCAAACCACCGCCGCCACAACGGACTACTGCGCCAGGCTGCAGCAGTGGATGTGGCAGTACTACTGGGGGTACGCCAGCTGGCAGAACTGGGTGGCTCTGTCGACTTTCCCCTTCCCTCCGCCGTGCAGTTTCCCTCCGCCGGGCATAGGCGCTCAGACGTCGGGTACACCTGCCTCCACCTCCGGCAGTGGGCAGCAGCACGTTTTTGACACACGACACTGGTACAGCTACCCGTATCCTTTCGGTTCCCCCGGATCGTCTCCGCATCCGGGTGGTGACCAGAGCGGGCAGAGCTCGGCCACGGTCCCGCACCCAGCGGCCGATGCCCGGCTCGCCCAGCAGCAGCAGAACGGGAACCCACCGCAGGCAGGTAGGAGGGCTCAGTGTGGTGGCGTGGCCTACTTTGTCTTTGAGCCTGTAGTAATGTGTGGGGTTCTTTTGTGCATAAGCTCTCTCATGAGTCTGATGGGAAGCGAGGCTTAAATAAATGAAACAGGCTTATACGCTTAGACACAAGGTCTCTCTTAGTCCTCTGTTAACCTTTGGTGACTCTCAGCAGATCTAGCTGAGACTGTACATAAATGATTAGAGTTTGGTAATGAGGAAATCACATTTTCTTTGCAATACTGAATCACTTGTCTTTTCATCTGCTTCACAGGACGAGAGTACACCATCCCCTCTCCTCTCCAGAGGTTCCTCGCTGAGACGGTCGACTTCTTTATCCTGTTTTGTGTGAAGGCCACTATTGTGTTGTGGATCATGCATCTGAGTGGTATGAAGTGAGTAAAGCCACAAGACAGCTTTTAAACCAAGAGGATAAAGAAGCAAATATCCACAAATCTCACGCGGCAGATGTGCCATTGTGAGTTAGATAAAACGGACAATTTTCATGCCCGAAGAGTTGAGATCATTACTCTCATGCCGAAGTATTTCACCATTCCTCAGATTCGTGCTAACAAAGCAACTACTTTCTCTCCTCTTTAAAGGGACATTGCCAAATTCATTACCCACTTCATCGTGGAGGAGATAGATGACAACACGTCCATGGAGGACCTACAGAAGATGATGGCTGTAGCTCTGGTCTACAGGGTACTAGTCTGCGTCTATGAGGTGGGTCACATTTCACATCACGTAGATAATGACAAACTTAAGTCATATAAATATGCAAAATGTATTGAAAAATCGTACATCAAGCAGCGTTATTTGGTTATTATGGTCATTTTTGGTCAAACGTAGTTAAGTTTTGTATTGTTAATTAGCAAAATTAGCTCAATATTTGATTCAAATCTGTATTGTATGAAGATAATACTGTCAGTTAACCCCTAACTACATTTAGAAACGCCTTCTGTGGGTGAACAAACTCTTTAATGCTAAGTATTTTTAATGTAACGCTGCACAGGGTTTTTTTCCGACCTGAACAGAAACGCTCAACGCAAATTACCTTTTATCACAGAATTTGATTGATAATTAAAACTAAATTCCACTTGAAATACATTATAATATTCCCCAGTGTGTTCGTTCTCGTTCAGTGGGAGCTGCCACATGCTCCCGGTTAATGAGAGGAGTCAGGCCAAGTCAGAGTTCTTTACAACACAACATTGTTTCCCATAGAGGACAGTGATGCAACGTTGCATTCACAGTTGCCTGTGATGAAGTCATGTATCACGCCTCCTGTTGGACTTCTGCGTCGGTGGCTTGTTTTCCCAGGAGGGCAACCGGCACTGTCAGGCACCTCTGCTCGGAGTAACACCATGTGTGGTGTGTAAACATGAAACTGACTCAGACTGTGGTGTCATTAGTAACTTCTAGCTGTATTTGTTGTATTATATATTTTATGAACATACTCAGGAGTCTGCCGTTTTTAACAATTTTGGGCAACTGATATCATATCCAGTGATAAGCTGTCTGACGTTTGTCGTTCTTGTCCGATCAGACGATCTGTATTTGGGGTGCTGGTGGTGCTACTCCAGGGAAGTTCCTGCTCGGCCTGCGGGTGGTGACGTGCGATACATCCACTTTAGTGCGACCAAACCGTGTTTTTGTGGTCCCGGCATCCAACGTCTCCCTCTCATCGTGAGTGATCACGTATTGTTTGTTTTTGTTCAGTTACTATTTGAATGAAAAGCACAAACTAGGTACTAATTTCAACAACACAAGACAGTATGAGGAATTGTACTATGAGTGTGCCGTACCTGAAGAAGGGGTCTGCGGGTGGCCCAGTATTTACAGGGGTGCGACTGAATTATTTCAAAAGGATATATGAAGGGACGAGAGGAGTATACTGTATGTGACCATTGGGTGTCACATTATATTATAAATAAAGCTACTGATGGTAAAACACAGCCAATAATAGCATATTATATCCTCTAATACTCTAAACACAAACAACGAGAGTAATTACACCCTGTATTCGATGAGCACTTCTCCCATGGTGTATGCTGTTTGCTATACATACAAAGTTAATCAATAATAATAAAAAAAATGTTAAAGCTTACGAATATAAATCTCAAAAGGGGGATAGAAAAGGAGAAGCATTTTATTTTACTTTTGGAAGCAATCGATAAAAGTCGATAAATAGTGTTTTTGGGGTCTTTGGGGTTTCTTTGTCTTGAGGCAAACAGTCGATGACTTGTGTACCACACTTAAAAGAAAAAAAGAGTATTTCTCTTGATCTCTATGATGTTGTTATTTCCCAAACACCTGAAGTGTCTTAGAAACTTTCACTAATGAATTTAACATGTGAGAAACTAATGTTAATTCTAGCTATTTATTGAATTAGCAAATGTCACTAGTATCTAAAGTGAGCTTGTAACATTCTGCTCCAACCTCAACTGTAACTATTGAGCAAAATATAAACTATTCATTGATTACGTTACCTCCGTCTTTTTCCTCCTTTCTTCTCTGGGCACCAGAAGGCTTTGATCTTTTTAACATAATGCATTGAATATATTTTAATTTGAAATATTTTTAGTTAAAAGTGGGGCCCCTAGTCTCCGCCTACACTGCCTACACTGCCTACACCGCAGACGGGTCTGGCTCCAGCATTTAGTGGAATTGCTTGATTAAGATGTTAAAGATCTTAGTTGGTCTTGATTTGTCCTTTTAAATTATCATTTGATTGAAATGGGACTCGGTAACTTGATTCTGTCTTGTGCCTGTTGTCTTTGTTTCCACAGCTCCACAGTGCGAGCGTTGAACAAGAACTTCTCCATTGCCTTCCTCTTCCCCGTCTTCATCACTCTGCTCTTCTTTCAGCACAACAGGACTGTGTATGACATTGTGGCGGGGACCATAGTTGTCCAGCGCAGAGGGGACAGATAGCCTCTCCTCTTTTGGCAGACTCTTACACACAATACTCGGGTAACAACAGAGTGCGACAAGACCGCATGTCCCGAGTATCCGGAAGATTTTATTTAACTCAAATTTACTAACATTGAAGAGTTTTATGGACTGGCCTATAACTTTACTTAGACTGCACTTTAAAGTGAGATGTAAACAGATTTCATCTCTTGGCGTAAACCATTTAATTTTTACCATTGAAATGACACATAAGCTACGAGGACGCCCTCAAAAGTATTGTTCATTTTTTGCTTATTGCAAAGTCTGGTAAATTGATACGGGTGGTTTGAGGGGACATCCCGAGATGTCTCTTTGTGTGATGTCAATTTAAATATGTGTGCTATGTCACAATATATAATTTATTTATTTTTGGTGAAGCTGAAAGCTCCTATTGATAAATTTTACTTTTGGCTGAAACCTTGTGGCTGTACCAGAAAAGGCCGTAAGTCTTTCCACCCTCTTTCAACAGTGATTGTCAAATTTTTCTACAAACAGATACTAATTCATCTTTAATATTCTATCAGAAAAATTCATTTCAGAATAATTTGACATGGGTGCAACTTTATTTTGCTGCGTTTCCTTATATGCATTAATTTCTTTCTTTTTTTTCTCAAGGTAACAATGTTGAGTCAAATGTTTCTGTTACTAATCATTTTTTTGTTATATTGTGATAATTCTTATGCACTCTCACAGAAGGAAAAATGCCAGGCTTCTCTGTATCTATTCTTTGTGCCTATATGGATATATTTATGGATGAAGTATTGTTTTGATATGATGAAATGTATAGATAAAACTTCTCGTGCTTCAAACATGAGAAGTTCTGTTTGTAAATTCTCTTCTTATATTTTCTTCAAACTCGTAATTTCTGTGACTCAGGGCAACTGTTTTGCATCAAAGAACTACTGTTTGTCTCAACTGATTATTGAATGCTACTGCTATTGCCAGATTTATGCTGCCAGTAATTTCAGTTTTATTTTGTTTGTATTATTATGCTGAATTATACCTTTGTCATCAGCTCTGCTTGTCTCAGTAATACTGAAATACAATCAATGTCAAACATCAGAGCTGAAAACAAAGGAAGATTTAGAATACAAATTAAAATGAGACATTTAAAGTACTCATTGTTTATAACTTGGTCAAATATTTCAGTGGCTGAGGTGAATAGTTTCTTGAGATTTTATAGGGTGTTCACTAGAATGGTTACTAACAGATTACCTTTGGATGTCATGCAACACACTCTGTTGCAAAGGTTGCCATCATATTGTACCAAATAAAAAGATTTTCACTAAAAGAACAAATTCAGACATTGATAAAACTAGATTTTACAATGTATAGAATCCATAGTTTGATATATTTTTTTTATTATTTCTGTTGGGTCATACTATATATTGTGCATTTTCCTGCACAGAGATGTGGAGGATGCTTTAATGTTGTGTCGAATGATAACTGACAGCCGATTCCGAAAATATTTAGAAATCAATTTTCTTTGACTCATGCCCCAGAGAGTGGGCGATAGAGCTAATGTATTGTACAAATATAGGATTAAATGGATTAGATTTTACCTAAAGACCTGGAAAGGACATTACACACTTGGGTACAACAGGCATGCTGTGTGGAACTTCATGTCAATAACTGGCCTTTACCACAAAGGTCACTTTGAATTGCTGTACAGACCAACTTCCAGTTAAGAGTAAATGACACCTTTGCTTTCTTTTAGTTGAAAAGGGAATTTCATACTGGTGTTGAATAGGGTAGTATTTTTTTCCTCCACAGTTGCACACTTGGGGTCACACCACATGGGGGCAACACAGATCAATACTGGCTGAGACAGACAGAAATACTGTATTTACTAGATGTCGGAAATGTTACAGGTCGAAGCAGCAACAGAGTTGTTTATAATAGTTTGGATTTTTCTTCTGCTGCTGTAAAAAAGGTGTTTTTGGGCTCAACTGTTGGCGTTGCAAAGGTGCTGAAATGCAGAGGTTGAATAACTTTTATTCTCTATTACGAACAAATATGGATAAAATTGTCAATTTATATGATGAAAGTTGTTTATTTAAAGTAACATTAATTTATTTATTACCAAATATAGTGTGTGAAACGATTTACAAGTTAATGATTGATTCAAATTGCATACATATGTTTTATTTCTACATTTCATATTCTATTGCATCTATTACGTACACTTTCATAAATGCTGACATGCCCACGAGGCAATTAGTATGATTAAACAAATTGATTTCAGAATTATTGCAGAACATGTAATTAATTTATGTTGAACACGTTTACCTTTCGTCCTTTTAGCACTCAGGAATGTGATGAAAACTCCTCTTGGTCCAACGATCCTGTCACTGTGTGCTTTGAAAGGTTGCCTGAACCCAGCCATGCATCCCATTGTATATCAAACCACTGGTTAAAGCCCTTTCATGTCTGAATTGCGTGGGGTGGCGTGGACCCGCTGTAATTGCTTGCAGTAGTTTTAAAATATTTTTTTGCACGTACTTTTCATGGAGTGATAAAAAGTAAAGCCTGGGATGTATGCTGGCTTGCAAAAATGTGTATTACCTGCTGTGCCTACTTTCCTGTCCTTGCTTGTCTTTTTGTCATTACGCACTTCCTCTCCCGTATTGTCTTTTGTCAGGTATATGTCAAACATGAACCCTGAACCCTGTCACTCACATTCTTGGCAGACTTTTCTTTACCATACTAACACAGTTCCCCACAGTCCAACAGTAGACTTCTGTCCTCTGACATCTGCAGCCATCTGTTGTCAAAATCCCTTCTGGAGCTAAAATATCTGGAGAAATCATGTGGCCAGAAGTTACACAGCACAACATTCTACTTAGCATGTTGACAGAGCTTTACTGGTGTGAATATAGTCTGCGTTACGTCACCCAGGGATATTGACTTAACACATCATCTTTTCAGTTGACATGATAAACGGAAGTTGCTGATTTACACCTCCAGCTGTTACAGAGCAACATTCATTTGGAGTCGTGTTTCCGGCAATCTGGCAAATACAAGTTCAGTATTCACTCTCTTTTAGCTCTGTTTTTTGGTCTCTAAAAACAGAGCTAAAATACAGGTCTTCAAACACTTCCAGTGGAAAAAGTTGTAATTTTAGCAGCTGAATGCTGATCTTCACCAGTTAGTTGCTGTGTCTACCTCCTGTTTAGTGTAGGCAGTAGGAACAGGTAGTTTACTGTTGATTTGTAGAACATGAAGAGTTGCTCTGGCTGAAAAACACCCTGAGAGGGACAGTGAACCAGAACAGTTAAGTTGGTACTCACAGAGCCAAGTGGTGCTGCAGAATCAACATTTTTTTGGTAGGTTCATGCATTATATTGATAAAACTTGCCACTATAGTGAGTGGTGTTATTGTGCACATGTAAGTGGATGGTAGAACTTGTTTTTGCTTGATGCTTGGATGTCATGGGGCTTTTTCTTTATTTTTTATTACTGAGTGTTACTGATCACATCAGTAATGGTGCGATACCACCATGCTGTGTGTGAAGACTCTCTGTGATCCATGTCACGGGATAAAGCCTGGAACTCCTTATTAGTCAGTCATAACTGAACAAGCCTTATGGATGAGATGTATTAAAGAAATCTACAGCATGTCTGGGTGGCTCTGATGCAGCACCTAAATATATCATGACGATCTACTGACTCCCTCACACGAGCAAACGTTTTGTGTTTGATTAAACACCTCAAATAATTGATTGAGTTACCCAAGCAAGTTGTTATTTGGAAATAACTTCCTTTACCCTCTTTTTTTACATTTTTTTATTTCCACCACCAAATTGCTGTAGAGTTTAATTCGTATGTGCTGTGTTTATGTAAGATTAGCCAGGGGCATATTTTGTCTTATGGTCCCAGCAGGAAGACGCAATGTTCGCTCGGCTCTTCTCAGAATGGTAGTTTTTAAATAGCAACCATTAATCCTTATGAATTAGTAATCATCACCAGTCTCTTGCCAACTTTCTCACTCCAACATGCACACAAATGAAACAAAAGACAAATCACAGCCACCATTCAGGACTTTTTACTAGCTCGACTCTTTTAATTTCATTCTCTTTCCTGTCATGCCAGCTGTTTCGCATATTTTCTCTTTTTCTAATTCCTACCAAAATCTGGCTGTCAGGGATCATCAGATCAATTTGTAGATTGCATTTACGCCTACGTGTGTGGTCTTCAGCACATGTGGAGGGTTAGAGCATATGTTAATGCAGTGTCTAAATTATAAATGTGTAATATCTTCCATAAATCTTCAGCTACTTGATATGAGTTTAAAAAAATGGGATGGAATTCCTCAAATGGCTTTGAGGCAATGAGAAAATTAGCTTTCTGTTGAATAATCTCTGTGCATGGAAAAACTATCCAAACATTTTGTCAGCCATTGTGCGTGATATTAAATGTACGTCGCAGCATTTTGTCCTTCAGTTGCAAGTTTTTGTGCTGAGAGTCATGAGTTGTTCTCTGTGCCGGGAACCGGGAGAGGCTTAGCAATAATTACGCCTCGAGTGGCTCTAATACAAATTTCACAGGGAGTCAGAGTGGAGAGAGAAAGCAACAGAAAGTGTGAGACACAGAAAGGGATTAAAAGAAAGACAAAAGCCCAGGAGTGACGAAAGGATTGGAAAAAAAGAGTTCAAAATGAGACATGAGCAAAATGGGAAGAGAAGTGGAAGAAAAAGGGGAGGTAGAGAGAAAGAATGAAAAGGAGTGAGCGTAAGAGGCTGAGAGACACCACGCTTGAAAATTCTCTCTGATCTTTGAGCTGTGGGACCAGAGGCGATGGAATACCCCGCAGAACTCTATTAAAATTCAACCAGCCTCACTTAAACCTTCAGTTATTATACACGAGATGCCCTGCACAGCTCAGCTTTCTCTGTTTGCTCTCTGTTGAATGCACACACACACACACACACACACACACACACATGCAGCACATGAACACACAAGCAACAAGACAAACAGCTGCATACACACCAACACACACACACACACACACACACACACACACACACACACACACACACACACACACACACACACACACACGCATGCACACACACACACACACATGACCACTTCACTGGTGTCCTCACCGGTAGACAAGCAAACATATAGGAGGAAAATCTTTTGAAGTTCACACGGTACAGTATAGAATATGGAACTTTAGCATGGGTCTTCAGAGCACTGAAGTAAGCTGTTTCAAAACAATGTTTTACTTAACATATGTGTTGACATATTTGCTGCTTTTTAAACCTAATCTTTGAACACTTCTTTTTAATTGTCCATAGTTCACAGTGATTTTTTTTTTTATTTATTTTTTTTATACACTTTATTTATTTTACAAAACTGTCTGACTTTTAACTGTTAAGCTGCAAACAACATCAGGGTGTAATGATGCCAACATCTCTCAAAACATCAAAAACACAAATCACTGACAGGTACAAGACAGGAGTTCATACCCGCCAGCACACAAAAGGACACCAAAATGGCTTTAAAGGGGTTTCATTAAAGTCCTTCAACCCATACGACCATATAGGCTGTATTTTGTTTTTACCGTAAATACAACTATCATAAGTGTTTCCTAAATTAGCACCCTTGGTTAGATTTCAGCATAAACACCACTTGGTTCGGGAAATGTAGTTTGGATTACAATGAAGGAAGTGTTATGTGTGTTCAAGTTACGCAATTTTCATGATAATGGCAACAGCAAACATTGGTTAAAAAATTTCCCGACTCGTAGTTGGAAACAGGAAGTGAACAGCAGTCTCCTGCACCCACTGTTGTATTGAACTATTTATCAAATCTGCCTCCTCTTCACAAGGAAAAACTCACATTATGTACACGTCACTAAAATGGTGTCATTTTTTTGGGACCCGAGGTTGTCATTATTAATACGACCACAAGAAGTCACTGAACTTTAAAACATGACTGTTGGTCTAAATAATGCTTGCATAAAAGATTTGAGGGGTCATTTTGTGGAGGAGAACAGTCTCAGTTTAACATGATTTTAAGTTAAAATCACTCGGTCCAATCACTATAAAATTGATGTGGCAAACTTGCCAGCCAAACAATGTTAGTTGCACGTTCAGCAAATACAGATAAACATAAGCATGTCTTTGGCCATACAACAAATTCCAGTGTTCACTCTGATTTTCGTGCTGTTCTGGTTTCTGTCATATCCTGGGGGAAATGGGTGGCTAGTTAGCTGCTGAATGCTCTACTGTGTTCACAAGTGGATTTCAGGGTTCACTAATTAACTTAAAACATTTGGAAGAAGAACGGTGAGTGTTTTATCAGATTAAATTCTTGTGTAAAATGATCATGGGTGTACTATTAGTATGTAGTGATGTAACTAGCAATATAGACAGACAAAAATCTGTTGATTAACCTGTTACAGTAGAAAGGATAGACATCCAAATGATTGTGTTTGTAGTTTTATTCGGGAAACCTGAGTGAAGTTTATAAAGACACACAAGCACACAGCTAAACTTGTTTCACTATCCCAGTGGGGACACATATTGATCTAATGCATTCCCTAGCACCCTACCCTAACCTTAACCATCAGAAATAAATGCTGATAACCTTAACCTTATTCCTTTCCATAACACTAGAACCAAGTCTTGACCCTCAAAAAGTGGAATCTTCCCGTGGAGACCTTCATTTTTGTCCCCACAGTGATATGAGTCCCCGCGGGTTAGTGTGCCTTCAGAATAAAGTCCCCACCGGGATGTTAAAATAAGCCCCTTGACACACATTGTGACTCCCCTTTTATAACTCACAAAACTGGACTTTCCAACTGACTCAATAGACTGACATTTAATAGGAATTTTTATACCGGGACACTCAGATACCTCACAGAATGTCACCGTAGGCCTTTTGGATGTGCTCCAACACCACACAGGGCTTAATTGAGCAACAGCAAACAGGTCTTTGTTCTTGGACCAGTGGTTTAGTTTCCATATGTTCTAATAATGAGATGATCTTGTACATTATTGGTAAAATACCAAAGAAACCCATATCAGTTTGTATGTTTGTGAGGAAAAGGTGACTCACATTCTGTGTTTTTATGTCTTCTCAGGGACAAGTGTGGCAGCAGCAGACTGTATGGCAACACAACTGCTAATAGATTTGGAACGGAAGGTAACAATAAGTAATTGAGGACGGGAGGATGGGAAAAGAAGGAAAAAAGTATGTGCATACATTTATGTAAGTGAAGACTAAAAGGGGGGAAGGGAGTTGATAAAATAGGGCTGATGGGAATATGTAACTTTCTTCATGACGTGAGTGTCAGGCTTCATTCAATTAACATACAGTTGTGTGTGTGTGTGTGTGTGTGTGTGTGTGTGTGTGTGTGTGTGTGTGTGTGTGTGTGTGTGTGTGTTGAGATAAACCCAGGCATTATCTGTGTTATCCAGCAGAGGGAGTTCGTTTTGAAATAACTGTCTGGACTCCTTGCTCCCCAGAGCCGGCTCCTCATTGGTTCTCGGTAGCCTCAGTGTCTGAGGCGGCTCAGCCAATCGGCACACTTCTGGGCCACAAACATCTGAAGTAGTAATAATGTGGAATGTGCTGGCTCGGCATGAGCTGTCAACTAGAGCATGTAGTACTATACTATATTCGGATGGGCGGGAGGAGGAGACGAGTAGAGAGGCGGAGGATGTGGTAAACACTCAATGACAGAGCAGAAGCCTCATTGTGGGCTGTGTTAATGTGTATGTGTGTGTGTGTGTGTGTGTGTGTGTGTGTGTGTGTGTGTGTGTACAAAGCAGTACTGTCAGCTCACACCTTCTTTGAGAATTCATACTCGCAACACGTTATTTTTCTCACATGTACTCTTTTTCACAATTTAAATTAATATGAACAGAGACTGGGAATACTTTCAAGGTGTGACCCAGTTTAAAAGTGTGTTGGAAGAGTTCAGCATCTATCTAGACAAACATTGCAGGGTTTGCAGTGCAGTATGTGTGTGTGATTAATGTCGACATACTTAACATACTGTACCGAGTGGTGCGTAATCCTTCAGTCGACAGAATCTGCAGAGCATTTGTGTCCTCTGTGAGGCTGCGTTGATGCATTGCATGACACAGAAGTTTCAGGCCCGAGGCCCTGACAGCCAGCAGTGACCCAGGATTAGTGCCTCTGCAGCAGGGCCTCAACACACCCAACACCTGGTTCCCCTTGGTGGAGGAATGTACAAGATGCCAGGAGTCCCACACACTAACAGATCTAAAATAATCTCTGAATGGCTGCTGGTGTGGGCGTACTGTATGTTCAAATGTGTGGATGCGTATCAGTGTAGACAGATGGCATTTATGCATGTCATTGTGTGTTTAGTGGTTTCAGGAGTGCCTGAAGCAGGACTTCAAAGGACACATTAGAGAATCAGAATAAGTAAGAATAAGGAAGATGGAGCCAGAGAGCTAAATATGCAAATGTGATTTAACCCTTGTCAGTCTTAGAGTTAGGAAGTAAGTGTACATTTAATGTGAAAACTGCACCCCTCTCTACCAGATGGCCGAGTAACAGTGTGATGGGTCATAATCTGGCCTGCTGACTGACAACATGTGTTAATGCAGGGTCAGCTACTGGAGGTCTGCTATTAATAGAGGCAAGTGAGAAAGCGCACTCACGATCAGATGCACACAAGCATAGTCATAAATCACTGCACAGGTCAAATAACAACACACCACTTTAAAATTCAGCTGTTTGTGTTTAATAATAATTAATGCCAGGCACATTACCTCAATACTATTTAGTTAGTTTGGATAGTTAAAACAACAAACAGGCACAGTAATGGTAAGAATATTACCTGAGAGTGAATCCATGAGGCTATGAAGGTTATAAATCAAAACTTGCAAGTAGGATTTATTGTTTATTGTATGTTTAAACATTTCTTGCTAAATTGATTCTGCTTTTTATCAATGCTAGCTTGCTAGATTACACTTAACCGTTTCCAGCTGATTCCCACCAACGACTCTTTTCTTTAGTGCCAGTGCTGAGCAAATTTCATAAATATCGCTATTATATTTTTGGCATGCTGTACAAGGAAGATATTAAATTTGCACTATAGCATGTGTTAGTGTAAGTGGAAATGTGTCTTCGCCTCAGTTGGGACATGTAATAATTTAGTCTTGTTTACACTGATAAAGATACATATCGTATTTGGAAAACCCCACTTTTTAAATCACATAGTAGGTCTCAGTACACTCACACACACGCATGCACACACACACACACACACACACACACACACACACACACACACACACACACACACACACACACACAGCCATAAGAGGAAACCATCAGCTGCAATACATGACTCAGACACATGCTGTTCAGAGAGCCAGTGAGTAGAAGATTGTGTTGAGTTGTGAGGGCATTTGTAGGGCATAGTATCCTGTTACATTCAGCTTTATATCAAATAAAGCCTGTGCTGCAGATTCTATAGCCAGGCCTGAGATGTGTTTTATAAATCCAGATAGTATACTTGATAGGGTGGGAATTTTAAACAAAAATAGTTTTCAATTTTCGCTGACAACTATTTGACTATTATTTCATCATCGGGAAGTCGGAGGAAAAATTGGCATGGAAATTTCTATATTTGTTTTAATGGATTGAAACTAAAATGAGAGACTGACCAGGAATGTGATGTTGAGTAAAAGCAAAATCTTAAGAAATGAGATGTTAATAATGTTGATAAATAAAAAGTACTGTGACCTTAAATGTAGGAAAACGGTTTGACAGTGTTGCTTGCATTTGATGATAAGCCTCAGGCTCATTGTCGTAGATAGAGTAAAGCTTTGGCTACCAATTCTTGCACATTTTACCTTGATATTGTGCAGTGTTAAAACACATAGATGAATCTCCCAAATCACGTAGATCTGAAATGAGCAAAAACAGAGACAAAGAAGACTGTTACATCATTCTGACGTGAAGTGTGAAGTGACTCTGATGAACCAGTACATTCATAACTTTGGGAAGTGACTACCACAATCAAAATAAGTGGTAACATTTTCCCACGTCTTGTAATACATAAATCAACACTCCCCAATACAGACTGCGCTTGATCACACATAACCACATGTAAACATGAGGCTTAACTGGCATTCATCATAACTACAGAACATCCTCGGCAACTTCATACTGAGACTTTTCCCCACTCAGAAAGCTCTTCCCCACTTATAACAACATACAGAGAGACTCTGCGGTAAAGATTAATTGGTGGTGTTTCAGAGTTTGTCGAGCACAATGTTATCAGTCCTCTTGTGGCCAGGCATCTAGGGAGACTGTGTGTGTGTTGATGAGACAGCAACTTTATTGATTCACGTTTTTAAAAAGCCTTTGAAATCGAGCGTCTAGACGATCTGGCCTGGCGGATGTTCAATTGCACTTGATGAGCACAGCCGTCAGATAACTTTAGTGGCAGAATGAAAGGGTGAAGGAGATTCAAGAGCAGATGAAGTCAGCTTTTTTTACAAGTTTGCTTTGCAGTCAGGCATTTGCATTTCAATCTTATTCAATTCGACTACTATTGCAAGGTTCTTGTACACTTTAATGCACCGAACCACATGTCGTCATGAAGTTGGAGAGGTGGAGGAGAAGCACTTTAGATCTGCAACGGACTGACAGTGGTTCATAGAGAGGAACATAATTGGAAAAACCTGATTAGGGAAAGTCTGAGGAAATCAAAGGATAGTGTGTATGCCATGTAGTTCAGCATTTTGGAAAATAGTGTATGCTTATTTCCTTTCTTGCAGAGTCCAGTAAATCACCCTTTTAAAATAGATTGCCCTTTTGTCCTTTTTCTTTACTTTACAATATCATAATGATGATAGTTTTAGGCTTTTTTATTTCCTCCATCAAATTTGTAGATGTGTGCGTCTACATTACTCCTCATACAATGTCAAATAAACTAAACTTAAGTTTTGAATCTGACAACAACACTAAAGTCTCCTATGTTCCTCAAATCCCTCACAAGGAAAAGGCCTGCACTCGAGCCCCTTAAGAGGAAAACCAACACATTGCATCTCTGAGAGACATGTGAGAAAGCAAACCTAACCTCAATATACAGATGCTAATGATGACAGTTAGAGGGTGAAGCCAGTATTGATCAGTGACCACGATGCAGTGTAATCAAAGCATGTGATGAAGATACGGGAATTTCTCTTGTCCCTCTGCTCCACTTATCCTCTAACAACGTTTCTGGTAATGTAGGACTCCAACTGAAGATTCCTGTCGTCATTAATAATTATGATCCATTTTTTGAAGCACAAGAATTACTCACCATTACTGTAGATCACAACTATAAGATGTGGAATTTACAGATACAAAAAACTGAGAAAACCATCCAAATCCACATGCTGTTGAAGTGGAACCACCACATTTCTGAAATATTTCCATCATAAGTGACTGTAAAGAAATAGCTCTTTTGGAAAATACCCTTCTAATGCCTGTGTCTTCGAAGTCTCTGTTACACGCCAAGCAATAGTTGCACACATTATGCCCTTAAAAACACAATTATTTTTCACTTCTTTTGTACAGATTAAGCAAACAATATTTAATACATTCATTTATTAGCTTCAGAGGTGCCGATAGGTGGATTATTTCTTGCCTTTGTACAGAGCCAGGTTAGCTGAACCTCTGCTTCCAGTGTTGATACAAAGCTAAGATAACTGTCTGCTGCCTGTAGATTCCTTTGCCCCTGTCACATGAGCCCCTTACAGAAAAAACACATGAATTTCAATGTTCAAAACTCATGTGATCACATGTGACCACATACACGTTGTTGTGAAACATGCATTTACTTCATTGGAAACATGTGGTTTTGGAATATTTTCATGGTGTAATTTGTGAAGTCCATGTAGATCACATAACAACAACACTGTTGACTGTGTTTCTTGGTTGTTTGTATATAATATATATAGATATATACTGTACTGTATACACTGTGCATTTTATATTTTATATTTATATTTAATATTTTTTTACTGCTATTTTACTGCTATTTTATTGCTTTTCTATTATTCTATTATTATCTTATTGCTTCTGTATGCTGCTGTAGCGAAAAAATGTCCCCTCGGGGATTAATAAAGTAATTACCTAGCCTAACCTAGATTCCCACATGAAAAATGTTCCACATATTTTCCCAATGTTATCATATGTTGCAACATGTGGTAAACATGTGTCATACATGTGACCACATGTGTCCCATGTGCGAAACATTGGAGTCTCACGTGCTGATGGTGTCGATCCGCCCATCTAGAACTAGCAAGACGGGAATAAACTCCTGAACCAGTCCTGTCAACCAAAATTGTTTTTATAGTTTTTTTTGTCAACTACTTAGTAAATCGATCAACTAATTCATTCTTGAATGACATTTGAATTCCAGTCTTCTCATTAAGTTCATCATGTTCAAAACAAATGGGACAAAGTTTAACATACAGTTATCTAAAATTAAGGAGATTTTCTCAATGCACTCTCAGGCCTCCTCCACCATAGATCAAAGGGAAACTCTGCTCTACTTTTTCTTCTTTCATCCTCTACCTCTATCTCTGTCTTTCTACCACTCACTTGTGTTCCAGAAAGTGGCTCCTGAGACTGACAGTTTGTCCCTCTAACACAGTTATATTGTCAAACACACACAAAGAAAAAAACAAATCATGCACAGGGACAGACAGGCAGGGTGTAAGGCGAGTGCTATAGATTTGTCGGCTGCCTCTTTCAAGCTCATCTATTATCCAGCTGACTCCACTCTGACCCCTGAGTTAGTGACTATTTTCTGAGAAGATCTGTCCTGATATCACTCACCACTTTTTGTATGTATGTGTGTATGTATGCTTGGGTGTTTGCGCTTGTACTAAAGTGTGTTGGAAAGCCTCCCTGATCTGGTCAATAATTAAAGTGACTGCTTAGTGGGAGGAGAGTGGCTCAGACATAAGAGATATTTTTTTTTCAACCCTTATTAAACCAGAAAAGATGGATGAGGAACTATCCTCATTTATGATACATGAGGGGCTGCTGTTTTTATTTTGGGGACAGCAGGGTGAACACAGACATCAAACAATGGAGTAATGGCTTCTGGTTGTGCTGCTCCACTGGTGACTGGGGACTAGGTACTATTGCATTTAATCAATCCTATTCTCACTGTATGTGGTTGACTGCCATATAATCTTGATACATATCAAGTATTTAAAACACAGAATTAGATATGTTGACAACAACGACAACAGCACAAGAAGAATTTCCCTGAGGGGACAATATCCTATCGTATTGTATTGTAGGGTGAGAGTAGAGTTAGGTCAGTAGAAAACAATAGGCCACGACAAATGTAGGCATCTTGCAATTTTAGAGCCATTACTGTGAAACTAATATATTTTGTGCTGTCTACCAATTTAGCTGTAACACAATTTGATGTTGTACAACAGTTCAGACTGTATGATAAGCAGAAAAACATATTGTACCTGTAATATTGCAGTTTCATCTACAAAGGCAGCAGTCTGATAGTAAATTCTGGATCCAGAACAAACAGCCAATTACTTTTTTAATACGTAGGGGGCTTTGTTGTTAGACACACACACACACACACACACACACACACACACACACACACACACACTTATCTTTGTTCTGTGCCTCTTTGTCAACTCTTGTTCATGTTTTATGGCAAAATATAATGTTATGCCTGATTTAGTGGAATACTCATGACAAAATTCAGATGTCAATTTTGGAGTGTGAGAATGAAATACATTTAGGGGGACGAGCAATCAAAATATATGTTTCTCCATCCCAATTAAGTCTGGTTGGTTTTCTTCAAATCACATTAAGGCACTCCAGATTACTTCCTAAAATCTGCCTGTTCAGGACAGCCTCATTCAATTGGCTGTTGTTAATACACAGATTAGGGAACTCTCTTTGCATCCTAATCCTCCCCGCTTTCCTTCTCCCTTGTCGCAGAATGAGGAAGGTGTGTGAGAACAGGTTAGCCGATAGCAGGCATTCACTGCAGGATTACATTTGCAAGGGCGACTTTAAGCCTGTAATTTGGTTGTTAGAGGGGTGGTGTGAAAGTGACGGTATGTCAGTGAGACTGTAATTGTTATATACTGGTTTAGATGCAGGAGAACTTAGTAAAACTATCACATGTGGCTAAGATGCATACATGTTTTTTATTGCAGTATACAGTATAAACACGCATCAAAAAAATAAAACAACTTGGATTAGTGAGTGAAATGAAATCCAATTTATTGATTGTTCTATGTTTATTATGTAATGAAAGCCTAGAAAAAAAAAAAAGAATTAAACCCTAAGTGTGGATGCCAAGGTAGATTACAAACTTGTGAAATGTGTGCCCTTGTTGGCAATTAAAATATGCTTCATTCACATAATGCATTAGCAAACTGCTGAACATCAAGTGTGGAGAGTGTGGTTAAAAATTAGCATGAGCTAAAATGAATGGACAAATGTTCATAGAGAACTTAAAATAATTGATAAGTGGTTCAAATCGGTAATGGATTAATAAGTAAAAGAGATAAAGATTTAATGATAAAGAGTAGAATTGATGAATAAATGGTTTAAGTAAACAATGGATAAACTTTTGGTTATGGTTCAAATAGAATGGTTAAAATACATGGTTCGCTAATAGTAATAGATGGACACATGTGAGAGTAATGGATAAACAGTAATAGTAACAGTGAAAGTAATTAAAAAGCTAAGCTAAGGGCCAAATGGCTAACAGTGAAATAGCTAAAAAATACATACCTAAAATTGATGGATAAACACTGAAATAGTGAACTAACCGTAATATGTAATCATTTGGAACACTTTTTTACCCTAACCCTCAAAGTTAAACTCTGCCCCGTATGAAAACTAAAGATTTATATCATAATGTAAAATGCATTTTTTTTCTCCTTAAAACGGACTCGTTAATGGATGTAAAAACAATCGTTTGGCAAAGCCCAGGTATCACGTTTTTGTTCAACAATACCGAGCCCAACATCTGACAAGGCTGTGCTGGTGTCTGGCAAAAAAGGTCAGGAACCAATCTGTTGCTTAGAAAACAATAGTGTTTTAAAGGTTAATTATCATGTCTGTTTAAAAGTAGAGCAGTGGATATCATATTTTTCTGAACTGTATATGAAATGTATGTAGGCCTTCTGTATACAGTATACAGTGAAATACAACAAACCTGTAATTACTTGCACATTTGAACAACAGGGGGCGCAGTGAGCAGCTGTGAGACCCACCATCCCCTGTGCTCAGAGAGGACTGGAGCAGACACCGGGGCCTTGAAATCCGAAGTGACAGCTGCTTTCAAAGCATACAGGATGAGCATTCCCCTCCTACTAAGAAAGTCTTTATTGGTTTTTGCAGAGAATGTGAGGAGCTGACATGTCCACACAGAGGTGTACCTCTTTCTCCTGCTTACAATTTCACACCAGTTCAACAGGTCAATGGTAAAATTCATACACAAATGAAGAAAATGCAATCATCATCTGAATGCCTGAAGAGCTTGGGTCCTCAATGGCTGATTGTACCATGTTCAGTGGCATGCACTTCAGACACTGTGCTACTCTGCTAGTCTGCCAGTCCAATAAAAAGATATGTCCATGAGCCATTCAAATCTTTGAAAATCTCTTAAGAGCTGTTTCCAAAGACGGCCAAATACTGATTATATATCTATCTCAGTGCCTGTTTTAACTCCAATGTGTCATTTCTTTGTATTCCGGGTAAAGTGTGAGATCCTTTGTTTGTGTATACTTGTCTGCTAAGTAGATGTCTCTTGTTTAGTGCAATGTATTTGGCTGACTAGTGTTCTTAATTCTTAGTTGTCTGGTCAAAAGAGCCGAGTTAAAAAAAAAACACTGCACTGACATTTAAGTATGAGTCATTTACCACATTTACCGTAAGCCCTTTTAAGCAGCCAGTTTCCATTTCTCAGAGCTCCTCCCATACAGGCCACACCTGGTACACTTTATTGTGCCTGAGTGTATACTGTTCACACCTCCTACAAAGAACACGGGTACATCTACAGGGAGTAATCCAACCCTCGAACAATCTGCTCCACCTTTGGGAGTAGTTCTTTATTCCTTAAGCATGCCATGGCCCTGCACACAGTAGCAATGTATTGTCATTGGAATCTGAAGAGTGCAAGTCATTCAAATCAATGCTTTGGCAGACAGAGTTGCTGCACTGTCTTGTATAATCTCCAACCTAAGATAACAGTAAGAGTGGGTAGGTGTGTAGGAGTGCATACAGGGTGGAACAAAAGTGTAAAGACCGGTGCAAGTACATGCTTGTGTATACAAATTGCAATCAATTCTGTGAGCTAGCAAGACACTCAGCAATTCTTTTTTTTTTTTTATTAAATTACTGATCAGGATCAGTTGGTGATTTATTCAACTTTCTTCTTCAGTTCCAACGTGTATGCTGTTAGGACAAGTCATACTGTATGTAATGTGAGACAGACACAGCAGGAGACAAAATCGGTTCTCGTACATACAGGTATGAAACTTCAATGGGCCCCTTTTACCTTTTTTGTCATACTTTTAAGAATAAGTGAATCAACAAAATTGCACATGCAATTGTAGTGGTTATTATAGTAATCCAAAATAAGATATTTATGCATTTGAGAAAATCTTTTTAAGGCCCCTCCCCATATCGATGTCCTGGTTACTTTGTTCCACTATTCCCCTAATTACTACAATCACATGGATTTTAAGGATACAAAAAAAAAAAAAAAAAGCATATGTATAGTGAAATGAAACACTTTACCTGTTTTCATTCAAATATCCAGTCCATTCACCATCTAACCCGGTCTTTTAATTTCTATGGCCATTAAGGCCATGAATGTAACGCTAGCCTTCTGTCTCACAGAGCAGCCTACCTCTCTGGCTCTTTGTTTGGCATACATGTGACAAGGGCACAATGGAGTGCTGGACAAAAGGCCACTTATTGAGTGACTGGCAGGGAGCGGGATACATCCCTGATCATCTGTCACTCAGCAGCCTCATGCACCCATACGGCTCACGGTCAGTGTCGGGTTGCACTCTCCTCTGCCAAAAAGGCAAACGCACATGCTGTCATACTAGAAATCTGGAAGAGGTCACTGAGGTCAAGTTAATAAAATGAAACCTCTCCCTCTTCAATGTTGACTTTAATCAGTTTATTTGAACACTTTTTCAGTTTCAGTTGGCTCCACTATAGAAGAATGATTTTGGATCTGACAATCACAGGGACGTTTTAGAGACGAGGCTGGTCTGAACCGGTTCTCTGACTAAATGATCCTGTAGTGAGAGGGGTTAAGACTAGATTGGAGTTACCCAGATTTCAAATCTGAAATCCTGCAGTGTGAATTAGGAACAGCGAAGCAATTCTGAGCAGAAACCTGCAATAGCCAGAGAGAACGAAATGACCAGGTTTTCTGAAGTGACTGAAGTGATTTTTCAACGATTTGAGTTTCTTTTGCACAAGGCAGTAAATTTTGCACTTTTCTGAATTTCAGTTCATGCATTACAACGCATCATGCCAACAAAAGCATTTCAAAAGTGAGCCAGTTGAAGGGACTTCTAGTTAATCGAGGCATGAGTCCAGAAATATCTTTTATCAGCATATTTTCAAGTATTACTCCATGATTGTGTTTTGTATCTGTGTGCATGTGAAAACAGTTGCTTTTGGCAGTGGAGACTTTCCTCCCCATGTCAGTCAGCTGACTATCACTCACTGCCTCCAAGCAAATTCTCTCTGAGATCCAGAGCTCTCTGCCTCAAATGCCTGCCATGACCTTATGGCCTTTTGAGAAAAGTCAAAGGTTTAATGTGCCATCGAATCCAAAGGAGGCATGGTGTCAAGCATTATAATATTAAACATAGGTCTAAACGTAGCATACATACTGTGTATTCTTAATATTGTTGAGCTGTTGCATCATACCCTTTGTGGTTCAGTCAGAAACTTTTATATTCTCTTGTTTGTGTCTCACAGCGTATGTACTTTGTTGTACTACACTGCTGAGACAGTATTTTCTGTGCATAGGATAAATAGATTTATCTTATTTTATGCAGTGGTGGCATTTACGTACTAACATCTATAAAGTTGTTTTTCCAGAGTATAAAATACCCGACAAGTCCTGCATTCAAAAGGTAACTGACCAGTACAATAGCACTATAGCATAAATGCTACTTCTATGATTTTTTTTTTCTACTTCTAGTCTGTGACATTGCACCACATTTTAAAAAGGGATCATACATCTTGTAAAATCTTCATCGGCACCAGTTAACTATAATCGTCAAGAGTATGGAGTGGCTTAAAAGATAAAATATTAAATGTAGGTAGTAAAAGTAAAGTACAGTACCATTATCCCAAAACTATGCTCATGAGCACTACTTGATCTTATGGTGTTGGGGTTTGCAGCTGAAATGTTCCGCTATTGCTGCTTTACTCGAGGGAGGTTTTGTTAAAAGAAACACTTGTGTATTACAGAATATATAGATTAAATAGAAATTAAAACCATGATAAGCAGTAACTCTTAATTGGAACACAGGTTCCTTATAGTACATTTGCTAAAAGCAGCACAGAACAGCCTACAGTGAATATATCCAAACGCACTTGAACTAATAATAGCATATGCTGTTTATTCAATGCCCTGGTACTGTCAATGAACTTCCCTTGTATTCCGTGTCTGTTTACTCTGCTCCGAGCACTCATATTTTTGCATGAGTAGCTTACAAACTGCTCCATTTTTGAACTTCTCTCTCTCTCTCTCTCTCTCTCTCTCGCTGAAGGTGGGGGCAGAGAGCTATCAGCTGCGCGCTGCAGACATCATTACTAGGGGAGACGCTCTCCACCGTCAGCGCCGGAGCAGAGCAGGGGAGCCCTGGCAACAAGGAGCGACACAAACTCCCAACAGCCCGCAACAAACCCCCACAGTAAGTCGCGCAAAACTATTTATTAAAGAGCTGCCGGCTGTCATTGCTTTCACCATGTCACTTTTCTCTTTTGGAGCTGGGTAGATAAAAAAAAAAAAAAAAAAAAATGGCTGGAAGAACTGGGAAGGGTGGCGCTGACGCTCTGGTTTACTTCAAAGCCTTTGGAAAATGTTTACTTCGCACTCTGACCTATATGGAAGTGACCGAAGAGTAGCGGGGCGCACGGGTTTCGGGTGTGTGTACTTGTCATTTCGGAAGGCAAATGCAAAGTGGCGTTTAAGTGGGACCGAAACACAGCGGAGGTTTGGCGGGGATTCTGACCGAGCGGGGAGCGCGTCCGCCGGGCGAGTTGGTGTCGAGAAGGCGCTGTACTTCCAGTAACTGCGCCACTCGACCTCGGCTCAAACATTTGCTCTTTGCAGACTATTTTCCATCGCTAAACACTGCCATACATGGCTGAATGACGTTGCTTCGAGCCGCATACGTCTTCTTTTGAACTCTTTTCCTACTGACAAGGACTGTCAAAGGCAAGCATTATATATATATATATATATATATATATTTTTTTTTTTTTATCTACGTTTCACCATCGCGGAAGTGTTTTCTCTACACGAAAAGAGACGAAGAACAACTAACCACAGTCCACATCATTTCTCCCGTGTTTGCTAAAAACCAATTTACGTATGTTTTTGCGTCGCTTGAAGGCATTTATTGCTGCATACAGTGTGCGATTTGTTACGAGACAGTGTTTTACATTTGCCAGCTGGTTGTAAAGGACATACGGTTTGTGATTGCAGGACTACCCGTGATGTCATTCATCCTAGCTTGGACCATTATATAACGGGACTGTAGGGAAGCCTGTGATAGCGGGCTATTTTTACTCTGTTTACACCTCGGAGCAGGGTTGGCTATGCGTCCCAAGTGGTAGCCTATGCTTTCACGCACATTATGAATTTAATATGGCATCCAAATGAGACCGATGTGGATGCACAAATCGTACTGCTGAGGATGAAAAGCTGCACTTTTCTTCACCGGCAGAGCGTGTTTACACTTTTAAGTGTTCCCCTTTTTTTTTTTTTTTTTCTGATGGTGTCTGTGCAATTTAATAGAAAAGAAAAAAAAAAAAAAAAAAGAAAAAAAAAAGATCAGCCAGCTTTACTTGCTGGTTATTTCTCATGTTTGCAGCAAGTCCTCTTTAGCAATGAATGACTAGTCATCGTGAAGAGGGCTTTTACTACACATATCTCAGCAAACACTCACAGCATATAATAGTAATATATATGACATATAAAACATTATACGGTATATGTTTACTACTCCAGTAAATTAAAAGTGTGAGCTCGCAACTTTGGTAGAGCAAATAATATAGAAATCTTTCACTGAATATTCTTAATATATAATACATTTGTGTCAGCTCCTCCCCTTTATCACTCTATTAAATCCATGATGCATTCTAAACACATGCAATTTTGCCAATAATATTACTGAAATTCAACTCAATATTATATTAGAGCTTCCTTATTGGCACACCCTCAGCAATATTTCAGTATAAATATACATGCACATTATTTTAGTGTGCTGGACCATCTGAATAAGGTTATACACAATAGTAGTCTTGATCTTTGTAAATCTGAGTGTCTGCCGAGGCAACATCCATTTTAAATATAATAATATGGCTCTTGTCACAACAGTTGCTAACAGATGTTTGCAGTTTAGAGTATCTAAATGCTGTGTTTTGTTTACTGCTGCTTTGGGATTCACTCATATGCAACACCGTGTGGAAGAAAACAACAGTTACAGTGTTTATAGTGAAGAATGAAGAGCCTTTATAGTCTACACAGCTCACTTATGAAACACCTCCATTGGCTGCAGTGTTGGTTTGATAGTTAGGTTTTGCACAGCTCTGTTTTTGCTGCTGTTGCAAGGGCTCTCCAGTCAATTTGAGTGTAAAAAAAAAAAAAATAGCTACCAGTTTGGAAGCTCTATTTTCTGTGAAAGATGTGAAACTTCCAAGGCTATGGGGGTGAGTTACTGATTAGTTGAATTGCTTGCTTGCTTTTGGCTCTATCCTGTAAACACATTTTGTATGGCCCAGTGAACATCACTATAACATGTTCAGCATCTTCCTCTGGTTTTCTGTAACGCAGTCAAATTCTAAATAGTAAATCCGATAAATGTTTTCTACGAGCTGAGAAAACAAAATGAGAGGAAAAAAAAAAAAGTTTATAAACTGTCATTTTGAGAGTTGTAGTGAAAAGTCTTTAAAGTTTAATGATAAACCTGGGATGCAGTATATCAACATTCAGGCTGGGATTGATTTGTCCTGTTTAATTATAGGAATGGCCTGATATATTCATAGAAGCAGCAATGCAAAAAAAATAATGCAAAAATACTCACAATATCTGGTTCTGGCTTGTGAATGAAGTAGAGCAGAGAGAATTAATTCTGATCAAAAGCATATTGAGACTATTTTGTATTTTGTTGTGCAGCCAATTCAAAGAATTTGAACTTTTATTTATTTTTTCTTTGCTATTATTTTGACTTTTTCAATTCTCAGTGTCTTACATAAAGCAGGTTACCATCTACCTTGTAACTGGTGACGTATTTATGTATAATGATGACGAAGCGGTAAATGATAAAACAAATCAAATCAATCCAAAAACATGCACCTCAGGTCAGGTTACCTGGCGCCGCGCTAGTGGCAGCCTGTTGCAGCAGCTCCCCCCTGAGAGCCCCCCTGCTGTAGCGAAGAAATTTCCCCTTGGGGATCAATAAAGTGAAATAAAATTAAAAAAAAAAAAAAAAAAAAAAAAAAATCAACAAGTGTTAATCCCTGTGTGACGCCATGAAGAAGGTATTTTAGGGCTTTCTTTTAATGAAGAAAAATGAACCCGTTCGACAATTTAACCAAATCGGTAACGGGTCATGCCAAAAGAGAACACCTGTTTAAGGAGATTCCATTTTTGAAAACAAATATATTCTGAGAAGAGCACTGCCGGAGCGTGAGCCAAAGTCAGCTGCTCTGTGAATTTAAACAAGGCAGTTATGGTGCTATGACAGCGATTGCTTTGCATATGTGAGATGAACGTAGTGGAAACGGTGCCCTCCAACATTTTCAAAAGGAATTTCAGGGTTGGGGTGGAGAAAAAGTTAAAGCATGGCCCAGATCTTTCAGGACTGTGTTTGGAAACTTACAGCAAGATGTCTTACGGCTGGCGAGTACATGACCGAGATGGAGACTGAAGATAGACAGGTTTTTACAAGGAACATAAACAGAGGGTCTTGTGGGGATTTAGCTAGGAAGGTAAGGATTAAGCAGGTGCTGAGTGTACAGATATGTGTCATGTGTCATGATGAAATGTAGAAATATGTAGTTATTCATGGTGTACCAAGGAGTGAGCAGGAAAAAAGACACTGCATATTTATGGAACAGTGGACGGAGTAGTTGTAGTTTAAATGAGTTTCGGATTAAAGCAGTAACAATTTTTATCTGGTCCATCAGAGGAGCAGGTTCAGTTTTTTTCAGATTTCTTTGAGCTGAGGCTTTGCCTTATTTATGAGGGCAAGCTTGAAGCAAGAGACCAAATTGTAGTGCTCTATTGTGTGGTTGTGCCACTGCGAATCAGTTCTTCACACACACACACACCTACAGTAACACACACACACACACACACACACACACACACACACACACCTACAGTAACACACACACACTCACACACTCTTTACCACTGCCACTATAGCCTTTGATTCCAGCCGCCACTCACTTCCAAATGGTAATGGGAGGCAATTAGAACCCAATGTGTCCTAATCACAAGCCATTTAACTGAGCTTGGCTCATTTGACAGAGCCATATGTGTGCACACGGACCCACACAGTCACAAGGACATGAATACACACATCTGCTGGATCATGCTAGAGTGTCTTCTTTGTCTTTGGAATTTGCTGCCTGTGTAAGGGAAAAGAGGGAAACAGTGAGCGAGCGAGCGAGCGTGTGTGTGTGTGTGTGTGTGTGTGTGTGTGTGTGTGTGTGTGTGTGTGTGTGTGGAGAGAGAGAGAGAGAGAGATTTCCAGGTAATGATTGGATGGAGATTTCAAGGCTGAATGAATAAGTGACAGAAATGGCTCTATACTCTGCGAATACAGGCAGAATGAACGATGGGTGGGAGGGTCAAATGGATCGACCAAGGCGCCAAACAGGTCTTTGTGTATTTGTATAGAAATGAGCCGTAACAACATTTGCTTACAGAAATACTTTGACAAGTTAAACACTGCAGGCAGAAGTGTAGTGCACAGAAGCTCCCACCTCTCTAAGTATGAAATAACATTTACACAAATACTCTGAGATGTACACTGTGTGTGTGTGTGTGTGTGTGTGTGTGTGTGTGTGTGTGTGTGTGTGTGTGTGTGTGTGTGTGTGTGTGTGTGTGAGTCAACACAATCATACTTGTCTCGTAAGCTTTGTGATGGCTCGCATTGCTTCCTCCCATCAGGTGAGTACAGTAGTTTGGTATTGGGACAGAACAACAGAGAGAGGTGGTGGTAACCAGACAGAAGAATAGACCAAAAGTATTTAAATTATACCGTATCAGCTAATCATATGTTGACAACACGACCATTGTAAGACACTATCAGCTCTTATGTGCAGCCAAAGTTTTCTTCATGTTCCCTTTTATTTGCCACGACAGCCCTGACTCATGTACTTGTAGTGTCAACATGCCGTAACCAACAACAGACACTTGTTATGCTAATGTAAACACGCATACAACAAATATTGAATTGCTCTCACTCGTCCTTCAGAGATGACAACATTTAGTCACATACCAAGAAAGAACACACTTCAGACAAATGAATGGTTAAAGGGTGCATGTTTCAGCAAGCCACCATAGTTAAGGATATTGATTAGACGCTGCTCTCCTGTTGCTTTACTGCTGGCCTCTCTGTCTGATCTGTGTTTGATGTTTGATGTGGGATAATGACGATCATGTCAACTCATCTCTGCTGCGGTCACACCGGACTGCTGTCACAAGTTATAATCCCTGGTTGTCTCCTTTTATACCAGAAGCCACTCGTTTTGCTCTACAGTGAGAAAGGAAGCAGTGTTGTTTGGAAACGGAGACGAAAAGCGGCAATAACGTTGGAAGTTCGGTATCGAAGGAGGCGAGTTGAAAAAAAAGGATGACAAAAAAAGCCGACGGAGAGTGCCGTGAGTGGGACAAAAGAAGAGCGTGTGAGAAAACTGATTTCAAACAAAACAACAAAAAAAAGTAAATAGCTGTGGGTGGGGATGGGGGCAGATCAAGAGATTGAGCTGTCTCGTTGAGCCATGCAGTGTGCTCAGACCTTTTCAGCGTTTCCTTTCATCCTCCTCTATTCATGAGTGCACCGAGTACACATGCATGCACACAAGAGAAAGGACACACTCACACACAGCGTAGTGCCTTTAAAGGGGATCAATGAGCGTTTTTTTGCATTTTATGTGAAAGAACATTCCACTGTGTGTAATCGTGTGTTTTTATTGCTTAGTCTGTTGTCTGTAGGAATGCGATGGCCGGCACTCCAATCTGCAATTCATATATCGGGAGTGAAAACATTTCATAGAGGGGTCAAGGAGGCCGCTTTTTCGGGATTTTATGAATCACTGAACTTGACAAATGCAGTAGTTGAAGTCCAAATTGACATTCAGAAGGGATCACTGTTCTGTATACGACTGTGAACCACTTGTTGATCATTATGTGTCGGCATTAGAGTGCATGTATAAATTTGCCGTCTATCCATCTCGTGCTTACCGTCTTCATTTTGAAGCGGCAATCTAATCAATACCAATCTTCTGAATGACCGAGATACTCCCGGTGTCTGAATGAGAGGCAGAGAGGGAAAGATGAATAGAGGGAGAGGGGACTGAAGCCATCCTACAAACTTGTGTTACACTGTCGGGTCGATAAAGCTGCTACATGGCTCAATAACCATGTGAAAAAGGGAAGCTGGCTCTGGGACTTAGTTCAGCTGTGTGTTGGCTTTGGCTTTGTAATGGCTGCCAGTGTAGCTGACATGATAGACAGTTGTCTATATGCCAGGCAAGTTGCTGTAAAAGGCTGAACTGGACTGAACTCCGGGGCGTATAGGGTCTAAATGATGACAGAGTGCTATTGTAGGCAAATGACAAGCACTTAGGCTACAAATTTGAATTCCTGCTTCAATTTGAATCAAAGCGATTCATCAAATCAGTAAGATCTTCTGCGCTGTTGCGCAGGATCACCTCTGTGCCGGCCTGCGCTATACATCAAATCTAATACTTCATGTGGGTCATCATGAAATAGTTAATTCAGCATGCTCCTCCTGTGATCTCGCCGCTTTGATTCATATTTGATCGTGTTCCAAGCAAAGCCTGGCTTAGAGGGAAGGGTTTTAGGCACTGGCCTTTTGAGGGCCAAGATAAATGAGGGAGAACCTAACTGATAACAGTTCACTCCATAGGAAATACAAATATGGTTTGAGTTATTTTGTCTATGTTTAATTGCATTATATAGTGCATAACAGAGCAGGGTCTCTGAGCTCTTTCAACTGTGGATTGCTCAATGACAAAGCCACATTACTGTAAGGGGGACTGGAATCTGGTTTAGTTGCTTAAATTTTTGACTTTCTCGGTCCTTGCTATAAATAATATTCCAAAAACATTTTTTTTTTCTCATGTGCATTTCTGCCTCTGTAGTTCTCTTCAATCTTCCACATCTCCATGCCTTCTTGTAACTGGGTTTTACATATTATTTCTCTCTTCTCTTCTCTTCTCTTCTCTTCTCTTCTCTTCTCTTCTCTTCTCTTCTCTTCTCTTCTCTTCTCTTCTCTTCTCTTCTCTTCTCTTCTCTTCTCTCATCTCTTCTCTCATCTCCTTATAAGAGGCAGTAGAGGATTACAGAAGGGAGTTGACACTGACTGGCAGGCAGACAGCTCCTGCAGACTCTTCTCTTTCCCATAGAGCTTCAGGTTTGGGACGGGGATAAGCTGACAACCTGGGACACAGTCAGATAGATGGTGATAAGGGAGCGAGATGAAAGGAAAATGCTTGGAATTGGGGTCATGTACCTATAGTGGAGCACAAATGTAATGATTTCTATTATTTGAACAGAAACAGTAACATTACATTCACAGGTATTGTTTGTGTAAGGATTATGATAGAAGTAATGGATTTTAATGCAGTTTGACTTAATATAGTGAGCTACTGTAAATACATAAGTCAAAATAGCTATTAGTTGTGCTAGAAGGCCGACTTACAGTCTTGATCTATAATTGGTTACATTTCAGTATTAGATATTCCATATTAGCATCAGTCCAAACACCTCTTTACTACTCATCCTATTTAGCCTTAACAGTTGATTTTCTTTTTTATTCATACACTGTTTACATTCAAAAGTACATTTGTACTTATTTGTACTGTAACTCTGGTTTCCACAGGGTTATCTTTATCTTTTTCTCTTAAAACATGTCAAGAAATGGTGGACCAGTGTTTCCCAAAGCCGAATGTGAAACCTAAAATGTCTTGTTGTGTCCCAACCAACAGTCCACAACAAAATATGTTCAGTTTATCATGAAAGACTAAAGGAACCATCAAATATTCACATTGAGAAGCTGCAATATGATAATTGTAGCTTCGCTATCATTATTTGTGTTAATTACTTTGAGTACATTAGCTGCTTTTAATGTGTGACTTATACTTTTATTGTGTTGTTTTGATCATTTTAACCTTTAAAGAGTCTTTGAGTATCTTGAAAAGTGCTATATAAATAAAATGTATTATTATTATAAATAGATCAGAATGATAAATTGATTCAACTAGTCAATTAATCAACTAATCGTCGCAGCTCTGCTTCAAAGTTCTGTATATTCACCTACACCTATAGCACTCCTCTGGAAATGTCTAGTCTCCAGAGGATCCATGACGTGATGGTAAATAATATGCATTTCAGGTAAAAATGACTCTTTATGTACCTCTATTTTTACGAGCCTCTACCTCAGTGATTGCGAGCACAGCCCCCAGATCCTCAGCTGAAAAGTGGGTGTGTGGATATCAACAATGACTTAGGTCTGAGCCAGGAGGATATGCATTGAGCGAGAGGAATTCAATAACAGGAAAATGGCCAGTGATAGAAACAATCCCTGGAATACCAAAACCCACCCTTCACCAATGTTGTTCTTGGCAAAACTTTGCTTTCCATTACTACTGTTTACTCCTTAGGATGCTGATGTCAAGACACAGCACATGGCAATTTGGACAGGATCAGGGCGTTGCACCCGAAAACCTCTCAGTCCATTGATGTTTGGTGATGTGGCATGTGCAGTGAAGGCCCGAATTCCAGTCTGTACAGGGCTAATTGTTGTCCCCATCCTCTCTCTGACCATGCATTGGTATACGAAAACAAAGGACCTGGTTCACCATATGGTCAGGGGCATACATGGGTGAACACTGGATGACAGGTTGAGACAAGCCTGTGCAACTAAACCACAAGCAATATTTAAAACAGTGTCTGTAAGGCTGAAACTATTTCCTCTCTGACACACTGAATGCATGGCTGGATAGCTGGCTTTCTCTGTCTGTCTGTCTGTCTGTCTGTCTGTCTGTCTGTGTCGCTGTCTCTGTTTTGTCGTGGCTTGGCCATTTCACCTTTTTCACTGGATGACTGACTGGCTGGCTGGCTGGCTGGCTGGCTGGCGGTGGATCAGCCTTATCTGACTGGACATTTGGCTGGATGCTTGGCTGCAGGCTAGCTAGCCAACAAGCACTCTGGACACATGTCTGACTGACTGACTCGCTGGCTGCCTGACTGACTCACTATTATTTCTGGCGCTTCAGTTAGCTATGTAGTAAGCTCATGACATTGGAACAGGGACATTTGGCTTTGACAGTCAGGGAGGTGTGCTAAAACACTGCTCTGGAGATCAAACCTCGTAAGCCAGGATATTCCTTGCCTGCCTATGATCCCCAGGAGTCCATCACCAATTACAGTATCAGGACCTCTTTGGAGAGAGTATCTTTATTTATTTTCTTTCACCAACCTAGACTACAATCTTTGATCATATAGTTTCACAAAGTTACTCCAGTTTCAACCAGCCCTCTAAACTAAGTGGATTTTACAGATTATAAACTGCGGAGAGGCGACTTAATTGGAGCTATAAATTACACCGACATGTTCTAAGATGGTGACATCACTCCTGCCTCGACTGTGGTGACAAAAGCACATATCTTAAGAATTCACTATTGTGCATGGCTCTGCACTGATACAATAAAATCAATTCTGCCTCTTTTACTCTACATGTTTTATAATTGTCAGAGAGTCTCTTTCTTTAAGTCATTTCACACTGTTATTGATTTGATTGGACACAGTTATTTGAGGATAAACTGACCCTTGTCTCAAAAGGGACATATACAAATAATTTATAATCCAATTTCACGTATTGTATTGGCTTGAAAAAAAAAAATCTCTTGTGGGAACCTGTGTTCAGGAACATAACAACAGTGCAAGTCATGCATACGTGTTTAAAGCATGTGTACGTGTCTGCACCTGTTTACGGCTGTACGTTTATGTGTGTTACGTTTGCATTTCATCTATTAGTGTGTGAGTAAGTGCGTGCGTTTTCGTGTATGCTGCAGCTGAGCCTTGTGCGTTTGCGTGTGTGCTAATCAGCGAATGACTGTGCTGCAGGGGTAGGTGATGATCTCTGGGAAACAGATAAATGAGGTTAATGTGAGGTTTCACTGTGGCCAGGCCAGGTCCGGTTCTCTGACACTGCCATTTACTATCAACTGCAACAGTGCACACACTAATACCTGCCCCGGACATGTACTTTGCTTAGAGTAGTGCATAAGAGAACCACCCCTGCACTTATGCTATCTCATGAGAGGTGTTTCCATGCAATATCACACCTATTAGCAGGCTCGCATGTGACTCATTATATATTCATACAGACATATTAATAGCAGATATTTTCAGGAACATGCAGCACACACTTGATGCAGCTGTGCTTTTGCTAGTGGACACACCCATCTGACAGGGGCTTACCCAGAGGAAATACATGTGGTAAGAGAAGAAAGTAGAGCTAATGGGAAATTACTTGTCATCCCCGGATCAAAATAACTCTGTTTTCTGTACATTCCAGCACCTTAGTTGTCCTTAGAGGAACTTTTTTTTAACTTCCCAGATGTCATATGTCGGTAAGCCATAGTTAGAGTAGGTAGTTTTGGAATTATCATTATCATTTGACAAGTAGGTATGCTATGATGGTGACCTGAGAATCCGACAGTTACAGAAGATAATGTCAAACATACTGCATGCAGTATGTCTGTTGTTTGATGGTCTGACGGTTTACTAACAAAAGCCGGATGCTTCACCTTGTAGTTGGTAGATGGATCCCTTTGTAATATACAATTTCTTCTTCATGTTGCAGCATTAAAACAGATAAAACAACTTTTGTTTTATCTGTTTTAATGCTGCATTTACTCCACTGTATGATCGGTAATGTGTTCGGAAACAATATTTCCAACAGCACTTTAAGACATGCTGCGCTGAAGCAGATACTGAATGGCTTCCTACTACGCCTGCCTGCCAGATGAGTAGAATTAACCACTAACCTAAAAAAAAAAAATAAGAAGCTGCGGAACTCCCCACGTCCCATCAAATCTCTCGCATCCAATTAGCCTCAAAATCCGGCAACAGACAATTTTGAGTGAAAAGATGTCCCCCTGCCCCCCCTCTCTCAGCCCGGTGCTTTGGATTTTGAGGCGAGCGCCCAGTCAGCTTGGCTTAATGCTACATGACGTGCCATTAGCTCTGGTAGCTATTTGCCCCCACACCACCTCCAGTCGGGCAGCCTGAGATGGATAGCTGAGTGCATTTGCAACATGACAGGACACGCTACCTAACTGTTGCTGAAAGGGTGGGGGTGAGAGCAGAGCGGTAGTGTACACCTTTTAGGAGGCATTTCGTAGATAGCATTTATTTGGTGAAGAATGGATTTCTGCAGATAATGAAGAGATAATGTTCTGCTTTTCAAGGTAAAAGACTGCAGATGAGTTTTCTACCAGAGACGAGACGGCGGTGATAATTGGTACCAGACAAGATCAGATAAAAGTTAATGGATTTATTATTAACTTGCTGTGTACTTGCTTATATTTGACAGGACACCTGCAGTATACTAAGATTAAACAAAATTACAAATTAAAATACCAGAGCAGGTGAATGTGAAAAAAAACAAAACATGTTAATGATAACATATCGGTCTTGGCTGTCCCACATTGATTGTTCATTGCAAGCTCTGTTGGTAATTTGGAGGCCGTTACTTTGATTGTCCATTTATCTTGATTAGTTCTAAGCAAGGTGAAGAAAAAAAGGTGACAGCTCAATTTTGAGGTGATTTGGTTTATACATGCATACCATCTGAGATATTAAGTTATATAGTTCATGGTACCTAATGTGGATGCACGAGGCTGATTTGTTGAACTGTCTCACTTCGTAGATATGAGACAATGCATGAAGAGGGTATGCAAGGTTTCCTGGGCTTCTGAAAGAAAATCCGGCAGCAACAGGGATGCACACACTGCTGACATGAATTGCGTGACGTTTGCCCTTGAACAGAGTGACCCTGAAGCATGTGAGGGCCACTGTGATCCGCTGTGATACTGAACACGAGCTCACATCTGCAGATACCCTCCTCGTGGATTAACTGCAGCGTAAAATGACTGCCACGATGGACCGGTTTGAACTTTTCAGTGCTGATCATCTTTTTTTTTTTTTTTTTTTTTTCTATTAATGAGATGTTAAAGAACTATGCTGTCATTGAGCGTGAGGTTTTTAGAGCTAAAGTAGAGTTACAGCCAGATTCTCCTTCCCATAAGCAAGACAAGTGATGAGGAATATGTTGACAAGTTCATAAAAGCGCTAGAGCATAGCATATGTTGTTATTGTACACGAGCACAAGGCGGGTGTTTGTTTTGGAGGTGGGCTGTGCATTTAAGACTTGAGGAGGCATTGGTCACTAAGGTTGCAAAGTATGAGTCAGCTGATACTATCTGACCGCTTGGTTATTAGTGCTGACCGCTTGTGTTTACATTTGGTTGTCGTGGTAATGTCAATATATTGATTTAAAGAAAAATACAGATGTCAGGTACACATAAGAAAGAGGCTCTAGTACTTGTAAAATAGTCTAGTGTCAGTTATCAGAGAAGGCTCCTTAGCCTTTACACTTGATGTATTAGAAACATGCCGAAATAGAAACATTTGTGTCTAATATTGTTCGGGATGTGTGCTTGTTTGTAAAGTACAGACATTAACGCGCATATTGAATGTGTGTGTGCTTGAATGTGCGTTTGAACATGTTTGACTTCCGATCTGCTGACGTGCAACAAATCAAGGCTTTATCTGCTTGACCCACAGGCTATCTGTATTCCTCTTGGAAGCGGATCTTTTGCGGTGTTGCATCTACATTTTCTGTTTATCTGGTGATGATGTTGAAACAGAGGCTCCCATTTTCAGCAGAGTGATCAATCTAAAACTGGACACCAAACACAAGTTCAAAGATTCATGTTGCAAAAGTGTTCTTTCAGTCCCCAAATCCCAACAGAGAAGCTCAAGTCCCCTCTCCCAGCCTATGATGTTATTTTCAGAAAACTTGCACAAGGCTGCTAAGAAGCTGCTGGATTTGCAGGTTTCTATTTGAACTTTTTGCAAAGGTTTTTCTCTGTCATAAGTGTGTTTGCCAAGAGCAACACATGATTAGAGTCCACCAATATTCATACTACTCAGTCTGCTCTGCTCCAGCTTTGAGAGAAGAGATTTGTAGGGTTTATATTGTTGTTGTTTGCTTGTAATCTTTTAAAACTGAGGCACAGTTTCATAATGCCTCGTAAAAGTAGTAAGCTTGTGTCCTGTACTCATTTATATGATTTCCTGTTTGTAAGCCTCACAAGACGGAAAACAAATGCTTCCACCAGATACGACTAAGGTCAGGTCGTCTAGTTTTCCGCAGAACAAATGATGCAAGGTGAGTTTACAGTCAGTCAGAGATTTGTAACCTACACTAGTGTAAGCACAGCTCATATCAGCTGCCTCGAACTGGAAAGTATATGTTTTGGACACATAATGAAGCTGTGAGCTGTTTTTCTCCATAAGAGAGAGAAAGCATAAATATAAAAACAACAAAAGTTTTCCATGATTTCCCAGGTGGCTGACATGGAATTTATCATTTGGAAAATCGTGCAAATTTTAATCCAGTCTAAGTACCACAATGTATTTTGGGGCCTTCTTGTAGGTTCACGTAACTGAACGTAACGGACGTCATTTCAACCTTGTCCCCCATATCACGGTAACATGACTCATGACAGATTTCCAGGCTGATTCTCAACATTTGCGCACGACTCAGTACGAGCTGGACCAACCTAAGATATTTCTGTGTCTGACAATCTTTGAAGAAACATCTGAGATTTAATTAAGGATTGTAAATTTGGTTTTGGGCACAGCAAAAAGGCTGATAAAGTTAATTGAAATGCTTTGTTCCAAAATTTATTTCATTTAGTTTAATTACTGATATTTAGTTGACCAGTGATTGTCACATAAAAATGTGTAACACACCACTTTAAAGCAAATTGTATTTACCTAAAGTCAAATATGGAAATAGATCCTGCACCGAATAGTTTGGTAATTAATAGTATTACAATGAGGTCATCTTTTGCCACTTGCCTCTGTCACTGTCAGACCCAAGTAAAACATCTGATCTGCCTGAGCTGATAATATGTTTGCTGTTCCGAGTACTGCAAAAGCAAACTGGCATCTGAATTCCCAGAAAGCTATTTTTGGTACTTACAAAATTTGCAGATGTTTTTTCTATTTTCTGTGAAAAGTTCAGAGGTCACAAATAAAATGTCCACATGATCCATTAGCAGTGGAGATAAAAAGTTTATGTCAGGTCTTGTGCATAATGTAATAGTGATGAAAGTGCTACTGCAAATTGTTTTGAATCATGTCAGACTATGCTTTTTTCAAATATCTCAACCAGTAGCATTTTGCAATTACTGTATGTATTAAAAGCAAGGCAAGCAGTATGACCACTGATTTCACTTTAATGATGCCTTTCAATTCCCCTGGATATTTTTTTAATCCTTTAAATTGATCCTTTAATTTGCACTCTGCTCAAAAGCTGCGTGTAAGCTGTTCTTAAAATATGCAAACCAGATTCAATTCACAGCTATTTTACATTAAAACGCTGACATATCACATAAAATCCACATGGATGAGACATGAGGGTATCTTTGAGCACTTGTGGAGCTAAACGCCTAATATTTGGGGTCTTCAGAATGCGTTTATGAAATAATTATGTCCATTCTGTTTAATGCAGGGCACCAGGAAAACAGCATTTCAGGGGGAAGAACAATTGAAGGGTGGGGTTGGTTTAAAAAGAAAAAAAAAAAAGAAGAAGAAAAGTCATCTTTTGTCTGGCCAGTGCCAATAAGTGGTTTGTTTTTATACTCCCCTTTCCCCTGCTGCTTCATCGGGGGAATCACTCAATTATTGAACCAATGCTAGGCGGGCAGTAGAAGTGTGCTTGTCCTGCAAGTGTGCATGTATTCATGCACACTTGCAGGACACAGAATCGTGTGTGTGTGTGTGTGTGTGTGTGTGTGTGTGTGTGTGTGTGTGTGTGTGTGTGTGTGTGTGTGTGTGTGTTGAGGTGGGCTGAAAGGAGCTGCAGTAATTTCACAGAGTAAGAACTGAGCGCCTGCCCCACTTTCAGTCTTTTAATCATGTATAGACACTCGGGGCACTACTGTGTGTGTGTGTGTGTGTGTTTGTGTGTGACTGTGACTGTGACTGTGTGTGTTAAGCAGAGTGTGAGAGAAGGGTTTTGGTACAGTATGTGTCAAAAGAGAAAGCACTTAGAACTCCCTGACCTGAGACTACACTGTGTGTGTGTGTGTGTGTGTGTGTGTTTGTGTGTGTTTGTAGGCACCATTTTTTTTTTTTCAACATAAAAAGGCAGGATCTGTCACTACAGAATCACTGTCCTCATTTCAACTTTTGGGCTGCAGCTGGCTTCGTTGCCAGTGATTTCTTGACTGGGCCGAGTGGAGCTGAAATTTATTTTTTTGAGATTTTGATGCAAATACAGAGAAAATACTGTAAGAGCTAAATACAATATTTACAGAATTTGCATGATTGGTAAGAATGTCTAGAAATAATCGAGCTAATAATTAATAAAACAGATATGTGAGAGAAAGGTCCTAAAATTCAACACTTTTACGTTTTCCAAATGGCCTGCTCTACGTGTAACTACGATCTCTGTTTGACAGGGGTGAGTGTGTGTTTGAGTGAGTGCGCATTTCATTTGTTGGCCCCTCCAACAATGAAATCTCAGTATGACCTTGTAGCAGTTTGTAGCCCCACGGTGCCCATCCCTGTGACTAACGCCCAGTCTAACAAGCTGCCACAAGCAAGTGCACTATTGTACTTTGACAAGAACACAATATACAACTCCATGTAGCTGGGCAGCAAGCTTCTACACGCCTCCCCAGTGTGTGAAGTATAGTCTGCTGTACATGAACATAAAACCAGGAAGCAGAAGTGTATAAAATATTCAACATGAGATATTTTTATTTAAAGGTGATACAGAGTCTCAGTGGTTACCGTATCGTCTCAAGGTGGCAGTCATCTTTAAAAATAGAGCAGTATTTAGTCTTAACACCCTGGAAGTATTTGAGCCATGGGTTCCCTTGCCATAACTGTATGCACACTCAAAGAGGAGTTAGGACAAGCGGGGTAATGCCTTCCAAGATGCAGCTTATTTGCAAGTATACACTTTTAACCAAGCATTTGTCCATTGGCTTCCTTGTAGGTACGAGTTAGGCAGCCAAAAAAAAGCCTACTGAAAAGAAAACATTCTATTTTGATATGTATCGACTTGATTTAACCACTGAAATTATTACTCATCCTATACTATTTCATTGTAATAGTATTTTGGGGGTTTTCTCCTGGATCATTTGGGTGTATATCTGCAGGGAGACGAGATGTCACACTAGACATGTTTGAGCCTGGCCCCCGGAGCCATGACAGCAGTGCTCTACATCTCCAGCCTGTCAAGCATTGACAGTGTAGCTCACTATGGAATGTTAACAGCCAGGCTGGGTGTGGCCTCACTGTGGTAGCGACTCTGACCCTGTGACCATGGTTATATAACTGATTGCCTGTGTTTTGCGTGCGTGCGTGAGTGAGTGGGAATAACTTTTTATGACGCGTCATGTGGCTGACGTGACTTGACGATGTCGTAACCCAAAGTCACAAAAGAATGAACTATGCTGACTTGAAGTGCAACATTATTCTCGGAGTTAAATTGAGCTCCACAATTCAACTCCTGAGGGAGTGACTCGTCATTTTCCTTGAACCTGTTTTTTTGGTGATTCCTAAGATACAAATGAGCATCCGCTGTATGTCAAATTCATACTCGAGGTCGACCCATACGATTTTTGAGTTATTGGTGAATTGCGAACCTACTTTCAAGGTGCGTCCCGCCCACTGCATCGGAGTGTGTCATGGCGTTAGATCATCTGAATACAAGGCTGATGTTTCTACAAAAGATAGGCACATCATGCATGCAAACTTCGACTGATGTCAGAAGCTTCTTTAATACGACTTCAATTACGTATGAAGAAATAAAGAGTGCCCTTGCATTTTTTTCCCCCCAAATATAAGCTGGAATTACAAATCGGCACCATGTGTAACCTCTCGGTTTGTGAAATGCCATTTTTAAGACTTGCGTCTGGCATGTTTGACGTCCTTATCTCCGTTTGTTTTAGCAAAAACTGACCATTTATAGACGAACTGGATAGGAGCGAGTGGTGGATCTGAGATCTGAGAACCCGAGGGCACTACGCCTGCCCACCTTTTGCGCCCTGAAGCTGCATCCATTGTGATGTTGAGTCGATGCTACATACCCAGAAAGCTTCTGTGGCGATAGCCATTTGTTTTTAACTGTAGGAACCGTGATCTGAAAAGTTAAATCTTAAAAGAACAACTGCAGTATAATTTCCCTCGTATTCAGTCATTCATGCTGATTTTACCAGATTTTGAATACATACAATTTTATAATAGTTTGTAATTGCTAGTTCATCCAGTTTCTAAAAAAAAGAATCCACTATTGGTCACAAGGGTCATAATGTACTAACGCACATAAACACAAATGCACATATACATTATAAATATACACACACTGAGCACTAGCAGTCAAGGTTAAACAAAGATAACTGGACCTTATTTGGGTTAAGGGCAGTGCAGCATGTTGGAAGTGAGCCATGACCTGATACACACACACACACACACACACACACACACACACACACACACACACACACACACACACACACACACACACACACACACACACACACACACACACACACACACACACACACACACACACACACACTTTATATTACACACACCTGTCGGTGTTGGCGTCTGCTCAGTCCTTTTTCTTGTAGTCTCTCTGTTCTTTTGTCCTCTCTGTCTTGGTCATTTCGAGGGACAGCTGGTGGGGCAGTGTCAGAACCTGTACTGTGTGTGTGTGTGTGTGTGTGTGTGTGTGTGTGTGTGTGTGTGTGTGTGTGTGTGTGTGTCTGTGAATCCTTATGTGTGTGGTTATGCATATCAGGGGAGTTAGGAGGGGAGTATCTGCAGTGTCCTGGCCAAGTATATGGGCATCAGTGTGTGTGTGTGTTTAGTGTGTGTTTAGTGTGTGCATGCGAGCACCTGTGCTGCCAGCAGGAACCTGCCACAGCCGTGGTGCTTCCTGACGTATACTGGTGACTTCCTAAGGTCGTGCTGTGAACCCCATAATAACTATTATCCTCTTAAAGTTGACTCACTCACCTGAGTGTCCATAGAAAAATGTTACAGTATTTGGTGCATGACAGATTAACACAAATATGTGCACTTAAGCACTTTTTTTTTTAAACTGACAGTCATAGATAAAGTAAACATGTCAAACAGGTTTTTTTCATGAAAAAAAGAAATGTTGTTTTTCAGCCACAAAGCTTCCCCAACTAGCTTACGGTTACTATAAGTGAGTGTCCGCTCAATGTCAGCCCAGCCCTGAGGGCTGGCCTTGAACACACTCCTCTGGTGTGCATTCCAGGTCGTCTGTGCAATCAAAGCGTTCTTAAAGCACGGTTCAGGTTTTTTGCTCGTTTGTTAAATTGACTGACTTTTCAGGATAATTCTTTTCCCACCATTCAAAAACAACTTAAAATCAGTCGGCATACAAAATTATTGCAAATGAGAAGACGGCAATAGTTAAACGAAAAGATTGAAGGTGCTGCCAACAGGCCTTTATAATCAGATATTTGCATTTTCCCCTTCAAAGTTAATCTTTTAGCCAATAGCTGTTCTTGTGTTCAGCTGCGTTTGACCCAGTTTCTATCAATTGCCATTCAAACAAGCAAACATGCAAATGAAGTGTATTTTGGTGTAGTTTTGCATGAGGGTCCTGTGGCATATGGCAAGCTTCTGATATGCGTGTTTGAGTTGGATGCATCGTAGCGCCATCTCGACCTCCCAATAAATTGGATTGGACTTTTTTTGTTTTTGCTTATTGTCCTTTTTTTTAATGTTTAATTTGACCATAACATTTTAGTGATAACAATTTTGAGATACCCACTTTGCTCATCCGAAAATGCTTTGACGTGGATTCACCTTGATTTTCACGTTGCTTTTACTTTTCTGGAAGATGCCGCGTCAATATTTGCTCCGATTGCTGAATACGTTCTGTCCTCAATCAGTGAACTTTAACTTTGGCTTATATAAGCAATTAAACCATCAAAAAGAAACGGCTCCCTCGCTGCAGTTAAAAGCATGACGGACAAGAAAAAGAGCAGAGGTTGACTCGTCACTCAGCGCACTCTGACAGGAATGAAAAGTGTGGGGGTGAGCGAGACTAAAGGTTTGTGTCAAGGAGTTGAATGAGGTCTCACGAAACCTGCTCTTACAGCAACAGCTTGTATCCCCACACTCTGATACTGTGGTAGGACGTACGTAATCCGGCTATTATACCTGCCGTCTGCCTCACTGCCAGATTACTGCTGGAGAGCAGGCCTGTCCCATCCAGACTGTTACTATCCTCGCGCACATATTATATTAAAATACAGCTTCATACCTAATTTGAATTGGTTAGTTGATTTAGATATTTGCCTCTTTCCTTCATTGTGATTGGAACTTGGTGCCCATGTAGTTTATGCTGGGAGTGCTGGGACCAAAGTTTGTTTAAGTGAAGGAGAGATGATTTACGCTGTGTAAAGATTCCATCGAGTGCTCTACAGTTTTCCAGAATGTGCGTGTGTGTGTGTGTGTGTGTGTGTGTGTGTGTGTGTGTGTGTGTGTGTGTGTGTGTGTGTGTGTGTGTGTGTAAGAATAGAGAAAGGATCAAAGACAGCAGATTATTACTATGCATGCGTGGGTTGCACATACTGCATGTCCTTTGAATGTTTGGAAAAATGTAAGTGTAAGAATGCAGTGTGTGTGTGTGTGTGTGTGTGTGCGCGCGCGCGCATGTGTAAACCTTTTGAAGATGGGTTTCTGTGTATGTGTTCCCTGCAGGCCCCCCTCCCAGCATATTCCCCTTATCCTGGTGTTGGGATCTCAGGGAGGCGATCAAAGCTGGGCTCGCTGCGGCTCTCGCGTCTCCAGGCCCTCTGCACTAACGCGGCTCGACTGAGGAATGCTGAGTAATTCCCTCAGGTGGCAGCTTGTGCCTTGATGTTCAACATTAGTGAACTCTGTCAGTCTCACTTGCGCACGTTTGCTCCTCTCACGCGTAAATGTTTACAGGTAAACACACCACTGTACACGCAGTATGCGCCACGTACAGAAGAGTCATGGGCGAATTCCTCTAGCTGTCTCTTGAGTTTGTTCTCTTTCACTTTTCACTCATTTATTTCTGTTTCACATACTTTTGTTATATATAGCACACAGTGTGTGGTGTGTGTGTGTGTGTGTGTGTGTGTGTGTGTGTGTGTGTGTGATCTGTATTCTATTCCCCCCTCCCTCGCATCTCTGTCATGTGTCATTGTGATGTTGTTATGTTGTGATGTGCTGCCATGGAGAATAATAGTGTCTGACGAAAGAAAGGGAGTATAGGAAAGAGGAAGATATTTAAGAGAGAAGGATGTTGGATTTGATCAAACCTCAGGAAGTCATTTGACATTACCAACAGTGATAAATGAAAATGCACCGCTGTAGCGTTTTCTCACTCCAGAAATCTTTCAGCAGAAGCCTTTTCTGTAATGACAAACACAACCTTAATAGTTGACCTTCTCACAAATGCCTTTGTGAATATAAGGATCTCTTGGCATTAAACGACTGTTACTATTTCATCAGGAGATGCTCGATTAATGTCCCCGCCTGTGAAGCCTGAAGTGCCTTTTTGCCTAAACCTCTGCAACATTTTCCCTCGACAGCAGTGTCCTGATGTTGTTTCAATACTTTGTGTGTGCGCGCTGACTGAATACATTCAGGTGTGTTTTCATCTTCCGTTTATCTCTTTCCATTCGTCGATCATATCTAAGTAGTGAACACAGTGTTGAAGCAATACTGACCTTTTCAACTTCGACGCCATCTGTGCCAGCTAAGTTGCTCGGCAGCCTGTTGGATTGTGGATGTATGTGTACTGTATGAGTGATAGTGGAGATGTGTGTTTATCTGCAGGAAAAAGCGCGATCATCAGATACACAGAAGCACATTTGGGCTGCATTTAAGAGTGTTGAACTTTGACCTGCAGTGGTAGTGCTGCAGGCCTGTGAGTGAGTTGCATAATCAAGAGTTTCGTTCAGTATTTCATTGTACCTACGGGTCTCCTTGTCTCTCTTTGCACTTCTATTCTCAATTTCAATTTATTGAGCTTTGCTTGCATAATAGTTCACACATTCTATTGCCAAAGCAAATGCCTGTTATCACTTTAGCCTGTAAGGAAGCAGAACTTTATTTTACTCCTTTTAAACTTGATTTCTGATGTTTTGCAGATACCTGCGTTGAATGTGGGCTTTACAGTCATCTGATCCTCTTTAAACATTTTATTAGTAGTATTAGTTTTAGGACTAGTTACCTTAATGCTGCACAGAGGAGATACACTGTATAAGTTCATTACTTTTGTAGGTCCCCAGTCATTTGGGTCATAATTAAACCTCTTATATGCGAGGGAGAAGGCAGACAGATGCAGACGGGGTTGTGTTCAACTCGCCAGCCCATTGCTGGCCAGTGAACCCATACAAAGCCTGCAGTGCAATCCAAGAACATTGCAAGGCTGCATTTTCCTCAGTCTTTGGAAGCCTCCCCTTATGACGCATTTAAAACCAGAAAAACAGCTTGTTTGTAGCAAATGTGTCTTTTGCATATTAGCCAGGTAATAGTCGGTTTCGGGAGAATTCCCTTCTGAGGCCAGCTGCCTTCTGGTGCATTACTTTTATTCCAGGCTTTATTAACTTTTTTTTTTTTCATCTGCAAAGATACAAATGAAGTACAAAGGGAGGACATGCTTACCCAGCCAAACATAGCCACAGGGGAGCAAAGAGTGGCCCGCTCGCCTCCTGAGACCGATTTAATAAATGTAATCGCATAAATATATAAAAGCAGAAAGCGAAGAATGTGTGAAAAAAGAAAGTACAATTGATGACAGAAATATTGAGGTACAACTTTGGTGCGAGAAGCAGTGATGAAACATCATATAAAGTTTGTCTAAATACCTCAGAGAGTCGGGTTTCTTGTGTCCACTCTCTGTCTAGTGGCAGTGTGGATGATGTCAGTGACAGAAGCATTAGCTGGACAAGCTAGGTCAGAGTGTAATCCTGCAACAGATATTGCTCTGCTCCTCATTACACAAAAACACACACACACACACACACACACACACACACACACACGCGCACACACACGCGCACAGACTTGTACTTCTATCTTCGTGAGGACAGTCACTGTTACGATGCATTCCCTCGTCCTTTACCCCAGATTTAACCATCCTAACTAAATCACAACTGACCTCCATCTTTACCCCAACCCTCACCCACACCTAACTTGTACCTTTTAACCAAACTCTAACCCTAAAATAGATCTTTGAACATCCTTCCCAAAGTGAGGACCTGACAAAATGTCTTCGCTTTCCAAACAATGTCCTCACTTCTAAGGCCAAATGCTTAAATCTGTCCCCACAAAGAAGTACACAACCTACAAGTACACACACGCACGCATGAACGCACACACCCACACGCACGGGCACACAAACCTGCATGCTCTACCTATGGTGCTGTGCTCCCTGCTAACAGGTGTGCTTGCTGTGTCTCTAAGTGTGTGTGAGAGAGGGACAGCAGGTAGGTGACCAATAGGAAAGTGGGTTGAAGGGGTGCAGTGCGCGCACACGCTCACACTCACACTCGCACGCATACACTCGTGCTGCCAGTATTATTGGGTGCCTTTTGCAACAGACAGGGAACTGAATCCTAAGCTGCTGAATCAGAGGAAAAACTTGTGTGTGCGTGTGTGTGTGTGTGTGTGTGTGTGTGTGTGTGTGTGTGTGTGTGTGTGTGTTTATGTTTATGTTTATGTTTACAAAACTGTGTGTACATTTTCCACAATGTTTAGACCACAGCTTTCCTTGCAACAGATAGACAAAGTGAGTACAGGTGCTCTGAACCATATTGATTTGACCCCTCCAATCGATAACAGATAGATGTAGATTAATAGGAGGAGACAGGTTAAAAGAGGATTTAAAGACCCGCATACAGCTGGGAAAAAAAGAAAGAAAGAAAGAAAGAAAGAAAGAAAGAAAGAAAGAAAGAAAGAAAGAAAGAGAAAAAGAAAGAAAGATGTGATGTCATGTAAAACGTCTGATTTGTATGTTTTCTTTCTTTTAAAGTATTTTCTGGCATTGTTGAACGTTCTGGTTGAAGCCAGGTCAACGCGTTGGGAGAGAATGGCTAACATTTTAGACTACATCTCGTATTCACACACAACGTTAAGAACCTGTTTTTGGTCTTTGTTACAAACATTTCACACTTCAGATACAGTTTCACGGATGGTTCAGGGTCAGGTATGTTTACTATGCTAATTAGGCTGTTTGTCTACTTCTATATTCTAGACACTACACTACAGACACTACAGTAAAATGTTAAGCCTTAGTGTAAATAGAAACTCAATACTTATTCCAGTATCGAAAACTATAAAGTACAGAAAGATGGAATTGAATGTCCGATCATATTTAAAATCTTGTTTACGGACTCATTTACTCTTCAGATAGTTTTTAATCTAAATCTTTGACTTGTGAATATTTAACAGGAGAAATGGCAAGTACAGCTGCAATCCGGTATCGTGTCAAAGCATGTAATACACCCGTCAGTCCACCAGAGGGTACTGTGTCAGTGTCCCGTTTTGCCTCACCTAGGTGTGAAAAGTAAGGTGCCCGGTTTAGCCACCAAAAACCATGTGGTTGGGTTTTAGAGAAAACTTCTTGGTTCATGTCAGCAAAGGAATTCTGTCCAAAAATTCACAAAGCTTTTTCACTGACTGAAACGTTGGTCTCCTCGGTCAAAGTCCGAAGTTTGAGCCATCCAACCAACCTCAACCTACCTTTTTGCTTGGACTTAAACACTTATGTACTTCGTCAATGACATCTGTGACACGGCCTTCGTCGCAAGACTTCTCTCACATGACCTCCTTAACTGACCCTCATCGTACGTGTGTGGAGCCTTTACCCCGAAGCAAAGAAAACACTGACACGGTACCCTAATCTGTATTGACGGGTGCTTTGGCGGGATACGGGGCTGACGGCTGATGTCCAAACTTAAATTTACGTGGCATTGTGAACAGTATTGTAATGCAATGTGTGCTTGTTGAAAATGCCAAGCTGATCCAAAGCTACATCTGCTTTAACTGGTGATTTTAATTCAGAAATTAAAAAGCAAATAGCAGGACTGTCATAAGTCAGCGGTCATGAAGCAGACGATGAGCTGATCTTGTGTTTATCAAGCAGGCCGTGACAGACAACGATGCACTCTCGAAGATGCTCAAAGACTCTTCACCAACTGTACGTCAGACCATTAGTCTGTCTGCTTTGTATTATCGCTATTTTCATTTTGGACGGTATGCTTCTCTCTCTCTCTCTCTTTCTCTCCCCCCCCCCATGCACCTTTCTCTCTTCTTGTGTACACGTGACTCTACCCGCTGCATGTACTTGTGCATCCCAGGTTGTTTTACGCGTTCCGCATGCCTGCATGCTTGCGTGTGCGTATTTGTCGAAGTTTGTGTCAACTTAGTACAAACAAGAAGAAAAGTGTGCTTTCGTATCAGTGTCCCATGACCAACCGGCCTGATCTTAATGTCGCCGGGGTGAAACGTTGTCGCAAGGCTTCAACTTAACGCTCAGCCCTGCCCTGTGACCTTGGGACATGTCTTTGTCGCTGCGTCAACAGCCTCGGGGGTTACTGAAAATGAGCGGCGTGCACTAAGTGTTTTTCTATGTGCTTGTGCATAAAATAAAGTGCTACGCCGGGAAGATTAACTCGCTCTTTTTCACGAAGGACCCACAACGCGGTCATAAAGTGAGATTCACACCTGCGATATGTGATGCAATAGTATTCTGCTCGGGGCTATAGTGGAGTACCACTGGGTTAGTCGGCGATTAAGTGCTTTGCAGGGTGGGTGTAAACACAAGTTCTTTCTTTTTTTTCTTTTTTTTTTTAAAGCCTTTGATTTATAAGGCTCGAAAATAGCCACGATAGCCCTGAATGATCTATATGCAGAGTAGAAAAGGAGAAGTGCGATACGGTATTGTTTTAAACATTACAGGACACAAATATATTGTACTGCGCTAATGTGTTAATAGTGTTGAAACTCTCAGATCTTTATTAAACTACATTAAATCAGCACGTATTTACTCGCATTACGTGACCATGGCGATCAGAGGTTTAAGAGGAAAAAAAAGCACGAGCTACTTGGTGGTGTCGAATTCATGTTTTTAGAAAAATATTCAACAACTCAGTCGGGTTGTGAGAAAACCAACAAGCAATATTAGTTTTATTACCAGCTTTTCATTTCATCATAATAGCTCCCATTTTACCGAAGGCATTTGGTCAAAGTGAAACAGTCCTCACCGGATAGTGAGCCAAGTTCATGAAAGAGACCTAAATGGCTCCAAATAGCTGTGTCTTTTTGTTAAAAAAAAAAGAAAAAGAAGAGGACACAAGCCTGAAACCAGTGTCTCATGTGGGTAAACAAAGCGTGGTTGCCATGCTGATGGGGCGTCGGTGTATAAATAGCATGTTTGTTCTGAATACTCTTAAGAGAGGGAGAGAGCGCAACAGAGAAAGGGAATAGCTGGGAGAGAGTGATCGTCGGCGCACCAAGTCACAAACATTTACAAAATGCTCATGGTATAGAATTATTACAGGCTTGGACTCGAGGATGAATATTCACTCAAAAAGGACAGTGGTTGCCATTAATATGTCGCCAAAGTCAACAGGTTATCTGCATGAATTTGACCCCCGAAGACAAGTGCAGAGGTTTATTTTAGTAGCAGCACAATGCTGCGCCAAACACGACTAATTGTTACTTCGTGTTTATTTCATGTGTTACAGGTTGTTGTTTTTTCAGGTCGGTGCTGACAGAATAGTTTTGCTCTCTCTTTTTTTTTTTTTTTGGAGAAACAACCACAAAGACTAACATGGAAGTACAAGAGTTGAACTAATAGTTTTTGAAGCTGTCCTGTCACTGTGACTTTACATTTCTTCACAAGCTGCGGTTCTGCACATTTAAAACTTAAAGCCAATCATTTAGTGGGAAATAACACTTGGCTAAAGGTTAAGCTGATGATTGTAATTGCATAGCATGGAATTAGCATATTATGCAGCAATGATTGAGCTCGTACAAGCAGTAGCTGTGACCTCAATAATCATATCAGGAAAATGATATCGGCTGCTGATGTGCAGAAGAGAGCAAAGCCCTCCTTTTGAAAATGATTTTTTTTTTTAATGTCCTCCGTGTTTCCCTGCAGGGAACGGTGACCGCACCTGCAGACAGACAGACGTGAACCGACGGCGCAGACATCTGAGACGCTTCCCCTCCCACCGGTGGAGAGATCCAGACTTCACATCAGCTGCAGTCAGTTGTCAGCTCCCGACTGAGCAGCAGGCTCCACCTACTGCTACCCAAGTAGCTCTGCCTCCTCTGCTCAGGTAGGACTCCAAAGGCCGACGGAATAAAGGGATTTAAAAGAAAAGAAAAAAAAGTGTTTTGTTCACTTTAAAGAGGCTGCTGCGTTTGCCTGTGGTGTGTCTCGGTCTGTGTGGAAGTAAACTGGCGCGTTTTGTTCGTGGTGTGAAAGACGACATCCGATTTATTTTATTTTTTTTACTGTGAATTCAAATGCTAGACTACTATTAAATCCTTCAGCTCCTCCCAAACTGTCAAAGAGGGATCGTTCTTAAGTGTGTAGAGGAGGCATATATTTTTATGCTGGATGATTTGGTAACCATGGTAACACGTATGCATCAGCATTTGATTGCTGGAATTTGCTCTGATTTGATGAGAACATGAAAAGGTGTTGAAACGGTGAAGTGATGTGCTTGTGTGCTACTCTGTGAATTTGGGCAGTCTGTCTAATTACGAAGCGGCGACCTCACAGTAACTTTCTTCATGAAATTACAGTATAAAACGTGTCTTTTTCGCCCTCATCCATTATTATTTAGCACATACGAGATCAAGTTGCAGTCTCTAGTGATGATACGCAAAATAATGTATTTGTGCAATAGATTTTAGATACATGAGATGCAGGATAAGGAACAATGAAATGCTTGTCATACCATAAAAAAACTTCATGTTTACACTTCTTGGATCATTTTTAATATCACGTGAACAAAACGGATCAGATCAGATCAGAATCAATATCTTAATCTGGACCAAATGAGTCAAACTGTGTGTGAAAGAAGGTGTGAAAGGGACCCAAGGTTATAGATAGGACTCACCTGAGTCTTCCTGTTTTCTCCTTTTCACGTGATATGACTTCTGATTTTCATGTTCTCTTTCTTACTCCTTACTTACCCACCATGATGTCTCTCTCTCTCTCTCAACTCAGTCTTGTCTTCATCCAAATTCGTTGCCTTTCTGTACGTTTCCCCTCTTATCTCTCAGTCTCTAGCCATGACTGGCTCTCTCCTCTTTTCCTCCTTTTATGTATCCTCACCCTCCATGGTATCTATTCAAGCTCCTCCGTCAGTCCTTTATCTCCGTCTCACCAGCTGTATGTTGAAGCTTCATTCTCTCCTATGAGGGATAGAAGAATGAATAGAAGGGCTTACTGTAAGAGAGAGAGTGAGAAAGCCAATCCCTGAACTCCTCTCCTCTCCTCTCCTCTCCTCTCCTCTCCTCTCCTCTCCTCTCAGATGAGGTGTTATTTTCATAGGATACAGATGTATTTCACGACAGAATAGTACAGATAGGATTTTTGTATCAGTTTTGATTAACCCACAGATATTCAGAAGTTTTTTTTTTTTTTTTTTTAAATCACAAAATCTAAATAGAAAATCAAACTGTCTTCTGAGTCTCATCTCATTTGCAGCTTGCCTGCTTTTGACTAAATACTTTTTTGTTTACTACCCTTCAGCAATATGCAGTTATACTTGACTTGCCACCAAAAGTATCGTTAGATTTTGCTGTGAGGTTCTTCAGTGTGCTCAGGGACTTGCTTCATAACGCTACAAATATGTTTTGAAGTACAGAATAATTAGTTTATTAAATTAACGATGTACCAATTTAGAAAGGAGTAGTTAGGTGGGTGGGGGAGAGAGAGAGAGAGAGAGAGAGAGAGAGAGAGAGAGAGAGAGAGAGAGAGAAAGTATGAAGGAAAGGTAAGATGCAGATGACACAAAGTAAAGTAAAACAGAGTTTGCTAATCAAAGACAAATGCCAAATATAAAGTAGCCTTATTGGTTATTTTTTCTTCTCAAACTCTCCCCGCGCTTCTTTCCCTCTCTCTCTACCTCTTTCTTCAGCCATCAGTTTTGCCGAATGGAAATTTTACATTTCACTCCCCGCCGCTTTGTACTTTCTCTCCCTTTTGTAAATTCACTGTTGACAGTTTCCTTTCTTTGAGCAGAAACTCTCAGAAATGAGCAGATGGAAGGGTGACAGTCTAAAAGCTCAAACAATTAGCCTGGGCGTCAAGTTGTGGTGATCCGCACGGTGGTGGAGCACCATATAGAAACTGTCTGTCAACAACATGGAAGCTGCAAAGAGTCCGAATACGAGGCATAAATCATCTCGGATTTGTATTTAAATGTTCGACACATGGCTAATGTTGTATCCTGCGTGACTTGCAGTGACTTCAACAGCAGAGTAGACTTGTGTTACCAGACAGGAAACATTGCACGTTACATTCCTATGAATGTTATTAAGACTTTGGTAATGTGGCTTCTGGTTTGCTGGTGTGTGCAGTCACTCTTATACGAGTCCATGTTGAACCTACTCGTGCTGTTCGGAGAAACACGCATGGAAAACAATACATTGTTTTTATTTCAAGCTCTTTAACTTGAAATGTTTCTGTTTTGAAGAATACTTTGGGAATAGATAGCTTGTTTAGTTACTTTGTGTTTAGTGTATGATATGAGAAAAAGAGAAAAAAAAAAGACCCGCTAAACATGACCCAGAGCAAAATCTCTTACAGCGATCGTATATCGATGCTAGACTCCTCGTACGCGCAGTTTGCAGTAGAGTATTCTGCTGCAAAGTAACAGGTACGCCCTGCCATAACTGCCAGAAAAGATGACATACTTTCCTAATTCGCATACCACAAAGATCAGTGAAAAATTGGTAATGTTATGTTTCATGATCTGTAACTTCTTAAACAATTTCCACTATATATTTAGGTATTTATTATAGGAAAGCCAATTCAATATATATGACAAAAGGAACGTACAGACACATAAAACAAGTTACAATGTTACTTCTTTTTTTTTAAAGACTTTGTTTTCATTGCCAGATCTTTTGAGGTTTCATGCTGCACTCTCTATTGTTCAGGATATAGACAGATTAAAATCAGGAACAAAATCTGCCCTCTGTCTACCAGAAGCATCATATTGATCCACTCATGAAGTTCTTCACTTTACTCGTCGGCTGTAACTTTGAATTCAGAGCGTCCTTTGGGCTACTTTGCAAAAATATGTTTGGCTTCGATTTTATTATCATAGAACCAGGCTGTGAAAGATATTTCACTATGCCAAGAGAAAGAGTAAACTTATTTATGTCTTGCAGTGGAAATCTCACCGCTTTATATGGATTCAATCAATTTTCGGAGATTGATTTTTTTTTTTTTTTTTCCATTTGAAACTGAAATTACTCCCGCCCATGGTCAGAGTCAATGCAGCCTGCAGCAACAACTCACAGTAATCTAAGAGATGTCAAATTACTAATTAACCCGGCAATACTTTCTATATTACAGCAATATCCAGCAATGCCAGAGGTGGCAGACCTTTAAGAAATGCTCAACATAAAGTAAAAGGAACCTGTCCCTGTCTTTTGACAGCGGACAATATTTTGGTCAGAGGATAACACCGAAAAAGTTGAAGTAGAGTCAGGAAGGGGTTCCACTTACACCACATGCAGTGCGTGTTTTAGCCTGTTCAAGGTCGGCAGCATTACCAGTTAAATGTCAGACGGGCAATCCTTTAATTCATTTACTTCACATTATCTGTAGTCAAGAACTTTCTACATTTGCTTCACGTTGCCGCCTTCAGAGGGTTAAGCAACCCGAGTAAATGGAGAAGTCGTCCCTCTCCCTCTCCCTCTCTCTCTCTCTCTCTCTCTCTCTCTCTCTCTCTCTCTCTCTCCATGTGTGAGCATGGATTTCCCCTTCTTTGTTTTCTTGTTATAGCTGCGCTCTGCTTTATTTGATCTGGGCCCCCGCTCTCATAGTAGGCTTGAATTGGGTTTGGAGAGCAAGGGAAACACACACACACACACACACACACACACACACACACACACACACACACACACACACACACACACACACACCTGAGACTGCCAACTGCAACAGCAGCTGGCTCCAATGAAAGAAGGGAGAGAGAGGAGGGACAGCAGGAAAGGAAAGATACATGAGGAATGGGGAGGTGGGGGAGAAAAGAAAGAGAATAAGAGAAGAGATGCTAATACACATGACAAGAGGAGGAAATAACTTCATCTTAAAATGTAAGTTGGCAGGGAGCAGACGAGGTCGATGAAATAATGAAATCAAGAAACATTTAAACACTTGACTTTTTTCATCTTTCCCTCTGTCTCCTTTTCCTTCTCGGTTCCCTCTCTTAACTTTTTCTCCCTTGTCCTCTATCACGGCCCCCCTCTTGCAAGTTTCTCGCTCAATCTATCTTTTGTCTCGCTGTCTTTACTCGACATGGCACCGCTCTCCGACACACACATGCTGCGGTTGTCTTTGTGCAGTAAAAAAAATCAGTTAATTACCTTGTCCAGTGTCGCCGAGTTCATCCAGACTGCTGGTTGAGGCTGGTTTACTAAGAGGAGAGGAGAATAGGCATAAAAATGAAGGATGGAGGAATGAATGAAAAGAGAGACACTGAAAAGAAAAAAAAAAGAATGAAGTTTTCTTTAAAATTTATTAACATCTTTCAACCAGGGCCATTCTTTTTGGTTTGAAAACTCTCACAAAACCTGTCATGTCTCCTTTGTGAAGACATTTGTAAGGAAATGTCACAAACATGTTAGAATGTTAGAAAACAAACGTATTTTTTTTCCCGTGGTTATCTGCAGCACAGCAACACGATTGATGGGATCGTACAGTAATATTTCATAAAAATAAAAAATAAATGTTTGAGTAGAAAAACTCTTTTACATTAAACTCCAATAGCGGCAGAGCCTTATGTTCCAGACAGTAGCTATCTGTTTACAAAGGAGAGACGTTGCAGTCGGGCGTAATAATTTTACAGGAGGTCCAATGGCTTCTCCCAGAGGAGCTAATGCGTGTGTGCGCTCAATGTAACCACTGTGTTCCATTACTCCGTCCTGATAAACATCACTGTGTTTTACAAAGTGTTGTGAGTTTATGTACGCCTGTCAGCATATTTTTGGTGTTAATACAGCATGTGCTTTCACTCGTCTGCACATCCGTGCGTGCGCTGCACAGTGTGTGGGCATATAGACGCTTTTTATTAGATTTTTATTAGAGACGCGACCTGAAGTAGTTTGTGCACCACACAGTAACACGCTGAATGCATATTTAAGGTGAATGTCATTTGGAGTCAATTGACTGCAATTCAGCCATCGGCATGGAAAGACGTGCTGCTGGAGGTCATTGTGCTAACGAACCATACGAGTGTTGCTGGAATGTCCTGGTGTGTCAGTGTGTGTGTGTGTGTGTGTGTGTGGGGGGGGGGGGGGGGTGGATGAGATCGGATGCCTATCTCTATCTCTGTGGTGTGTATTGTATCATTGTAATAGAGCATTTACTCTTCGATTGGTATTTCAGACTTGATCAAATTGGAGTGTTTGTGTGTGTGTGTGTGTGTGTGTGTGTGTGTGTGTGTGTGTGTGTGTGTGTGTCTGTGTGATTCTATTCTGCCTGGGTGCCATTATTCACATAAGGGTGCTCATCTGCCTGTGCTGTGATTAATCCACTGTCCTTCCTCACTCGGACCCACTTTTGTTGCTCTTTTCTTTGTTTTCTCTTGATTCCCCTTCTGCTTTATAGCGTTAAGCAATGAGTAATGGCGGCTGACATCATCTCTGGCTAGGCTACTGCCGACTAATTGGCCAGAGCGATCTGATTACATTAGATGTTATTCCTTCAGGGTATTCCCTGTCCTCCGCCCCCGCTTTGAAAGATATCCCTCATTGTTTGCATGGCGTATTGCTTTTGTGTGGCATTTTTATTTGCCTTTATTGTATTCTTAGTAGGATGAAACCAACTGCATCGGTTGTAAGCAGGGTTGTGAAATGAGCATGTTTGATTTATGGTTTGCATTTTTAAACCTGAAAAGGGAATAATGTTAAAAGCTGTGATTGCTGTCGAGCCTTGACTGGCCTTGTTAATTGCCATCATCTAAAATGAATGTCTCGGGATACCGCAAGGATATTACAAACGCACTAAAGGGACACTAACACACCGCTGCTTATTGCGTGGATGCTCTGGGTGCTCATGTGAAAAAAAAGCAATAAAGGTTGAAAAAAGAAGTTGCGCTTTAGATTTACTAACGGTCACGAGAGGCTTTTTTTTCTCCCCATCCGCTCATCTCTCTTCCCATTCACTCCCCGTGTTTCTCTGTCTTTGGTCTTTCGCAGATAGCCCGCTCTAAGAGCCACCTTTCTAACTTAGGTAAAATGATTATAGTAATGGATGCCTCCTACTCCAACCTCTCCCTTGTTCTCCTTCACCGCCGCTATTCTGTACGTTCTGTTCTGTGCATTAGCGTGGCCCCAGGGATGCCCCGGGCTCTCTGCGACTAATGCAATCACACCTCCAGTATAAGTGCTCTGTGAGAGGTAGACACTGTTGAGAAGAGCGACGAGAAAGACGGGGAGATACAGGTGGGTGGCGACTGACAAGAGGGATCACATCATAGGACGATAATTGCCTGCAGACGGGATTGAGAAGTCATGCAAATTAGATGATTTAAAGGTTTTCCTGTCAGTCATGGTAATGTGTAGTTTCCCGGCACAAATGTCACCCGTACGATCCTGGAGGTATTCATTTCCAGTTGCCTTTACTGTATTTTTTTATTATGATAGATTTCAAGGGTGGTATGCATGGAACGTGCGGGTATACCAGCCATGACCGACCTAAGGCGATGCACTACAATACACGACTGACTTTAAAAGTCCTCGGTCCAGACATTCATCGTATCCATAAAGCTGCATCTCGACAACAAAGAGCAATTAGATACAATACAAAAATCGTTCTCGCCAATATTAAGAACCAGCTCGGCTCCAAATCAAACTTTCATTTATTTTCACATTTTAAAAAGGCGAAACAATCAGGGCAAACGGTCCCTCAGCTCAGAAGCAACAAAGAAAAGTGGTTAATATTCTCAGATGTTTTTATGGATCTTACGCCTGGATGTTCTGAAATAGTCAGGAGTTCACGGTAACAAACACTTTTTCCCCCCAAGAGGAGCCGAGCTCAGTTCAGCAACTTCAGCTTTTAGTGAGATGAATGGGGATGGCCTTTGTGGTGCCTGGGAAGTCCTTATGCTGAGACCTATAGAGAGTTTATTGCTTTTACAACTGAGCTGTATGATAAAGTGCCATCTTTCCCGCCACCCACTCTCTCCCACCTACCGTTCTCTCTCCTTATCTCACCGTCTCTGTGTGTTACTCTCGACTCGGAGCCTTGTTGCCTTTGTTATCTTGTTCCTTTTTTCACCTCTTTGGCAACTTTCCCTTCATTTTTCTGCCTTTCATCTTGCCATGTGTCCTTATTTCTCTATCAGTCTCCGTCTGCTTCTCTCCGCACGGCTCTCTCCGACTCCCCGTCGTTGACTTTGCCTCGCTCTCCCCTCCGTACCCTCTCCCCTCTTGAATATTTAACATTAGCTGCCGCTGCATTTTTATTTTTTCCGTATTTAATCTTGATTTTCTTTTTTCTCAAGCGTGAAATTCTTTCATCAACGTGGCTGAGCAGACACTGAGGGGTGTTTCTAATTGCCAAATAGGATGACAAGTTTATACAATGCTATTGATCTAATGCTGGTATGATACCTGAGCAGTTAGGTTCAATCACTGCCTCCCACTGTCTGTGATAATTACATTGAAAAAAAAATATAGTCAGGTTGGTGAAGTTTTAGCGTGCCTGGGATTCTCAGAGTTGCATATTTCTTTCATCATGCTGCCATATATTACTTCTTTTCTGACTCTCAGATCTACAATAACAGCAGGTCTGCTCTTGTTGACTTATCGCTTGTAAGGATCTCTTGTAAAGAACACACAGAAACAGAAGAGAAGTTTTCCTGTGGGATTCCTATCGGCTGTGTGAAAGAAAATCACACCATACTTCTTGTTCTGTGTAGTGCTGTTTATACCCGGACATCACAAAAGTGTCAGCTCAGTCTGAGTGGCAGTGTTGATGGATGGCCACTTACCAGTATCCATATATACTCCACTCTAATGCTCCGGTACTCAATCCTTTAACGTATGGGGAGGCGGAGGCCCATTGAGCTAAACTAGTTTTCCTTCACTTGGGGGAACGTGGTGAACTTCGGACCCTGTGGTTTCCTCAGTTGTATAACAATGGCAGATGGGCTTTGGTTGAGGAATTTTAATGGAATAGTGCAGGGTGGTAGCCAGAAGACATTATTCAACACGGCCACCTGAGACTGAGTTCAGTAAATGCTACACCCCTGGAAAAAAGAAACCTGCTACCACTCAGCTTGTCCCTCAGGAAAAATGCTGCCTTCTGTCAGAAATTCCTCCGCTTTTGGTGCTCGTGCTGTTTGCTCTCCAAAATATGCTGAAAAGAAGGGAGGATTTTTTTTTTTTTTTTTTTTTTTTTAATTGCCGTTTTACTTGCAGCTTTTTTTTTTTTTTTTATTTTATTTTTTTTTTCCAAATAGTAGTTTTTTTTTTTTTTTTAATAAAAATCTAAAAAAAAGAAGAACAAAATAGTAATGAAAAATAACCCCTTCTGATCATTTTCTTAGAGCTCAGAGTGATGTCTCTAAAATGTTAGTATCATTTAAAATGAAACCCAAAGATATCAAGTTTACTGTTCAATAGGGCAAAGCGAAGCAGAATGTTTTCACCTTTTATAAAGTGGAAATCATAAAATATGTGGGTTTTTTTTTTGTAATGAATTACTGCATATGGTTACAATTGCTACACTGGTCGCCAGTCATTTTTGTGACTATTTATTAATTCATAAATAGACCAATCATTTCAACTCTGGACCGGGTCCCTTATCTAACTGCTCAAATAACATGCTGCACCTCCCTGTTCTATTTATTCTGTACTTGTCATTTATTACCTAAAAAAATAAAAAAATAATTTGGCTCCTGAAGGTATTCTTCATATAGCAACAGTAGATGAATTACACTCATCCTTACAATTTTCAATATTCATTATACAATTTCTTTATTGGACCGAAATCCCCCAGAGCTTCCGTGAATGCATTTGTACCACCACAGAGCCCTCAGCAATAATTCAGTGCTGCTGCACTCCACTCTGATGGGACTTCATCCACTGCCGTGATAGCCTTAGATGGGCATCAAGCTGTACACATTAGAGAGCAGCACAATGCTGCGAGTCTGCCGCTCTACATACTGGAACTGTAAGTTGTGTTTACTGGTGTGTGGGCGGTTACATGAACAATAGACGGTGAGGGAGGAATGCACTGGCATAATGTCACATTTAAAAATATGTGGAAAAGAAGAGCAGCTGAAAACCACACTGTGTAATTGTTGTGCTGTTACTAGACTGTCTTAAAGTGAGTCATAGCTGTTACAATGCAACACACAATTTCATAATATTTCTGCGTATACCGTAATAATAACCCGTTTTGTATAGTCGTCTGAAAAAGAGTTGGGTTGCCCCTGTTAGTGTAAATGGTGAAGAGCACAGCAGCCATCAGACTTGAACTATTATTGACACTAGTTATTTATTTACCTGGTTGGGAGAAACGATCCTTTCTTAATTGTGCCGCGATACCACGCGGCGTTTTCTCACCACGGCTGGGGAACAACCTCGGAGCTGTTTGAAGGCACTGCCGTGTGTGTATGCGTGTGCGGAGGTGTGTGTGTGTGCGTGTGTGCGTGCGTGCGTGTGTGTGTGTGTGTGTGCGTTTGACAGCGAGGATTACATAACAGAAATGCCTGCTGCTGCAGGTCACCGTGAATGACAGGTACAGAGACACACTCACACATGTAAATCATTATAAATACCAGCATGTGCCGCAACTGCACGTACGCACTGACACACACACACACACACACACACACACACACACACACACACACACACACACCCTCTTCCTGTGTGCTGTTAGTTGTCTTGCTCTTTCTTGCTCTCTCCATCTGGTCTGTTTGATCTGCAGCCCTTTTTTTTTTTTTTTTTTTGCCGAACGTTCATATACTGTTTATATATGATGAAATCTTTACTCGCAAAACAGTCCGATTTTTTTTTTTTTTTTTTTCGCTTGTCCCCGGCATGTTGACATTTGAACATTTTGAGTAATGACTTCCAGGGACATTTATATCCCTCCTACTGTTGTCGGTTTGTTTGCCGCATTTTGGAGTGAAGCCGCACAATTCCTGGAAATGTTTAGTGTGGGACGGCGCATGCACATGATCACATCAAATGAGAATGCATGAACAAACATGCAGACAGGGTTTTAAACTGCAACAGCAGGTCAAACAAACAAACACACACACGGCTTTTTTTTTTTGTCTGTTTCTATCTTCAGGACTGTTGACTTCAGTTGCTACTGTACTTTCCAAAATGTGGGCATTCCAAGTAAAACGAGGCTGCTTTTAAAAATAATGCCATGAGTTATTTTTATTTTAACTTCATAAGAGGAGCAATGGGCAAAAAAAACAACCCAAAAATACTAAATCAAATAAATATTTAATTTGACCACCCTTGGCGTTTCAAACAGCACTAGTACTCCTGGGTACACTTGTGCACTGTTTTTTCCAAGGCACTTGGCAGACAGGTTGCACCAAGCAACCTGTCGTCTGTGGATTACGGCCGCCGCCGTGTATTTTGTCTCCTCGTGAAATCCCGGACGGACTCGACATCACCGCTGAAGCTAGTTCTTTCTGACTCTTGCTGCGCGTTTGGGGTTGTTGTCATTGCTGCAGAATGAATTTGGGACCGGTCAGACGTCTCTCTGGTGGTATTGCGTGATGGGTAACAATCTTAAAAAGTGCTCAAAAATCTGGCGTAGTGCTGTACACGCACATGCAAACACACACACGCACACACACACACACACCTGATAGCCACTATCAAACAAACTGCCTGCTGTGAACTTGAATGGAGAAAAAATAGTGGTTATATATAGATATAATGTTGTCTTGTTTCTCAGACCTTTTTTTTTTTTTTTTTTTTTTTCCTCTTCTCTGCTTTCACTGCACCAGATCTACTAATGAATCTACTCTACTCCTCTACTACAAATCCATGTCTGCTAGTCAGCGGAGCTGCACTCGCACGATCGCACTGGTGTCTTTACGTCTTTGCGCGAGCTGTCGCACGGATGCACAGTCACGCGTTACAGCACACTGTACATGCAGAGCACACGGGCTGACGAGCCGGCTGTGGGTGATGCGTCACGTAGAGGGCGCGCGGGTCCAGTTTGGGCGCCGATTCCATTCTAAATGAAGCAGGAGTTTGTGAATTATTGAAACACCCGTCCTCTTTTCTCTGCTCCGTCTCCATCTCTCTCCCCCCCCCCCCCCCCATTCACATTCCTCTTTTCTCACACACACACACACTCTTATCTTCCCTTTGCCCTTCCTTCCTTTTTTCTCTCCCCCCCCCCCCCTCTTTTATTCTCTTCTGTTAAATAAGCGAGAAGGAGGCTCAGATTGATTTGTGAACGGGTAGTTCAGGCTGTGTGTGCGTTTGTGTGATTTGAGTGATGTTGGTTAATCCGGCGCTGTCCTTGGGGACAGATTTGGCCCATATTACAGCCTGCTATTACTGTGTTTAAAGTCTCCTGTGCATCGAGACGGTCATTATTTACTGCCGCTCGTCGTCCCAACACCAGTCATTTTTATCATCCAACTCCACGCCGATCTGCAGCAGCACAATACAGAGATGGGATGGGAGTTCAGTTTTAGAAATGTACATCCACAACAAAATGCATTTACATTTAATTACATTACACTCGCCAGACATGTTACTCTATCGACTGCAAAACAAAGCTGCTTTACCAGAGAAACGAGGTGCATTTTATTATTATAAGAAGAGAAAAGTCGCCAATCTTATGAAAAGTGACCAACCAGATATATCAGAGGTCAGGTTTGCTGTTACTACATCATATACCACCCACAGGTAATCACTGATCAGCAGCCACAGACAAGTACTGCGGGAACCGGTGTGAAAATGCTTCCACGTAAGTTCCTCCCTCTCTGCCGTTGTTTATCATCCATGAGCTTATTGGTGACGACGACTGTGCCCCCTGCTTTCCCTTCCCCGCCTGTCACACAGATCTCCGGAGAAACGTTCCACATTGAGGATGGTTGTGAGATGATTGGCTGGACAGCAGATGTGCTTTTTTTTTTTTAATTTTTTTTTTGCCTATATAGATTTTGTGTCATGTATCAATACTACGGTAGATGGGTACTCTGGTTTACTGTTGGCAGTGAGATAAGTCTCTATCCTGTTATTATGACACGAGTTGATGAATATTGCACTAACAACCAGCCTGCCTCTACAGGGAATAAATTATACGCTGAGCATGTAAAATAGCAGCAACTCGGTTCTTCTGCTGATGTTTCAACCTTAAAGGAAAAGAAAGATGTGAAAAAACCTGGATGGGTGCAAAAGAAGGTTTACACTCACAATGTTTTTATGAATCCTTTTCTTTCTTTCTTTTGCCGATTTACATTTTATATGGCCCCCCCCCGTTGGTAACAGACTGGAGAGCAACTACTGGCTACTTCTCACCATTTTTTAATATGATCAATATCCGTATATGTATATATTTATTTTGTCTTAAGATTCCTGACTATCTTGCGCTCATATCTTGTCTATTTATTTCTAGAGCTCCATAAGTATACATCTAAATCAAATTTTATCAGAGGTGGAGCTGAAGTATTTTTCACTTATCCGATATCAACAAAAAAACCTTGACGAATAATTACATTTCTCTTCTTTTATATATTTTCTTTGTCAGGAAACTGAATGTATTTGGGTTTTAGACAGTTTTTTAGCAAAAAAAAAAAAAAAAAAAAAGTTATTTACAGACCTTAGATTTGTCTCTAGAAAGTTGTGACAGTAATTTTTCTGTGTTTTCTGGCACGTAATAGGCCAGAGTAATTCATAATAAAAAATAATCATTATTAATTATTAACTGCAGTCCTGCTATTGTAACCCACACGGGGTTAACAGAAGACTCAATATGCTATGGATCAGTGTCTAGATTCGTAAGGGAGAGGTTGTAAGGAGATAACGGACACAATAATCAACTGGAGCCGTAGGGTTATGTTCAACTGCCATTTGTAATAACTTTAACAAACAATAAAACATTAAACTATTTACACTCACATTTTAGGTTCAACATGTGCAATACTTGGTGCATTTAAAGTAACAATAACTGCTTAGCAGCTCGAAAACATAACACTCATGACCTTGTTATCAGTATCACAGGTGATGAAAGAAAATTGTCTCTTTAGTGCAAACAGTTTAGAGCACTTTGGATCCAAACGTTTAATTTGATGCCGTGTTGAGGTCATAACAGGTTTCTTTTTTCTTTTTTTTGAAGTCGGATAGGTCCAATGCAGTTTAGTTCAAAAGAGAGATCTTTGGTTCAAAAAAAAAAAAGTCCCAGATGTAGGGCTTTGACTGTCCTACCACACTGGTGCACTCGGATGAAGGAATGGAGTAACGGAGGAACGGACGGTCTCCTCCGTGGAACAACAGGTGATTGTGGTCCAACTCCTCGGGGTTAAAGGTGGCTCGCCATCTCCTTCGTCAAGGAGAATCCAAATCCAAAATCTACAGGGTTTTCCAGGTAACTCAAAAACCTAGCCTGTATAAAAAAAAAAAACAAGGCTTTCACTCTACGGCAAAATTCAGTTCTCCAAGGCCTTACTGAAAATCACATCCAAATTCTCATTGCACTACTGTGACACAACGGTAATTAAAATAATGAATTGGTTTCACTGTACAGTATTTCTTATGTAATAACATTTCTCTTTTCATCGTGACTTATGATTTTCTTTTTAAACATTTACTATGAAATTAATGTCTTTACTTTTTAAAACCATCTGCTGAACATGAATAAGCATATTATATGTTCACATTCTTTCATTTAAGATCATAGTTTAAATGCACATGTTCAGTAGTTTTAAACAGACATTACATTTTATAATTAGCACGAGGAGTGCATAACAGGACAGTATGGCTGCACTATAAATAGGGCAACACGAATTCAAACACAAATTTATAATACCTAAAGATAAATGAGCTATGAATCATACTTTTTTTTTCCTACCGGCTTTTAAATGCAGAATGGTGCTGAATTAACTACAGCTTAATGCTCTGACTAACACAACCATAAATACAACGCCAAGTTCACATATTATCAAGGAGAGCACGAGCTTTCGGAGCTGCCTCGTGCTGACGGACAACACGAGCTTCTACAGTTAGCTGCTGCAGCTTAACTTCGCCAAACAAGGTGTTTGTTTGTTTGATAGTTTTTACTATCGTGTGTTTAGATGAAGAATTTCACCGTCTCGAGCCGAGCGTCTTCACTTCTCCGTGCTCAGACTGCTACCTGGAGGGGTGGGACTTAACCTCCTCCTCCAATCAGAAACCTGCATTGCCTGATATAGCCAATGAGAACTACGTCTGAACGAAGTGGCTATGATTGACACTGTGTTTAGCAAATAGACAACAACAAAGGAAACATACTATAACCTGCGCAGTTTTACTAGAGTTACACTATCATGTATTGTAGACTACAAACAAACTGCCTTGTTAATCATGTAGTTTCTGTCCATCATACATTTTTTAAAGTCTTGAGTTTGTCTTTGTGTTTCAGGTATGGAGGGAATTTACTTTTGCTTCTCTCACTCCATCTCACTCCCTCCATGTCTCCTCTGCTTCTTAACCCCTGCTTCCTATGTCCTCTCTGCTCTTCAATATTGATATGAGCTGTCATTGGTCCAGTTATTTATGAGTCCCCTCCTTGGTATTTTTCCATTGGCTCAGTACAGTGAAATTCTTCCTCCAGTCAAATTGAATCCAGACCAGCCTGATTTTCAGTAATACAACAGCCTGGCAGAGTCCAAAACTATCTCTCAGCTAATATGAAAAACAATAATGCTATGTTCAGTTTATTTGCACGTATGAATGTTTTACAGGGTGTTCACTCGCTGTTTCTTGCTTTCTCTTTTTTTTTTCTCCTCTTTCCTTCCCTCACTACTCGAATTGCAGCCAAAGGCTCTTTCCCATAACCTTTTCAGACCTGTGTGTATATGTGTGTGACTCCTCACAGAAGTCTTAAATAGGAGACAGATTGAAAAGAATGTAAGCCTCGTACACACACACCCACTTATGTGAGCGCACACACACACACACACACACACACACACACACACACACACACACACGCACGCGCGCGCACTTATACTGTACATGCCTCATTACATGGGTCCCAGGGATTTATATAGGAACTATTTCCTGTTTGGGGGTTAGGGAGCGAAGGGAAGTAGTGAGGATGAAATATGATGTAACAACAGCAGTGGTCTTCCTGTATGCTCGACTAGAGCCAGGGTGTTACCCAGATTTTAGTTTTCCACGGCCATTCGTAGAGCCGCCAACAGTCGAGTGATGTCGGTAACCCTGGGGCAAACAAACAGAAAATGGTGGCAGCGCACAAATGACTGTCACTCACAAACTGCGGATAAATGTGAGTCCTATAGAGCTATAGTATGCTCACACATGCATCACTTTTCTTTTTATGAGTAAAACTTTTCAAAAGGAGTGGGAAGAAGGCATCTCATAATGTCATTTGCAGCTTGTGTGTTGTAAATTTGATGAAACTTAATCTAATGTGTCTGCAGTGTAACACACACCCATCCCTGTGGTCTAGTTTTAAACTTGGCTAGCTGTGAAGACACTAATGAACTGGATGCCATTGAATGCTTATATATGCAGTGATCATAAGACTACCATAGCGCTATAGTATCAAGTCTTCATACTTTTATTCTGGGCAAGTTCCTGAGCAGCTGCTTTTAGTGGGACCAACATTAAACACATTAACACAGATGCATTCTGAAGTTTGTTATATTTTATGAATGAAAAGTGTTTGAGAAAATCATGTTTTTAATTCTTCAAATTCAGGAAATTACCACCAATTTAAAATCAAATTAAAATCAAAAATAAAATTGAACTGATCGCAATATTTCTAAGATTTGCGTCTAACCCTGCGTGAACACATACGGTCTTTAGAACTGTGTTTCTAGCTATTGCTTTTGAGTTAGTATAAATTTCCTTTTTTTTTGTAGCCTTGTTTAAGGCCCTTCTCTCTTTTCTATTAGGTTTTGGATTTGACTTGCATGTACCTCCATAAAAAAAACACCTGCATGTGCCTCAGAAGGTGACAAGCACAGGAAAGGTGATTTAGGTGTTCCATTACGTCTATTTTAGATCACATCATGCTGAGGGCAGGTATTTCTTATTTCATTATGTAAATCCACATATTACACACTTTTCCTGCTTTTCAACACCACGGGAGGTTCTTTCCTCACAAGCAGTAGGCATAAAATTAGCATAACTAACACCTGGACCTCGCAGTTAAAAGTCATTAAAGTGTGTTTTGATCTTTTTTATTTCTTTCAAGATGCCATAAAACTATTCTGTTTAATTCTGCTTGTTTTGAAATGCACTCTTTTCAGTTGTCATGAAGACAGGGGTCCAGGATGTTTGCTAAAATAATTCCCATTTGACGTTTAATTGTGAAGCAGCTACAAATATCTCAGAGGGACTGCAGGGACTGTGCATGCAAAATTTGCATGCACAGTAATTTTGTAAATATATCGAGTTGAATAATTATTTCTTCATTCCCCCTGTCTTCTTTCTAACACTAACAATACATAGGAGAAAATATAACCACAGGAGCACCCCAATTGTAGCAGTGTCAAATGAAGTTTTACATCCGGAAAATAATTATCTGCAGAGGGAAAGCTGGGAATCACTATGGAGGCGAGCAGGATGTGAGCTCCACTAATTTGCTCTTGAGGTGTGAAGTCGTGCTAAATACAGAGACAATGTAACACCTCGCTTGCTGTGTGGATCTTACACATTCACCCTGACATGAAAACACAGGAACACACACACACACACACATCCATGTGCAGACGTTACACATGCACAATATGTCCACATGTGTGCTTCATGCAAAGGAAATAAACTAAAAGTTACAATAACCAGTTTGTTCAGGTTTGTGATGTTTTGAGTTGATTTCTGTGCACTGAACAGAAAAGGAAGTTCTTGTATATATTAAATGCTCATGTGCTTGTTATAGCTTATTGAACATCAATAGAAATTTTGATATCTGAAGCAGGCTTTGAAGAGCTTATGCAAAGTTTCCCCTGGTGTATGTCAGAACAAGAGGTGTATCAGTGCTGCTGTATACATTACCATATGTAGCATTGTCTAGAATTGCTCATTCTGATAGAGCAGGATCGTCACCATATTGTTATCGTAATAATTGGGTGCATAATTTGGATATTTTGCAGCTTTGATTTTCAGTCAGATGTTCTTCATTTCATTTTGGTAGACTGATTAGTTACAGATCAGTAGCAGTGGGGAGGGCCAATAATGAAGAATGGTAATTAAAAAACATCTCACAGTTGCCTTACAGTGTAGTGACAATGCTTGCTATCACAGTTTGTTTGACTCTGATATATGCAGTGAAAAAAAAAAAAGTAACACCAGTTACCTTAAAATAGACTAGAAAGCCATGCTTTTCCTCTCCATAGCAACAGTTGAGCACTGGCTTGGAGTTGATGGAGTGGATTCTCTTAGCACTGTATTTACTCTGTCTGTGTTTGTGTGTGTTACTGTGTGTGTGTGTGTGTGTGTGTGTGTGTGTGTGTGCGTGCGTGTGCGTGCTCTGTATGTCTTCCTCTGAGGGTGTTCTTGTTTATTTGTGGACGAAGAGATCCAAGACGTTGTTTGTTTGGTTGAGTCCATCTCTGTGGAAACCCAGAACTAGGAGTGAAACAGTGAGACTCTGTCTCTTGCTAAGCCAGATAATGAACCCCTCACTGTCTGCTGTCAAACCTCAGGAGGAAATTACTCCATCGGTATAATGAACCGTCTGTAGGTGTATACAAACATTTATGCATTTATTTCTGCAATAACAGAGTTGTAGCATTAAAAGTCCCACATTTGTCACTTTCCACTGTTTTATTTGTAATCTTGATGTCCATAAGACATTTTTTTTTGTGGTTTTAGGCGTTTTGTTTTAGGGCTCATTGACACTCTCTTTTGATTGGCTGACTCTTTTCTGAGGCACACACTCCCAGGCCAACATTCAGCTTTCAATCCGTCTTGTGACTTGCTGGCTCTGCGACACAATGACCTTTTCTGTATTATCTTCCACATAAACAGTGAGCCATGCTAAGGGTATATTTGTGACATCACAAAACGGGCTGAAAATGGTCTGTGGGCTTATTCTCCGTGGCCGCAGCATTTAGACACTTTAACAGTAATTTTATATCACGTAGGATCTCGCTATATATAAGAATCAAACAAAATAATATACATTTAAATCAGTCTTACTCAGCAAAACATGCGTTATATGCACAATGTACAAGATTTCACTCAGTTACCTTCTATTAATTTGTCATGTACATGAACACAGGAACCTAGCTACTATAGCTGATGCTGTATCTATTTCTAGCTGCAGGGTCGGCACAAACACGTGGAAAAGTGTGTGCACAGACACATGCACATACAGTGTGTAGTGTCAGACACGATATGGCTTTGCGTCTCTCCAGATGGCGGGACTTGCCCACACACTGCCAGTTGTTATACAATATGTATTGTATAACAGCAGAGAGCAACAGGCCCCCTCCCTGAAACAACACACACACACACACACACACGCTTATTTCCTTACAGATACAGTGAACATATACTGCAAATGTAGATGTGCAGTCTGTCCATACACACACATTGTCTTGTTGAAAGACACTTTTTACAGTATGTGCTTTAAATGTTAGTCCTCCTGCTATAAAGTCAACAAACTTCCAGCCAGCCACTTAGGTACCTCGATCAGTCCGCAAGACACCCGACCGTGTAGCCAGTGAGACGGGTAATGCATTTATCCGTCAGCCAGTCATACAGCTCTGCACTGACTCACACAGCTGTTCAGTTCACCTGACTCTTAGGCACTCAAACACAGCTGTGCAGTCAGTCAGCAGTCAGACGCATGTTTAGTTACTTTGGCAGTGAAAGTTTGCAGTGATTTCAAGATTTAACTTTCTCTTATGCATTGTATGCTTGATTTAAATAAATTAGGCTTATTCTTTAGAATCAAGTCTATTTTGCATTTTAGATCACAACAAACATTAAGTTACATGAATCCCATTAACATGGGATCATAGATACAGTGCAGCCAGCAGGTGGACTTATTAAATGTACTCGTTTCAAACTGTTGCATTGGTTTGTGAGTCCATCCCACTGATATCATTTGGCAGGAACATGGAGTGAACTGTGTTTCTGTTGCTTTTATCTGTTTTTCTGTCTGCCTTTGACTCAGCCTTTGCACGACTGGCTTCTCTGTTTTATCTTAGCGTCACTTCGTTTACTTTCTGTCTGTCTGGTGTTTTCGAGTCACTGTCCATCTCTTTCTCTCTTTCTTATTTCCTTACTTTTTGATTGAGTCTGTCTGTCTTTCTTTTTCCTTTCTCTGTGCCTCGTTCTTTCTTTTGTTCTTTCTATTTCTCCCCCTTTTAACCTTTCTTCTCCTATAGTCTGTTCTTTACCCTCATTTTTCTTCATCCTGCATAAACTAGGCCCATCCTCTCTTTTGGTGGCAATTAAGTCTGAACTTTGACATTACATGTTTAGTCAATGTTTTGTCTTAACTTTGATACTGTAATTTATCTGTCTATATAGTCTGTATTTTGTGCTGAGAAATATATGACCTTTTCAACAAGCTTTCTCATGGAAACATTAAGCAGATGTGTGTCTGTATATGTATGTGTCTTGACCTTTGTCAAGCACATTTCATTCCACCGTGGAACGCAGTAGATTTGGTTCTGCACGTTCACAGCCCTGATACAGGTTGTTGTTTTTCTATTGATGAGAGGATACATGGGTTCGGAAGTCGTGTGGAAAGAACCTGGAAGTAAGCAGATAAATACAGTTTTGAAGTACTTGAAATAAAGATTTGTGAAGTGGGAGGAGCTAAGCCGGAAGGCCAGGCTTTTACCAGTCAATCTTTGACCTATGGTCATTAGGTTGCGGATACAAGTGGCCGAAAAGAGTTTCCTCCACAGGGTGGGTGGGCTCAGCCTCAGACAGGGTGAGGAGCGTGACATCTGGAATAGAGCCGCTGCTCCTCACCATTGAAAGAAACCAGTTGTCCAGGCATCGGATTAGGATACCTCGTGGGTGCTGTCCATTGGAGGTTTACCTGGCACGTCTAGCTGGTAGGAGACCCTGGGGTAGACCCAGAACATGTTGGAGGGATTATATATCTCATCTGTCCTGGGAATGCCTTGGGATTCCCCTCCAGGATCTAGAAAATGTTGCCCAGGACAGTGACGTCTAGGCGAACCTAAGCTGCTGTCCTTGGATAAGCTGGTTCCCAAAGTGTTGTTCTCCATTATGTTTTTCTATTTGAATGTTTTCCTTCAAACAATATGTTAACATGGAGCTCCCCCAGATGATGTTGAGATCCTGAAGCTTTGTTATTGCCACAAGTTTTAATAATTTAAGCTTAGTTTCTGTGATATAAGGTTTTCACTGTCATTTTGACAAGGTGGACAATTCTAAATACTATAGCAACATTACAGTTTCAGTGGCAACTATTTATCACTGCAGTTAATATTTGCAAGTAAAGTGGTTCAAGCGGCAGACTGTGTTTTCAATTTCCCCAGCACTATAATCTTCAGCTGGTGCCCGCTATCATGGTTTACAGATTTCTTAATACCTCTCCTAGAACATTTCAGAATAAAATGTTCTTCTTTTTTGCACACTAAATTTGCCGTTACTAATTGCATTGCAGATTCACGTTTACATACATACATACCCAACAGTTTGTAGCTACAGTTTGTAATAACATACTGAGTAGAGTCATTTTGAATGAGAACTTCTTCTGTAGACTGTAATTTTGAACAGTTATTTTACTTTGAACAGAATATATTTCCATTGTGACATTAGTTCACAAAAGAGTTTTGATACCACGCTCTCTGTTCCTTTCTGTTTCTTCCTCAAACTTTTTTTTCCCCCCTCGTCTTACCTCTCTCTTACTGTCCCTCTTCCTCTCTGTCCTCATCCCACTCACCTTCCCTGTTTCTCCTTGGTCCTCTTCCTGCCGACTGCCTCTCTCTTTACAAGCATTAAGATAATCATATTGAAAAGATATTATAAAAGCTCTTTGAGAGTTAACCACTGCGCCCCTGCAATCATATGGCTTCATTACAGCATATACATACTGACATAAACAGACACACACACACACACACACACACACACACACACACAGTATGTATGTGTGTGTGTGTGTGTGTGTGTATATATATATATGAAGTTGTTGTACTAAGAGTGAATTGAGCATAAAGTCCCTCCAGTCAAACACTTGCGTTTTCCCTTCATTGGATTTCCTGCAATAAATTGCTGTAGTGGCTCCCCTCTGTGCTGTAGCCTTCAGCACACACACAGATACACACAGACACACACACACAGACACACAGTCACAGTCACAGTCACACAAATCTCTGGTTGTTTTTGTGCCCAGCACTATAAGTCTGAATGACAGCAGTGTCAGGTTTATGATCGTGCTGTTTTTGCTCAAAGTGTGTCTGTGTCTGTGTGTGTGTGTGTCGGGACACTTTATGGCTGTAACTAGGATTACCTCACCTAACTACTGAATTTCAGACGGTGAAGAAAGTCGGGCTGGATGGAAGGTGTGCTGTGCAGATACAGGGAGGTGAAGGCCACGGAGAGTGGAGGAAAAAAAAGCAAATGAAGGAATGAGGGAGGAAACAAAGTGAGGGACATGCACGGCAGGGATAAGGAGTGAATGGACGAGAGAGGAAGCAAGATATGTATTCTCAGATGGAGTTAGGAAAGGAAACATTTAGACGAGAAGTCAGGTGGGAGAGATAGAAAGAGGGGGTAAAGGAGGAAGAGATAAGATAACGATGAGCGCTCTCTGTCTGATAAGAATCATGAACATTTTGGGTGATTTACTTGGTAAATTATGTATTATTACTAAGAGCATTATATTTACCTTTCATTACCCTCCAAGTAAAGATTAAAGAGGTTAATCATATTTCCTGATTGATTTTTTTTTAGATGACATTGAGAGTTGATGGAGGACAAATTGAGAGAGGGAAGAATGTCACGTAGTTCGCACATAAACATGTCGGGGATAGAGAGAGGATGGAGGAAAATGGCGATGGTCGGAGAAAGTGAGACAGAGGAACTGCGAGGGAGGGACTTTACTGTCGTGTTGACTAACACAGAGAGAAAAAAAAGAGATCGTGCGGGTGTGCATTATGTGTATGAATTCAATAGAATATCCCCACTATCCCAATTGATAGGAATTGCACACTCAGACACACACACACACACAGAGAGGCACAGTGATGTTCACACTCTCACAGGCCCATAAACTAAGAGCTCGTGGCAGCGAGCCATGATGACCTTCCATCAGCCAGCGCCCAGTCATAGTAATGATGTCATCCTCTCTCTCCGTTTCTGTCTCTCTCTCACACACACTTAGAAAACAGTCCATTACACATATTAGCAGTGTAGTCTTTCTCAGCATTAACCAGACTTGAAACACAACCCTGCAATGTCCTTTGATAAAAAAATAAAATTAAAAAAAAAGAGCGTTACAAGTTACAGTGAACGCTGGTTTAAATAGGGAATAGTTGTGATGTGTAGATATGTATAAATGACTACATACACACACACACACACACATTACTGGGAATTTAATAGTGTGACGGTAAAGAAGGTGTCATTTAGATGCCTTATACACATTTAGCATTTTAATATAATGATAAACAATATGAATTTGCGAGAATCCGTCGTCGTATTTCTAGAAACAATCTGTAAGGATGGATGGTTTCATCTCAAGCTGCTGTGTATGAGATGATAAGAGCATGCTGTTAACCTGAATTTAACTTTCACTCACTCTCAGTGTCAGCATTTCCCAGCTGACAGATGTGGGGGTTCATCCTGGACAGATCTCCAGTCTGTCACAGGGCTGACGCACAGAGACAGATAACCATTCACGCTCACATTCACTCCCACGGCCGACGTACAGTCACCAGGTAACCTAACCTGCATGTCTTTGGACTGTGGGAGGAAGCTGGAACACCTGCAGTTTTTAGAATATATGCTGTATTACTGTGTAAAGGTAATACAAGGACAAAATTCTGAAATTGCTCTGCGTTCCTGGAGGCCTTTTTAATTGACAACATTTTGACAGGTGACAGAAGGAAAAGCACAGCTGTAAATAGAAAAATGAATGATGGCTGAATTCAGTTCGGCTGCTTCAGTTTCAAGATCCTGGTGTTGTGTAGGCTGCCTTATTGTCACGCATGAGGTACTTGAGTAGAATGAAACCATCGTTAATGTTAGCAATACTATATGCTCAAAATGTATGTGTTGAAAAAGCCAAGTTTAACATACCAGGCACGATATGATGATAATTTTAATGGGAGAGAATAAAATACAATATTCTGTCCTTCTTTGATAAAAGAGAATTTAATCAAATAAAACAGAATACAATACAATACAATTCAATAGCTTTACTTTCTGTGAAGACCAAAAATATGTTGTAGTAAAAAGTACAGCGTTTCCACTAGGCAAACAGCCTTAGAAATCATACTTTCATACTTTCACAAAATCATACTTTTCAGCAAAGTAAATGGATAGTAACTATTAGTTAGGCGTTACTAGTTGTGGAGCAACTATAGTTACTGGAAGTAACTAGTTCTATGTGCCTCAAGACACTGGTATCAGAAACACTGAAGTCTAACATGCAAACACACAATTTACTCTATTCTTAGTGCACTTCTTGTGACCGCAGTGTCATCTCACACAAGCATGAACACTTCATCATATCCTGAGAACACACAGACACCTCTGAACTTATGCTGTGTGACTGAACTGTTTTGAAATGTCGAGTGGCACCAGACATTTACTGTCAGAGTCAAGTCACACACCCACAACCCCTCGCAGCAGGAGGAGCACCATCAGCCAGTGTGAGCGCCCATATGCAAAGAATGTGTGCGTGTGTGTGTGTGTGTGTGTGCGTACGTGTACGTGTCTACAGTGCCAATGTAAATGTAGCAGCGTAGTCAAAGACACCAGGGTTATTAATAGATGTGGCTCTGTGTGACTGCAGAAAAAGAAACATACTCTTAAAGAAATATATCCATTTTCTCATAAATGTGGAGACTCGGGTTTCACAACAGGAGATTGTCGAGTCAGACGCGTTCTCACCTTAATAGAAATATTGATTTGGGTGAGGGTTGGCGCCTGGGTGCAGGAGGCATGATAGAAACGTCATCAACACAACCACTAGCTCACTGTGAATCCTCCGGACAATGACCTGCTGTACTCACACATGGGCTCAATCAGACATTACACAGACTTTGCACTCGGTAGCTGGCAGGGTAAAGTCAGTTTGATGTCCACTCCTACTGATTCAGACATTTGCATTCTTGCACACAGCTCCTCCGGGAAATGTCTATGTTAGTTCAGGGTTGCAGTGCATGTGTGAAAGCAGCCCATGACCCCGATTAATGGGCCTCTGTTTATCTGCATTTAACTTCATCTTCAAACTGTGACGAGAGTCAGGCGCTTAAAGTAACAAAGTGGTGGTTCAGTAAGTTGGAAAATCAACTGCCTGTTTATTTGTGTTGCCGTGTTCTCTCTCTCATTTTCATCTATTTTCCCAGCTTCATTATCACTTCAATCTCTTATTTGACTGTAAAAGAACCCGATTTAAGTCACGGTACTTTCTTTATTTGCATATTCCTATATATGAGGAAAGGCACTAACTTTAGCAGAGAAGAATCACTCCAGATGTCTTGTTAAAACCCAGTTAACTCTAAAGTATTGTGACAGCTCAGCTGGTGCTGCAGGAAAACTTATAATGCTTTCTTTAGGTTATTTGTTCAGTAACTTTGAGTGTGTGCTGCACTCACACCATCAACACAAACAGAATGTGCACAGTCGCTAACGCCCTGTCAGTTAACCAGTTGAGCGTAGAATAGCTGTGTCGAACATCCTTCGAGTGCTCATTTGACAAGTGTATTCAGCGTTTATAGGCTCTACATGAGTAAACTGACTTTGAGGGTGACAGCATTGTAGAATCTGCAAGGGTGGGACGAGGAGGGTGGGAAGGGGATGAAGGAGAGACAATAGTGGGAGGGTCAAATGAGGAAGAGCAAAATGCGTAGCGCCTGCAGCCAGAGTGAGAGACAAATTGACAAAGTCTGAGTGACAACAATGAAAACACAGCGAGGGAGACGAGAGAACGACGAGGTTTGTGAAGAGAAAGACGGAGACGAGGAGAAAATGTGGGCGGGTGAAAGAACTGAAGGGGAACGGAGTTAACAAGGCGTGCAAGAATATCATTTCCCCAGACCAAGCAGCCGCACTAACAACCACAGCAAATAATGAGTCCAACATTATCAGCTGTGCAGATAAGTGATAAAGCCATGTACGGTGCACATTTTCAGGCTGCCGAGTGAGACTCCTCATCTTCTAAATTGTGAGAAGAAATAGAGATGATGATAGGTTTAGTTTTGAATTTAATCCCAGGGCAGAGATGCAAAGAAGGAGCAGCATATGTCAGCTATCTGGAGAAAGCACGTTTCTTTATTGTGCTGTCTTTGTTTCTGTTTTGTTTCATTGAAGGATAGAGGACCATATTTGATTAACGACATAATAATGCCAGTAAACATGCAATGGATTTGGCATGAAAGTGATGATATCAAACTACACGTGATGTGTGTATACCTGGGAGAAAACAGCAGCCTAAAAGTCTTTATCAAGGATTGATACCTACATCGAAGACTAAATCAATTCACCATATCACTGTGTTGATACAGAACGCTTTGGCTGACATGCAGGAATATTATATCACAATATGAAATGTAAATCTGCATCAGATTATTGCTTTTCAACCACTTTGGGGCAGCACAACAAGCTGTAAAGACAGCAGTGACATATTATCATCTCACACAGTTGTTATAGAGAACACATCCATTCATATTCACTCATTTAGTCGTGCCTCTGGCCCCCTTATAGGAGAGTCCAGTCCTCACTCTCTTTTCAGCTATGTTTTAATTTCTCTTCACCCACCCCTGAAAGAATATACCTAACTATTTACCTGCAACTGCTCCATGATTGCCACCATTTAGTTGCTAGTTTTCTCTGCTGTTTAGTGCTGGGCGGAGAAAACGTCCTGCTCCTGCTGGAAATGAATTGACGAGAGCGATTATCCCAAACCAAAACAATCAGGTCAGGTGCTCTCAAACCCCCACGTTGAATTAAAAGATGCTCAAGCGCTGTGTAGACATGAGCTGAAATACGGAGTCAGGTGACATGTGCATTTGTCATTTGATTGTGTAAAATTAGCAGGACTTGTAGAGGCAGCTTTAATTGTTGTCTTATATGCTGATATAGTATGATGTCAAGTTCAATTCTGTCACACTTTGAGGCATTTACTTGGGATGGGCATTTCAAACAAAAATAGTAATCAAAATTTCCTTGTAACTATTCGATTATTAGTCGACTATTCTTCTCTTTTTGTTGCGTAATGGCAGCTGGTAGACAGGTCTTAGGTGCACTTCCACCGCCATTTGACGGGAGTAACGCACTACAACCAGGCGCCGGTAAAAAAAAAAAAAAAAAGCGAAAAAACAAACAAACAAAAACTGGTAGGCACATTATACTAATACATTCTAATGACTAACATTTACATAAGACAATATTGTAAACTGATTCTACAATCATATCTAACTGGCATTAGACTTAAGTGTTGTTCTCCCAGTACACATATTTAATACGATTTATCTAGTTTTCTCCAATTTCACTTTTATGCCATCAGTTTTTCTCTGTCTGACTCAGCCACTTTTTCTCTCCTTCATGTCTGTCTGAGCTTGTAGTGTATCATTATTTTTGGTTCAGAGGAGGGTTGTGCAGAGCTTGTCTCCCAGCAGAGTTTACTAGTGTATGTGTGTGTCTGTGTATTTGTCCCACCAGTATTGGTAGCAGTGTCTCCGGAGTGCTGCATTAGTCTTTGAAGATCTTAGAATGAAAGCGAGAGAGAGGGAGAGACGCTCAGACGAGGTCCTTTTTCTTTTATCATATTCAGCCTCAACTCGGTTTCTTTATCTCCTCTTCTGTGTTATGTTTCTTTTTTTGTATTCATTCCTTCTGTTATCACCCCACCCTCATCTGTCACAGCATTTCTTTTTTATTTCTGTCTTAATTTTTTCTGTTTTGGGTTCAAAGATACTTTGTTTTCATTCTGCAGTGGTGCAGTGTGGTTGAGTCTGTGTTTTAACTACTTTTGATATTTTCACTTAGACTGCAGACAGAAAAACAAGTTTGGTTTCCATCCACAATATCAAATACTCATTGATTAAATGTGACCCACCAGAAAACCAATAACATAATATACATTGTAGCTGATACACTTACGGGAAAAGGAGTTATTGCTCTTTCACTGAAGGACATATGACTCTTGTGTTCACCTGTGTCCTTCCCTTTTCAACTGGTCAGTGTAACCGGGAGTCTCCACTGCTGCCCCATTTATAAACTGGGCCACTGTCAGCAAGAGACTCCATAATTTAAACTACTAGATTTTTTTAAATTTTGTAGTATGTGATCTCAGTGGAAATAAACGCCGACAGTGAGATGTTTTATACAATGAGCCATGCCGTGACTACTTGAGGAATTTGCTCTGCTGTTTTTCAGCCACATATAACTAATCATAAAGCCGTTCTTACCATAATTGAAAAAAAAAAAAAAAAAATTTGTTCTCCAGAGACACACTGTAAGACAGAGAACAGGATCGGTGTTGGAATTTGGTTTCGGAAAGCCTCCAAAATGAGCACGTTTTTGTTACATTTCTGCGAATAGAGACCCAGTGAAGAGGGCCTGCAGCTGTAATGGGGGCTTCCCGACTCCTGGTGCCAACATATCTGGACTTAAAATCTGTCCTCTACGGTCTGAGTAATGCATATTTCCTCTCGTGGTCACACGAAACCTGACTATTCTGCAGGAATGAAGCTTGGAGGCGATGACAGATGTTTGCAGTTATGATACAATTATAACTTTAAGTGACACATTTGCTTTCATAAAAAGTGCTTAAACTACCACTGCATTGTTTTTCAAGCCTCTGGAGCTGCTATTTAATCGCTGTCAGCTCCTGTGAGCCTTTCAGACTTCTCATTCCGTTTGAAGTCCGCTGAAGAGCCTGATAAGTTTTGGTTGCACAAGTGACATCAGAGAAGGCCGAGCCACGATTGTGTTTTTTTGTGACGTGGTGGTAGTATTGTGTCTCCTTCGCTTGCTTCTCAATGGGTGGTCATCTGAGTAGCATGTTAGAGAGTGTGTGTGTGTGTGTGTGTGTGTGTGTGTGTGTGTGTGGGTGTGTGGGCATGTGCATGTGTGAGATTGGTAACCTGATAAGGCACGAGAGGTTGAGCGCACTATCTTCTTACAAGTCCGTCAAAGTTGCTGTGCCACCTAGAAATAGAGAAAAAGATGCAGGGAAAAGAGACCAAGCAGCATATTTTCTATTTTGCTAGAATACAATCTGGCTGATAAATAAGTACCAAAAAACAAAAATGTATTCTGTGAATCAAGTTAAGTAGAGTGCAAATACAGAAATGGATATCTGCAGATTATGTCTTGGTTTTATATCCGTTCAGAGACAAAACAGCCCTGTAAATACAATGCAAAGCTTGCCTGACACACTGTATTTCCATGTGGACGCATTTAGGGCATTTATCTGTTTACATGCTGTGTTAATACGACATGGATTTGTAGACATTTCACATGTGACCTGTTGCTGTTGTTTACCTATTCATCATGACAAAAATACTTTTTTGACAATAGGCTATTATGTCCCAAACTTGCTTTTGTAACAAATGGCTAATATGTCCTCCCTATTCAGTGCTGCACACTGTGAGCTGCAGGACTGAGATCACACACACACACACACACACACACACACACATACACACACACACACTGACATACATTGCAAGTTCCAATTGTGTGGTTGCCGGGCAATGAGCTCACTGCAGTCGACCATAACAACCCTTTCTCCATCAATCAGCTATAGAGTGCTCTGCTCTAGTAATGATGTCATCACACACTCTCTCACACACACACACACACACACACACACACACACACACACACACACACACATACACATATTGACCACTCATCACATACACTTATCTCATCCTCTTTGTTTTGACCTTGGTTTGCTCGTAGGTGAGTGTGTCTATGGACGTCTGGGTGTGTGCAGAGTGCACGAGGAATGACTTTTGATTGTTATTGCTTTGCAAAATATTGCAGGTGGAGGATGCAATCTGCCTCTGATATCGGGTACATAGATCTTACACACATCGTCTCTCACGCGCACACACACACACACACACACACACACACACACACACACACACACATACATACACCTTGTTGCTCAGACTAGATGTTTTATTGCCAGATTTTAAACTGGAATTGAACTCAAGGTTGTCTTGACTTTTTTTTTGCTACGCCGCACGCTAATGTGGTTACACACGGTCACTCTTTAAACAGTCCGAGTACACACTCAAAAAAAGTATTTGCTGAACATTTAAATGGTGTCCACTGAGAAACCAGAAGGAGAGTTTTTGCACCATAATTTTTTGAAAATCTTTTTGCTGTTCCTAATGGATGATAATTCAGTGTCAATGGTGAATGTTTAAAAGACGTTCAAAAAAGACGTCCCGATCGGGTCCTTCTCAGACACACAGATATTAAACCTGTATTGAAGAACCACCAGATCTACAACAGCGGGTCTAGACTTATGGATGTTATACAAACATGATCTGTCTGAACGTCTCCCTGAAGTCGCATGTTCGCTGGGTACAAATGATCCGGCTCTGGAAGCCACTGAACTGCACCTCTGGAGTAGCTGGTCAGCAAGTCCTTTGTACTGTCTCGTGTAAGAAGAACAAAGGACACCCCAGAAACCCCTATAGTACAAATTCACAAGAGTGTGGGTGATACAGCTGCATTGTTTAGTTACAGCTAACCACAGTGCTTGCGGTGTGTTTACGTGACTTTAAGAGCCTGAAGAGTATTTTGGCATTTAACAGCACACATTTACAATAGATGTGGTTTTGTCATGCACAAGACTATCCGTGTGTACACGGCATAGTTTCAACCTTAACACTTGGTGTGTGCTGAAAACTCTGTACGTGTGTTTTTCCACTTACTGTTAATAATCAGAGTTTCACTGATGTAAAGAATATTGTGTATTTGGTGTAAAACACCTAAAAGGAAGTTAACTGAATTAAACAATAATGGTGCACAGGATTGAAGATGTTTTCGAAAACGTGGAACTTTGAGAACAGATTTCGTGACAAATTCAAACAAAGAAGAATTTTCAATATACTGAATGAAGCAGAGCGTTAAGAGAGTTTATAGATGCTGAGAAAATTTGAGGAGTCTGACCTTGAAACTCGGCTTCCTCAAAATGTCAACAAATGTGAAGTGTTTTCGTTTGAAATGATACCTTCCTGTACCTACACACATGAACAAACACAAACACGAGTGAAACCAATTACTTCAGGATGAAACACATACACTCGTTCTCTGACTCCAGCTGTGCCTCTGCCAGGCTCTAGGGCAGGGGGCCAGCACAGTCAGGTGAAGAGAGTGGCAAGAACACTAACTGGCAAATCAGGGGCCAATTAAAAACGCTCAGCACTGTGTGTGTGTGTGTGTGTGTGTGTGTGTGTGTGTGTGTGTGTGTGTGTGTCCTTGTGTGACTGCCAAGGAGAGGGTTGGCACAGAAAGCACGCTTCCTATTCTCTCAGCATGCCCTCTTAAGGCAGAAGCTCACACACACACACACACACACACACACACACACACACACACACACACACACACACACACACACACACACAAACACACACAGTCATGGATTTGTCTTACACCTTTGTCTTTATTTAGGGAAATGAATGCCTGTCCTGTGTGTGTGTGTGTGCGTGCGTGCGCTCCACACACGTGTAGTTTTATAACTTCCCGAAGTAAAGCTAAGACAGGACAGAATGCCCCGTCTGTGAATCTGTGTGGGACAAGTAAAAACAAAAGCTGCCACCTCTCAGTCAACTCATCTCATCATGCTTTATGGTGATCAAAGATGACGTAGTTTGTCTATCAGTTGTTGTCCTTTTCATGGTTGTTTTTTTTGGCAGTGTGTGGTGAAAAGTCATGACTGCAGCCTGATCCCATCCCCAGCTGATTGGAGCAGTTGACTTTTCCGAACTTTTAAAAAAAACTACTAAGTTTTATTTTTTTTACTCTTTTTTTTTTTTTTTTGCCATTGTGACATTTTTCTCTAATTACATTCATGTGAAAAGCCAACATACGACCTGATCCATAATTTACTGCCATCTGTTGGATCAGAGCCACATTTGATGTCATGATCATTTTACCTACATGATTGTGCAAACGATCGACACTTGTCACAAAACACTGAAGGTCAACTGAAAGAACATCACCTTTTCATGATCCAGGTTAGTGACCGTGCATTTTTTCAGATAATCCAAGGGGTTTTAAATGGTTTGTGTATTACTTAACAAGTAGGAGAATTTTCCATCCAGTGAAAGAACACTTCAGTCTTTTGAAAACAATCTAGTGGTCGTGGATACAAATACTCTTATGTTTCCTGAGGGTTAATGTTATATTTCATAAGACTGTAATAAATTCTCCACTATAATATGCTGCAGGAAGCCCTGTTTCTCTTCCAGTTGATCAGTCTAAGAAATGATTTTAGAGTTAATTGACTGTGAATGCAAAGACAGATAGAAAGCTCCAAAGCTTTCACACTTTCATTATCTCTCTACTTTGCATTTAGTCAGATTAATTAGGCCTAAGATTAGATCAGATCCAGCACCAGCAGCAACCGTCTTGTTGTTTCAACTTTTATCAGTATTATATAATATATCATATGATATCTATCATATATATATATATATGATATCTATATATCATATATAATTTATTATATATTGTATATATATAATTTATGATATATATATATCATATATATATACATGATATGTATCATATATGTAATATGATACATATCATATATATATAATTTATGATATATATATATATATATACATATATACATCATATGATATGTATCATATATATGCATCCATTGATTCTATGTACTTTTCATACACCCACGACAAAAATGCCCTAAATTAGGTCAAATTTGATTTAGCAGCGGGTGAGATCTTTAACCTTTATCTGTTCAACTGTGTGAAGTGTAGCAGTGGGCTGTAGATTAAACCAGGAAATGTCTTTCTCTTGTGTTTTTCTTCATTGAATGATTTGAATTTTTTTTTTCCTGGCTTTTGATCTTTACTTCTTTTTTTCTTACTTTCCAAAAGGATTTAAAAACGCGATCTTAAAAATAGTCAAAGTCTGCGTTTGGATTTTTGTTTTGTTTTTGGCACACAGCTGCACACATTAACCAGTGACAGAGCCAAAGAGGTGTGTAATGGTAACTGAAGGATTAGTGAAGGACACTGGTCTTTCCAGACATGTGTGCACCCAAGATAACATTCCTGCGCTCGGTACCTTAAACCTTCAGAGGGCTGATTCCTCACTTGTGGTATGGCAACATTTTTGGAGTCTAGGAAAATGGGCTTGTGGTTAAGGAAGGCATTTCCCTTGCATTACAGTGATGGTCAGTCACTTGGTTACCACTATACACACACACACACACACACACACACACACACACACACACACACACAGACACAGAGAGAGAGAGAGAGAGAGAAAGGCTCAATGCACTCTTCTGCCACAAGCAACCACGCAGCTGTTAGACACTACGTCAGCTCCTAAACTATTCTGTCTATGCGTACGTGTTCCTGTGTGTGTGATTGTCTGCTTTATTTATGACAAATGATCCAGTGTACTACAGCAAATGTAATTGGGATAAGCAAGTGGAAACTGAAACTGAATGCCTGAAGGCTTAGAAATGTTCTCGCATGTCACTTGGTGCAAAGCAAAAATATTTACACGCCTATTAGGTGCAAACACTTAGACTTTAAAGTCATAACTCTCTAAAAGTTTTTGTAAGTCGTGTTTGCACCCAATTATAACCTTTAACCTCACATTTATCCAGCAGGAGTTCAACATTCATCCGTTTTCAGTGGGTAATGTAACCTTCAGAGGTATTGTTGGGTAAAGTGTTTGCTGATGTTGGCCTTTGAACCCAGTACTTGTGGTTGTCACGGTCTACAGCAGATTTAAAAAAACACTACCACACTGTTAGACTAAACTTTTACGGTAGGCAAAGGATTTGGCAGCAGCCATGGCGATTGTGGTTGGACAACAATTTTTTTGAGACACTTGGCGAAGACTGCGAGCACTTAAACAGATGAAATGACAGTTGAGTGGACAGAAGTATTCGTGGTTTAATCATGCCAGCGTGCTGTCAAGTGCCGAGAAATACTCACACAGAGAACATTTGTTCGACATGTGGAATATCATCGCTTTTGGTCTTCAACACCGGACACGTGCATAACTGTGAACCCCTTAACCCGCTGTGGCAGAATACAACAGCAGGACATTCACACAAATAGACTGCAGATTTGTCCTTTTTCCAAGTGCGCAAACCACTCATTTGGTCGCTTGAGCACTGGCTCCAACATTTAGCTGTACTGGCAAACGGCCCCCGGGCGCGACACCAAGCCCTCACCTGTTAACTCATTGTAAGTTTGTCTCGCTGACAGTGTCGGGTAGAGGCTTCGTCATGCATAAAGCATACTCTTCATCCCCATTGTTTCACTGACCGAAATACAAATACACAAATACTGTTGGTACTTTTAATCCCTGCACTTGAACTGTAGCACTGACTGTGCTCTTTGTTTGGATGTTGAATGCGCTTATTGCAAGACACTTTAGTCAAGTCTGCTGAATGAATGCAATGCGGAGTAATTCTGGTTCGGTACAACGAAGAACCTCGAGGCACGCTGGATTTGAACACGCACAGTGACATAAATAAATCGTACACACACACACACACACACACACACACACACACACAAACAAGTGCGCACATTCACAGGGGCTGTCTACTCTGCTGTGCTTTGCAATTCAATCAGCCTTTCGCTTAATGTAGTTTACACTGAACCATTCCTGACTAAATTAGGTTGACTGATTTCTGGATTGAACATGATGGATTGAGACGAAGTGTCTTTAGCCGAGTAGGTGAGACAGAAAGTGTACACCGTGGTGTGTGTGTGTGTGTGTGTGTGTGTGTGTGTGTGTGTGTGTGTGTGTGTGTGTGTGTGTGTGTGTGTGTGTGTGTGTTGTAAGGGAGAAGCTTCTAAAGAGGCTGAAAAGCATTTCTAAGAAGTCCAGTTCATTTCATTCTTCTCATAAACAATCAAATGACATTGCAAAACAACTAACAGGACTTTAGCTTGGACTAAGTGTATACAAGTTATTCATTCAGATGCTGCTCTTGAAATCGGAGGTCCAGAGGTATTTACAGACGACTACGGATAATAACATCTCATCTCTATCATTGGATCTGAACCCGAAATTTTTCTTTTTTTAAGATTCCCACTTTTCCCATCAACGCTCACCGTCTTTCTCAGCTGACTGTCTCTTCTGTCAGTCACTTGTATCATGCCTGACCTCTGGTGGCTCATGTTGTTTCCTGCAAATATGCCACATTAAGTAAGCATTTCTTGAACAGAATCATAGGATCATATATTTTTAGCAGTTTTTGAAATCATACCTCAGGATTTCTAGATAATTGTTATACTTGAACACCGTGATCCCGGCCAAGCATTTCCCTAAAAGTTAGTTGAGTGTTGGAATGCAAGCTTCACTCTCTCTGTCCTGCCTTGCCCTCTCTCTCATCCTCCTCCTCCTCCCTTCTTGCTGACATTTTTCAGCTTTCCATGCTCCCTGCTGTGCCTCGCTGGCTGTGCCAGTGAGCTTCTATCTGCCTCTTCTCTGCTACCATCTGTTTCGCTCTCTGCCTCTCTGTTGCCTTTCTCTTCCTCTCTGTCTGCTGTACCTCTCTGTCCTCTCTATTCTCTCCATCTGCCTTCCTTTTTTTTTTGTCACCTCTGGATTGCATCTACTCCCCTTTTTTCTTTCCTCCTTTAACGTTTATGCAGTTTCTCACTCTTTGTCGCAGTATCTTTCTCTGTTTCCATCACTTGTTTTCTTATCACTATCCTTCTTTCTCTCTCCTCTCTTTGATTCCATATGATGGATTCCTTTGCCAGTTGTCGTTTGCTAATCCATGGCCTCGGTACTCATCTATTTTTTTCCCTCTTCTTCTCCTCCTCACATGCACAAATTTAAAAACGTCTCAAGTTCAGCCGAACCCTGCTGGTTTCTGTGTGCAGCCAGTTGAATGCGTGTTTACATGCATGCTAAAGCCTGGCACTATACTATAGACTGCCATGAAATCCTGTTAATTTTCTCATGTCTGACGAACCAGATATTCATTTTCGCTGTTCCTATTCCTGCCTCCATTATTACATTTCATTTTCACCACAGCTCTCAATCCCCCCCAAAATAAAAACATTTTACTATCAATAATTAGCCACATACTGTAATTCCCATCCCGATTTCCTATAAGTTACAAAAAAAAAAAAAAAAAAAACTTTCCCACAGCTAGACAGCTGCTCACACACATACTCCCACGCCTCCCCACCTCTTTTCTTGTTGTCAGACATGTAAGAACTGGGTCAGTAGGATGTTTGGCATGCCACACATTATACTGTAGATGCTCACAACACACACACACACACACACACACACACGCACACACTGCAGCTGACTAAAAGCAGGGAACATGTGTCTCGTATCCCCATAACATGCCCATCATTCCACCACAACCTGCCTAATTAGTCCCATAGAGTGTGTACACACTGTTGACAATCACCCGCTCTGTCTCTTTTGCCGGTGTGTGGGTGTCTGCTCAAGTCAGCTTGTTGCACATTTGATGTCTTTTAAAGATGCCCTTGAGTTTTTCTTCTGATTATGGCAGACCCTGTTTACAGTAGTGACCTGCATTTGCATTGCAGCTTTTAAAACAATAAAACACTTGACATTTTCATTTCATAGATATGTACTGTAATGTAACTAGTAGATATCACCCACATTTTCAATAACAAGTAATTTTTACTTTACCGTCTGCGTAGATGCAGATGTAGATCTTTTTTTTTTTTTTTTACCATAGATGTGTTTACAAATGAGTTTTATTTTTTGGCGCAGCCAGTCGCAGGTCTCTTTTCTTCTCTTTACATCACTAGCCACCATCATTCATCACCATCGCAGAGGTGCATTCGTTGTACCTTTTGGTGAGACCTGTACAAATCTGCACCTACAGAGAATCAGAGGCTGTTCGAATGTGAAAGACATGTTTTGCATGTTCATCGCTGTTTGAAGCCAGATTTGAGGATCCCAGTTTGTGCCTGTGAATCGAAGCGGAGTTGCCATACGTGTTGCTCTGTTGACGGGCCTTGTGATACACCCTCAGTTCTATGTCCAAATCTATTTGGCAGTGTGCTGGTTTTGCTTTAGCTTACAACACAGTGTTTAGCAATGTGTTCTGCTATGCGAATGAGGATATTACACTCAAAACTGCAGGGTAGATTGAAACAGTTCTTGTTTAACCTTTGCTGTATTCTTTCACCAGGGAGTGCTGAGTCCCCGAGTCAACACACTGCATTCTGGGATAGTCTGGAACCCTCTCCATGGGTTGTACCACCTGCTGACAAACCCGGGGGGTCTGGAGGAGTTGTATTGAATGAGGTGAGAATGTCTTTGACCCTCCTGATAACATGTACTATGTCTATATCGTGATTTTAATTGGAATATTCTTTTGCCACGTAATCTGGTTTTATCAGTAGATACCAACCTACTATATATTGTGTTTTAAGTCGTTAGAATTGAAGTTGTGCTTGATAAACTAGAAGACAGTGGTTGACTGCTTACTCCTGAATCATTAGTGACAAACTGCTATCACATTGCTATTCCAGCCTAAGAGCTGTTAGTCTAACTGTCATGTTTAATTTGATGTTATTAGTTCTGGCATCAAGGACTTTCCAGACCTTTTTTTTTTCTCCATAGCCAAGAGCCTTATTCTGCTGATAATCCCGTCACCCCGGCCACTGCACAGATGCATGTTAAGTAAAGTGCATTTGATTTTAATGTGCGGGAAGCATGAACCAAGGGTTTCCTCTCTGTAGCTTTGAACCTCAGCACATCACAAGTTTAGCTTGATTCAAATTGGTGGCTTACTCTACTTACTCTCAAATCCTCATTCTCTGTAATGCGGTACAACGATGTGACCAAACAATATGATGTATGACTTATTCATTCACCCACTCGCCGAGACTTCTCTGGCAATGTTAAAGGTAAACAGTCAGAAAGATAAGACGGCATCATTCAGTTACTGAAATCAAGCTAGTGGGCGTCAGCGAGCTGAAGTAACTACGTTTGTTTCCTGCCTCCGCTGTGATTGGAGGAGATGCCTTTTTAGCGTAAGGGAAGCTTGGTCTGCCTAGTGACAGCGTGTTTGTTTATCAGGCTGCATCTGAGCTCTTGGATTGGAGCAGCAATATATTTGCAGGAACCCGTTATTGAAGGGTCTTCCTACAAGAATGGAAGTCTTACTGGGAGCGCTGAATGTGCAGAGAACACCCTATAAATAATGTTTCTGCAGACCTGAGGATGGGGGGGGAATGTATTGTGATTCATCGCTTTGTGTGTATTTATTTTTCGTGTATGGCTTTGGGGATCTTAATATCTGTGCATGTTCATTGATGAATTTCTCACACGTTCTTCAAATTACTAGAAAACCACAAACTACATTGGCTTTGATTTTGCTCTGAATTACTCGCGGTACAAATGCGGCCTTTTTGTGGTAATATTGATCCCCAGAGGAGAAATTCTCTTTTCACTTTCTCCGCTTGTACAGAGAAGTATACGATCGCAGGGTCGGCTACAGAATAGCACCCTTTGAGCTGCTGGCGATTATCTTTCCCACAGACAGACATTTCAGTTGAGCAAATGCACAAGGTCAAGGATTTGAACTCTGGCTTTCTCTTTGATGGATAGTCTCTGTACTCACCACAGTAGAAGACATTTTTCTGGCCAATCATGAGAATCAATATGAACAAGCGTTCAAGTAAAGTTTTCTCCATTCTCTGCATGTTTGGAGTGTTTTCTCCCTTGAGAAATACTCTTGTGTGTCTGTTTACGGCTGTCGTGAGAAACAATGCTAATGAGTGACTTAAATAACAAACACTACCTGACCTCCACTCAGAAGTCGCGCATAGAGGGGAAGATCCACGTTTGACTTTACTGTAATGTCAAGATACTAATTGCCAGGCCTCAAGGCAGCTCTGATCTATCCAGCTACTAGCTAATAATAACTAATTAAAAACATTTCATTATTGCACACTGACGGCATCAACTGTGCAGACATTAAAAAGTAGCCCCGACTGTTTTGGACAACAATCTCAGCCGTAGAGAAACACGATAATCCAATAAGTCGCTGCGAAAGATTAATGTGCTTAATAAGGACTTCACATGGATGAGTCTAATTTTGCAAAGATGACGTTGATGTTTTTTTTCTAATTTTGCCCAATGTGGTGATCAGCATTAAACCAGTCTAGTCACACGTATTAAGGAGTATTCGCTAGTTGAAATCAAATGAAGTCATTTGAAATGCAGATTTTTGTAAAAGTCATTCATACATAAACACTGATATGAACCATTTTTAAGAGAAAAGAATTAAGGTGTATAACTACTTCATTGTTGGTAATAATGAGGCTTCTTCTTTTCATTCATGTTCATGCTTTTGGAGTAGAAACCATGTTGCCTCAACATTTGGTGCTGTGCAGTGGGAATATAGGGAATGCTCTCTGGGCCTCATTTTTATCCGCAAATTTATTGCTGTCTCAGAAGAAAAGAAAAAAAAGCCCATCCTTGTTTAAGCGTACATACACTCACATATACATTCACAGAGAGAGCAAACCCAATCCGCCCCACAGGGAGCAATGAGTTTAGAGAGTGCTGCATTTTTTTTTTTCCCTGCTGGAATCTCTGTCTATATGTTGAATACATCTCTCCCTCCCTCTATTTATTTCTCCCTCACAAGCTTTCACTCCTTTGCTCCTCCTATCTGCCTGTTAGTTCATTCAAGTTCAAACAAAGCGTCATTAGTTGGTTGTATTGATCAAAAACATGTTTCCAAAGTGCATATTTGGCCTGAAAATCCCAGCGAACATGCTGTACTGCTTGTTGTACAATGTAAGTATAATTTAGAAAAACGTCCCTCCTCCCTTTTTCTTTTTCACTCTGCTGATTTAAGTGCAAGTCTGTTCTTTCCTCTTTCACACCCTTTTTCTCAGATCCAAACAGTGCGAGTGCTTGTGTGTTTGTGTGGGAGTGGGTGAGAGAGAGTAGAAAAGAGAGGGAGAGAGTCTCTGCTATTCTTGGCTGGTTGGGGAAGTCTTGGCTCCCGAGTGTATGGGAAAAGTGCTCTTGGCAAGTCTTGAACCTAGGCATTCCATTATGCTGTCCTCTTGAAACACACACAGACAGACAAACTTGTTTTTGTCACTTAAGAGGACACTGCCTTGACTTCCATTTATTACCTGGAAACGTCACCAGAATCGCCACTTACATTGACCAAAAACCAAGGCCTGTTTTACCTTGTGTGAACACCACCTCATGAGTGATGCCAACACACCCACACACACATGTTACTAAAGCACGCACTCACTGAGAGGAGAAAGACTAAATGCAGTCTCCAAAGAGAGATTTCTAGTAGTACTACATTTTGCCCTGAGGCCCAAAGCCAGAGATTCAGCGTCACTCACTCACTCAGACAGACAGACAGACAGACAGACAGACAGACACACACACACACACACACACACACACACACACACACACACAGCATTCAGCACAATAACCTCAAATCAATCGCCTCAGGAGTGGGAGGTTGTCTGCATGTCTCCTATCAGCTAATAGATCTCTTCAGTCTTTTTCTCAATATCCCTTTTCTCTCTCCACCTTTTTCTCTTCCATTTGTCTCTTTCAGTCTCTCTCTCTCTTTCTTTGTCCGACTCACTGCAGTGCTACTACAAGGTGACATCACTGTCTCCCACTTTTTCTGTGAGAGTTTATCCTGTTATCCCTCTTCTCCTCCCCCATATCCTCCTCTCCTCTACTCTTTTCATCCGTCCCTCCCGCTATTTTCTCTCCACCTCTGCAAAGCCTTACATAACCGCAGTCAAAATATGTGGTCTTCCAGGCAAATATTGGGTTTGGCATTAAATGGGGTCAGGGTCAAAGGTTTTTTTTTGTGTCAGAGGAAAACCCTTAAGACAACTCTTTTTGTGCGTGCATGTGTGTGTGTGTGTGTGTGTGTGTGTGTGTGTGTGTGTGTGTGTGTGTGTGTGTGTGTGTGTGTGTGTGTGTGTGTGTGTGTGTGTGTGTGTGTGTGTGTGTGTAAAAAATAATGATGTTGAAAGGAATTGACAGATTCGTTGGAAAAGTGAGGAGGGCACTGACAAACCTCTGTGGTCACTCTGTCTGTTTTCCTTTTGTCTTTCTCTCTGCAAAGTTTTAAACAGGTAAAGTGTTGAAAACAAAAGTCAGCGTTGACTGATTTTAAGTTACATGCTTAAATTACACTTATGTAATGTATTTAACTTCATGGTCTTCATGGTAACTTCAAACTCCAACCATGTCACAACATTAACCATTTGTTTGTTATTGTTACCATGACAACAGTTATATGTTATTGATAATCATCTCCTGCACCTACTAGAAGTTTTATTTGTCCGATACTAGCCCATATCTGGGACCGATAGATGATGATATTCAATAGTCTGATAGCAGTCAAAGAGAGTGCAATAGAAGCCTCTGAATGCAAATTTGTTTATTGAGTCAGGAAAAGTTAGAAAATTAATAATCAAGCACAAAGATAAACGAATTGAGAATATGTGTATTAGAGTCCAGTAAATGCATTGGTCAGTATCATCAGCCATATGCCGAGTAAGAAAATGCAGAGAAGTAATATTTCATTGATAGACAAGAACTCAGAATACCACAATTCATTGGCAACAAATAGTAGAAATAAGCTATAAAGGCTTTTCCCCGTTTGTGATGTATTTGCATTTCAAACTCCAGTTTATAAAATATCCTGCTCCTAATTGCAAAATATCAATTAATTTCTCTGTATTTGTGCATGAGTGTAAAAATACACTTTGCCCTCTATATGCTCAATGTGTAAGTGAAGATGTCACCACCTACATTTTAGTTATTTGTACATAAAAACATGAACAAAGCATCTTACTTTTCTGCCAGAGTATTTCCAGCTGATCACAGATTTGGAGCAGGAAACATTTGTCCCTTTGTTCCCAGCAAACACAAAGCCATATTCCCTTCTGGGAGCCTGACAGCAATCAGCGTAGCTATTAAACATGATTGTATACAGGTGCATGAATGGACATGCATATGGGTTGGAGTGTTTCATCAAAGTCTATTGTTGTGTTCATCATGCAGCTTTTGGCCTCGAGAGCAGGGTTGCTGCTGGGCAGCATGCAGACACCTGTGGAGTGTGTTGCCATTGTGTGTGTGTGTGTGTGTGTGTGTGTGTGTGTGTGTGTGTGTGTGTGTGTGTGTGTGTGTGTGTGTGTGTGTGTGTTTTCCTGGATGTGGAATTTGTTTGTTTGGACGATGGCTGGGTTCTGTATGGCTCCGGTGTGTACTGCATGCGTGTCCTGTTGAGTCTCAGGAGTGTTGGATGTGTGTCTGTGTAGAGTTTTGATGAATGTGTGGTCAACTGGCACTGCTGCCTGTCTGCCATTTTTGTCTGTGTGCCTTTGAAAAGGTGGAACACATTATTCACAGACAAGGACACACGCTGAGCAGTCGCTCACCTCTCTTTTATCCACACAATGCCCGCTGTCATACCCATTCATGCCAATTAGTGCCAGTCTGCCTGTCTACGCCCATTAGAGCAGGGCAGTTCACCTTCAGCGGACACAGCAGTACGGTCCTCTGTCCTACATGTGGACACGTGCAGGCGCCATCACGAAAATCTGTTTGTGTGTGTTCTTTTACTTCGATGCTGTCAAGCAAGAAAAAACAAAGTGTGTGTTCACCAACAGTGAAATCCACCACCATTAGTGTAGTGTAGTGGTGTGTGTGTGTGTGTGTGTGTGTGTGTGTGTGTGTGTGTGTGTGTGTGTGTGTGTGTGTGTTAATATTTGTCTCCACAGCCGTTCTGTTCATCACTGCGCTCCCTGCAGCCCCTCAGAGTCACACATCCCACACCTGTCAGCCTGACTTCAGCTTAGAAATGATCTCAGTCACATCAGCTGAGTCTGATTTTCTGCTCGCATTTCTCATCGCATCTCAGCCACATGAGCAGATCACGGGTTTACAAAGATGAGGTGCTACAAACATTAAAGAGGATTTGTTTGAAATTAGCATTGCAAATGGCCTTCTAATGTGAAGAGTGAGGAAGGGGAATCCATTTAAGAACAATATGCTCTGCCAGTGGCAACCTGTGTATGGAGTGCATGCGTGTGTTACCAGGTTGGGCTGTTAGATATAATTTAAAATTCATGTTTATTGATTGTTATTTGAAGTCATGGGTTGTACAATTTAAAACGACTTTGCATATCAGGCTGGTACACTTCTCCCATCCCCCATTCACAAATATGATTCAGGGACACTTAGATGATAAACGCTGCTCATAGACTGGACCAAATTTTGATGGGGGGGGCTGTCATTATGTCAATAAACCATAAATATTCAACAAATAGTGGCTTTAATATTGCATTAACTCAAGTTTTCGGTCACTTTGGGGCAGCATAAAGAAGCTGTGACCTCAACCCTGTCATAGCAATACAGTTGCTTATTTACACATCCAGGTGGAGCACAACATTAGTATTTATCTGCCCTTCTGCTGAATGTAATGTTTGGTAAAAAGCGTGTCGTGTGCAGCGGGTTTATTAGAGCTTTTTTGTTGACCAGAAAACAAAGATGGTGTAGCTGAGGATAACAGCAGGGGTCACATGTTGTGGGTTTGTGGCTTTCACATTACACAAAGAAATATGATCCATGTCAATAGAAAATCTTGTGATATGTCAGATTAAGTCAATAAAGTAGTGGAGGAGCTGTATTTTGCAAGCCATTATCTCACATCCTAGTCTTAAACCTGTACAGTTTGTTCGAGAAACACTATATGAGCTGTCGTAGTCAATAACAAAAATATAGATTCTCTGCTGTGCCTCTTTTGAAGTGAGTGACTTTCTCTTTTTATTTATTCATGTTAGGGTTATACATTGAATGAATGGACAGAGGCGTGACACTTGTGTTGGTAGCATCAATGAATAGGTGGTATGATGATGAATGGAGTTTGAATTACATTTATCTTTCCTTTTACTTTCTGTCTTCGATTTTCTCTCTTCAGTGGGGTCTTTTATAAAAAAAAATTTAAAAAAAAAAGATCTTATTTTCTCTCTCATCCCACATTTCTCTCTTTCTCCCTTTTGTGCCGCAACACACATTCCCTGAACAGGATTATACTGTGTATTGTCTTTGAAATAATATTTGGGTGTTTATGTCTGCATTTGCTCTTGAATAAGTGTGTTGGAATTTTGCCTGCATATTTGTGTCTCAATGTCTGTGATATTGTTAGTGTGAGTGGGTGTGTGCAGATACACTTGTGTGAAGATGAATGAGAGAGAGTGTGTGTGTGTGTGTGTGTGTGTGTGTGTGTGTGCGTGCGTGCGTGCGTGCGTGCGTGCGTGTGTGTGCGCGCGCGCGCATGTGCACATCTGAATGTATGTTTGCATATTTACACATTTGTGTGTGTGTGTGTGTGTGTGTGTGTGTGTGTGTGTACTCAGTAGGATTATACAGCAATAGAGGAGCTTAGCAGTGATTTGCCCATCCATTCCAGTCCCTCCCTAATCCTGCGCACACACACACACACATACATACTTCTTTGTGTGTGTGTGTGTGTGTGTGTGTGTGTGTGTGTGTGTGTGTGTGTGTGTGTGACTAGCAGGGATCTAATAGTGTGTGTGGATTAGTAGGTTTGTGAATGGGATGTGGCTTGGGCCGAAGTGGCACACTACACTGCCAGGAAGTTAACACAGTCTGGCAGAGGGTTTGTGAGAGACAGCGGTATGGGGGGGGGGGGGGGGGAGTGGAAGATATTTGTAGAGTGTGTAACAGGCCCAAAGTTCAGAGGGCATTGTTAACGTGATTGTGAAATGATTACAAAAGGTTATGAATATTAGATTAGGAAGAGAACATGGGTATGATATGATTAAAGCATAATGAGGGCGTGCCTTTATAGAGCTTGTCTGCCAGTGATCATTTGTTTTTGGTATGTGACCATTAGATGGCTCTGCACCTGCTGTCTCACAAGCTCTCTCTCACACACACACACACACACACACACACACACACACACACACACACACACACACATGAGACAGATGGAAAGACACTGATAAACAAGAGAGCTGAGACTTTCGCCGACAGAGACGGCGGGGGGATAGATGGGTAAAGTGAGCGTAGGCAGGCGGGGGATGCTGTTGTCATAACCACAGTGTGTGTGAAGTTTGCGTGGGTGACTGAGAGCGCGCTGCGAGTGAGTTTGTGTGTGTGTGTGTGTGTGTGTGTGTGTGTGTGTGTGTGTGTGTGTGTGTGTGTGTGTGTGTGAGGCAGAGAGAGCACAGAAAGTCTGTGATATGTATATATGTGTGTGTGTGTGTGTGTGTGTGTGTATATATATAGAAGCTTTTCATCAGTTTCCTTAGTGACTGGCTGTGACTGAGACTGTACTCTGCTCTGCACAAAGGCAGACGACTGAGAGAGAATGAGGCAAGCTTTAGTGTGGAAATTTTCAACATTTCATTGATTCCTATTACGAGGAGATCACTGACTCAGTTTGGATGTTTAAGTGAGTCCTATTGAAAAATCCACTGCCTGTATCTTGATTTACATTTCACGTTGGTCATTTCTAGTAAATTCCAAAAGGGGTGTCACTGAAAAATATAACTGAAGAAATTGCAAAAGAGGAAATTCAAGGAATTCTTTGAATTTATTTCTGCATGAGCATAATGGATTGTGTTTAATACAAGCAAAAATATCTCAGACAGTCACAATATCTTAGTTTTTCATGTTATATAGTTGTGAAAAAATAGATAAAGAACTAATTTCATGTTATATATCAGTAATGAAGAAAAGATGTGAATTTTGAGGAGATGACAAGTTTAACAAGAAATGTTTTGGCTTAAGCACAACAAAACATGGGTAATGCAGAGGGAAAGTAAACTCGATCTTGGTACGTTATGATCAAGTGGTGACGTTCAAGACATTTAATGATGCTCTCCACTTGATATTCAAATCTAACCAAAACAGTTTTCTTGGTCGAAATGGTTGCACAACAGCAAAAATCGAAGGAACACGGGTATAATGTGGGTCGTGTGTTCGCTGGAGGTGGAGAGCAGAGTGTGAGCTCTCAGAAATGATCGAAGGCTGTTGATGTGTGACCATGTTAGCCAGACAGGTGTGGAGACGGCCCCGCCGAACAAAGACAGATACATGCAGAGAAAGAAGTGAAATCACTGCACAGAAAGTTGGAACTTCTGATTCCCTCCTCTCTCTGCTCATTCTCTACTCTCTCCCTCTCTCCCTTTCTCTTTCTCTCTCCCTCTCTCTCTCTCTGTCTGTCTCCCGTGCTTTTACTTGACGGCAGGTTGTAAACAAACCCACACAAATAAATTATGATTCAATGCAGAGAGGTTTCAATTATCTGCCAAGGCAAAAGAGAAGTGTTGCTGCGCTGTTGAGGTCACCGTCAAAACAAAGCAGGCTGTGAAACAAATACAATATGTAGTCTGGTTTTCTTTCAGTCTTTACTAATTTGACTTTCTGTGTGCCTTATGACTGTGTATTGAATCCCTCTATCTTTTTCGACACTTTTGTCCTTGGCCTTCTGTGTCTCTCCCATGGTCCATTCTTATCTTTGACAACTCAATAATAAGATACTATTAAGAAAATATAAAACAATGCAGCAGTGGTACGAGGTGGATTCAAACTTGATAAAGTTATGGCTTCTAAAATTGCACCCAAAAGAGCTCCAGTTTTGGTCGAAAATTATATTTAAAAGAAAAATAATATGTGGTTTCAAAAGAGGAAGATAATTTTGCCTTATTTTTGGTGATATAGAAAATTGCAGACTGTAAAAGTAGAGCAGCACTCAGAAAGTCAAACTGCACCAAAAGAAAGTCTACTGCTATTTTACTTGACTGACAGATGATCAATGTAAAAACATAACAGCTCCTCTGCCTATCACCAAAAATGCCTTCAAAAATGAAAGAAACACAAAGAACTCTCAGATTATTACTTTTCAATCCTCTTACTCAGCCGAGCCTCACTTTATACATTTTGTGTGTTCTTTTAATCCACTTCACATTAAAAGCAAAAGTTGAAATGTCTCCTTGCTGCCTGCAATAGTTAAACCTGAGTGCCAAAAACTGGAGCTCTTGGATTGATTTCAGGCTGACAGGAAGACCAACCAACACAAACAGGATGTATTTTTTTAGTGTGTGTTTAGACCCACTGAGTCTAGTGGGAATCATTACAATTTGTGTGTGTGTGTGTGTGTGTGTGTGTGTGTGTGTGTGTGTGTGTGTGTGTGTGTGTGTGTGTGTGTGTGTTAACATATTATGAGTGAGTGCTCATTTCTTCCCTGTGCGTGCTACATCTCATAGCATTGAGGAGCACATTTCATCTATATTTACTTCCAAATGGTCTTTTAACTAGGTCAGCTAACTAACGGAAATAGACTGCTCTTCACTGGTAAGCTGTCATGCCATCTAGTGGTCAAGACCAGGAAATGCAGCATCCTGTTGAGTATAAAACTTAATGTATCAGCAAACGAGGAGAAAAGGACAGCGGTTGATATTTTGCTTGTCTGTCATCGATCTCAATCTCAAACTTGCACCTCGGAGACAGTGAGTGTATGTGGTGTTGTGTGGATGTCTTCAGGATACATGTAATGATGCAACAGTTCTCAATGAATCAAATTGATGACTGAAGCAATGTTGATTTTGATAATTCATTTTTCTCTATCGGGCAGAAATGTTCACATTTTCTCGTTCCATCTTCTCAAATTTGAGGATTTTCTGCTTTTATACGACAATAAAATGAAAATTTTCTGTTATCCCGTAAGTCATGATGAGGTAGTAAACTCCCCCCCCCAAAAAAAATCCATCATGGTTGCAGCCTGACATACAAACATATCTGTGTGTGTGGATGAGTTTACCATGTGTCACTCTTTCATGTACTCTCTTTCTGTCTGTCTCTCTCTA